>NC_135478.1:93029280-93334652 GCF_052094955.1 Ictidomys tridecemlineatus
TCCTGCTTTCCCTAGTTATAAAAGCACAAAGCAAGAGGACCAATAGTGAAGGACTTTCCTGCCCCTGTGTAATTCATAAGTTCATTCTGGTTCTCTGTGAAACTACAAAGAGAAAACTTGAATCTAATAAGTTCAGAACAAAAATATATTTATCATTTGCTGTCTACTTCCAAAAGAAATTTGAGGTGCCTGAAATTAAAGGATAAAAATGACTGTTTAACAATTTGTTTTGTTACAACTATAACAAATCAAATTAATTCTGAAGATCACATATCAATAATATGAACCTTAAATAGTAAAGTATTTCTTACACACTATTGGTTATTAGACACAAAAAAGGCTAAAAATACTTATTATCATCCATTCTGATAAAAATACTGTATTAACTTCTCTTCACAATCTTTCTGATTGCCACAAGAAATCTATTTCCAAACAGAGATATGTATCATGGATATTTCCATAGAACTTTATTTAGTTTTTATTTATTTATTTATTTATTTATTTATATTGGGTAGGGGTGCTGGGGGCTGAATACAGAGGCGCTTTTCCATGGAGTTACATCCCCAACCCTTTTTATTTTTGAGACAAGGTCTTGCTAAGTTGCTGAGGGTCTCACTAAATTGCTAAGACTGGCCTCAAACTTGCAATCCTCCTGCCTCAGCCTTCCAAATTGCTGGGATTACAGGTGTACGCCACCACACCTGACCCCATGGAAGCTTTTCTTATCAGTTCCTCCATCATGAAAGTTTTCATTCCCGTTAAAAAGGGTTTTGTTTTGTTTTGTTTTGTTTTGTTTTGTTTTAATTTTAATTTTTGGTAGTGGGGATTGAACCCAGGAGCACTGTACCACTGAGCTACATTCCCAGTCTTTTTTATTTTTTGAGACAAGGCCTCACTAAATTACTGAGGTTGGCTTCAAACTTGTGATCCTCTTGCCTTAGCCTCCCAAGTCACTGGGATTACAGGCATGTGCCACTGTGCCTGGAACTCCACCATTTTTATAAAGTGATAATGCTAGAATCTAAAAGTAAGCCTAAATTTGTCTCCAATTCTTCTGGATAGTATTAATTAGGTAGAAATGCATCTTTCAATAGCTTCTACCTTGTAAATCCTAGTTTATTGACTCCTTGAGGTCACAGGAAAACAGATCTTATCCTTGACTCACAGAAGTTTTCAAATTTAAAATGTTGGGCTGGGGATGTGGCTCAAGCGGTAGCGCGCTCGCCTGGCATGCGTGCGGCCCGGGTTCGATCCTCAGCACCACATACCAACAAAGATGTTGTGTCCGCCGCGAACTAAAAAATAAATATTAAAAAAAAATTCTCTCTCTCTCTCTCTCTCCTCTCTCACTCTTTAAAAAAAAAAAAAATTTTAAATGTTGTGGCCAGGTGCCATGGTGCGCACCTGTAATCCCAGCAGCTCAGGAGGCTGAGACAGGAGGTTCACCAGTTCAAAGCCAGCCTAGCAAAAGTACTAAGCAACTCAGTGAGACCCTGTCTCTAAATAAAATACAAATATAGGGCTGTGGATGTGGGTCAGTGGTTGAGTGCCACTGAGTTCAATCCCTGGTACAAAAAAAAAAAAAAAACAGAAAAGAAAAATGAAACATGGTTTCCAGAGGTTGATATACTCCCTGGGCTAACCCCCCAGCAACTAAACAACTTTTCTACATGGGGAAATCTACCCAGGTCACCTCACTCACATTCTCTGACTCTGCCCAGCCCTCTTAAAAGTCTTTAAATTATATTTGCTTATGACCACTCATGCAGTCACTGCAGGAGCAACAGTAACTGAGATGGCAACACTTTATCTACAGGAGGACGTTAATCACACGAGCCTATAAAGCACCATTCAGCCTCTTTTTTTTCAAGAGACAAATTCCTCAATCTACTTCCTTTCTTAAAACTCTTACCTGGGGCTGTGGTTGTGGCTCCAGTGGTACAGCACTGACCTAGCATGTGGAGGCCCTAGGTTCGATCCTCGCTCCGCACCACATAAAAATAAAGGTATTGTGTCCATCTACAACTAAAATTAAAAAAAAACAAAACAAAAAAAAACTCCTACCTATTGGACCAGGAAAGGTGGCTGGAGAAGTCCAAATCTAACAATCCCAAGTAGAACACTTCTCCCCACTGCACTGAAGCACAAGCTTCAGTGCACTGGGTGGACACCACAGGCGCAGGGCTCCCTGCACCCAGCAGCTTGCCCACAGAAGGCAGACAAGGCACCACTGAAGAAAACATGTCCTGCTCTGGAGGAAAATATAAGCATGGTGCAACAAAAAGCCCTTCTAAAACATAAACCCTCTGAGCTCAAGAAGCCAGTCCAAGCTGAGCACAAGGGTCATCTTGCAAGTCAAGGGGCCCCTCTGGAGAAACAATCAGAAGTTCTACAGCCTGGGAAATGGGTGACTCACTTCTATCCAAGACAAAGGACCAAGGAAACAAAGAACAACTTGAGCTCTAGAAAATACTTATTGCTAAACAATATACAATTTCAAGATGTACTTCAAAGCAGCTATTACTCAAAATAAAGCAGCACTGTGCAAAAAGAAAATTAGATCAGAAGAGATTCTGACAAGCATTCCCCCTTTAGAATGAAACTGAAAACAACAGGGAAAGAGGATCAAGAGGAAAGTGCCCACTATGTGAAGTCAGAATTATGCAGGAAGAATGCATTTCAAGTGTGCTGCCTCTGATTCACCAACCAGCACACCTCAAAATCATTCAAAGCTCAGAAATACAAAGAAACTTGATTTCCCCCAAATAATTCAATACCAAATATATCACTCACCTAAAAAAATGAAAAATTAAACATGCACAGGAGATGACCCAAAAAAAGGAAAAGACTCAGAGGGGACCATCACCTCTTGCCAGATTCTTGGCTGCCCTGCAGATGCCAGGGGAGAGATGCTGTCAGAAGGGCATTTCTGAGCAACAGGCAGGCAGCGGTAGCAAATCAAATTAATTTGATTCACCCTTGACCTGAGGAGGAAAGCTAGGCTGGCCAGCCTTTCCCAAACTGCATTGCACATAGGAATCACCTGAGGAGCTTTTAAAACTCCTCAAACACAGGTTACCCCCCACGCCAAGGCAGTCAGGACTCCTGGGCCTGGCAGCCGAGATAAGTATGTTTTTCCACCTCCTCAGGTGGTTCTAATGTGCAGTAAAGTTTGGGAACCACTGGACTACATCAAATATAGACTGAGATTCAATCACAAAACACAACAAAAAAACCCACTGAATCCAGTAAATACATAACACAAAGGAGAAAAGTCTTGAGGCTGGGGGTATTGCTCAGCAGTAAAACAGGTATTTTAGTACACTTGAGGCCATGCTGTCAATCCCCAGTAACAACAAAAAAAAAATTTTTAGAGATGGAGTTTGTTTTGGCCTTCCAAACAACAGAAGAAACTACATTAGAGAACATTCTCCATTTATGCCAACGTATGAAAAGAACAACATCAAAAAATCGGTTTTTATCTGTCTCCAAAAGTTTGCATGCTATCACACACACAAGGACAGCCCATCCTTGATAGCATATGAGTCAAAAGAACAGAATTGCCCAGGAGGTACCAAAGGGCTTTTCTAGGTTACAAAAGTTTTTATGCTTCATGCAGCTGTATTCACCTTCACTTCCCTCCTCCTGAACACAAATCTGAAAAAGTTCAAAGAAGGATGATATTAGAAAGCCTAATATCACACGTTGAAAACAGAAATAAGGGTTTGGGGATGTAGCTCAGGGGTGGCATGCTTTCCTAGCACACATGAGGACCTGTGTTCAGTCCCCAGCACCAAAAATAAAGTACAAAAAAGAGAAATAAGTAGTGCCTTACTTATAAAGGCTGGGAATTATCTTCTTATGACTTCTTTAACAGATTTTTAGCCTTGGATGGTGAAAAGACTATATTTAAGACAATCAAGATTTAGCCAACAACCAACTTCTAAAGGTATCAAGTTCCAGAAAGACTAGACTTTGCAATTTCAACATATTTTTTTTTAAAAGAGAGAGAGAGAGAGAGAGAGAGAGAGAACTTCAACATTTATTTTTCTGTTTTTGGCGGACACAACATCCCTGTTTGTATGTGGTACTGAGGATCAAACCCGGGCCGCACGCATGCCAGGCGAGCGCGTCACCGCTTGAGCCACATCCCCAGCCCTGTAATTTCAACATATTATACTAAGTAATGCTGTTCTATGATACTTGAGACCAACAAAGGCTATACCAAAATACTGAAACTTGGCCAAATGAAGTGGCACGTGACTATAATCCCAGCAGCTCGGGAGGCTGAAGCAGGAAGATCGAGAGAGATATAGCTCAGTTGGTAGAGTGCTTGCCTCACATGCACAAGGCCCCGAGTTCAATCCCCAGCTACACACACACACAAAAAAAGAACAAAATAGGGCTGGGGATGTGTGGCTCAATGGTTAAGTGCCCAGGAGTTGAATTCCTGGTATCCCACCCACCCTCCCCCACCAAAAAAAAAAAAAAGTACTGAAATTTACTACATGTCTGGAACTCTTTAATGAGCTACTAAACTGGCATGGGGGCCACAATCAATTTAAACATTCAATCTCTTGTAATTTGGATTACAAATTCATAATTGTCCAAATTTCAATATCTTTATAAAGGCATCTTAAGGCTTCAATACATAAGAGTACTACTCCTTACAACTTAATAGTAATATGAATTATTTGAAGGGTTTTTCTGCTGTTTGTTTGGGGTGCTGGTGATCAAACTCAGGGCCTCAAATGTGCTAGGCAAGTATCTCATCACTGAGCTCCACTCAAAGCCCTGAAGGGTTTTATTAAACCATTAAATGGGTTACTCTCAGGCTAAATGTAAACATTCGCAGTTCACAAAGAAAGAAGACCCTTACAAATGATCCATGCTTGTAGTATTTTATCCCTCATGAGCTAATTTCCAGGCTACAAAAGCAGCAATATTTACAGCAAATCATTATGTTCAATCTTTTGAAATAAAAGAAAAATTTGTAATTGAACAAATTAACAAGAAAGGGCAAAAAAAAAAAAAAATTATGACACTGAGAATTTGGCAAGCCCAAGAGCTCAGGCAGCCAGAGAGGGGACCAGCACCTACCTTCTCATTGGGAGGTCTCTTGCTATGCTCACTCCCCTGCTTAGATTTTGAACATCCATCCTCTATATGTGCTCTCTTGGTTTGGTTCTGCTTCAGCTTTTGTGCCCATGATGTTATGGATTTACTATTAAAGAAGAGAAAGCCAAGATACTTTTTTTAGATTCTGTCTTTCACATATAAGGGAAAACACAATAAATACTGCTTCAGTGGGAAATGCTTGGAGTTGTTTTTCTAGTAGGGGAAAGATAATGGGTTTTTAGTTATTCACCTAAATTTCTTTTTTCAATTTCTAATTACCAAAGGCAAAGAAAGCAAAGAGACTAACAGTGATTAACAATACATATAGGGGGCTGGGGATGTGGCTCAAGCGGTAGTGCACTCGCCTGGCATGCGTGTGGCCCGGGTTCAATCCTCAGCACCACATACCAATGAAGATGTTGTGTCCACCAAGAACTAAAAAAATAAATATTAAAAAAAATTCTCTCTCTCTTAAAAAAATATTTAAAAAAAAACAATACATATAGTCCATGGCCATGGCCAAGAACAAAAACCAAAACACACCCCCCAGCAGCACTTCAAGTACTAAATATTATCTCTACTGTTAAAGCACACTTATTAGGCCTGTGGCACACACCTGTAATCCCAGCAGCTCAGGAGGCTAAGACAGGAGAATCGTGAGTTCAAAGCCAGCCTCAGCAAAAGCGAGGTGTTAAGCAACTTAGTGAGACATTGTCTCTAATAAAATACAAAATAGGGCTGGGGATGTAGCTCAGTGGTCCAGTGCCTCAGAGTTCAATCCCAGTACCACCCCCTCTTACCCCCAAAAAGACAGGAGAATTACAGTTTTGAGGACAGTGACTTAATGAGACACTGTCTAAATTAAAAAAAAAAAAAAAGGGGGGGTGGCTGGAGATGTACTTCAGTTCCCTGGTTCATAAAAAAGGAAAGAAAAGGGCTGGGGATGTGGCTCAAACGGTAGCATGCTCGCCTGGCATGCGTGCGGCTTGGGTTTGATCCTCAGCACCACATACAAACAAAAATGATGTGTCCGATGAAAACTAAAAAATAAATATTAAAAAATTCTCTCTCTTTAAGAAAAAAAAAGAAAGAAAAAACACACTTATTACATATATGAAGACACGAATGGTGTGACTATACTTTGTGTACAACTAGAGAAATAAAAAATTGTTAGGCTGGGGATATGGCTCAAGCAATAGCACGATCGCCTGGCACGTGCGCGGCCCGGGTTCGATCCTCAGCACCACATAAAAAGATGTTGTTTCCGGCAAATACTAAAAAATAAATATTAAAATTCTCTCTCTCCCCCCCTCTCTTCTCACTCTCTCTTTAAAAAAAAAAAAAAATTGTGCTCCGACTGTGTAATATGAATTGAAATGCATTCTGCTATCATGTATAACAAATTAGAATAAACTTATTAATTTAAAAAAAAAATCATTGGCAAAGATGAATAATTATACTTGAGGAGGGTAATAAGATTTGTGTTGCTATAGCTAAGCACCTTTAGCTGACACATCTGACATGTGAAGATATTAAATTGAAAATTTAGGATAAACTCCAAAATCATTATTTAATTAATTAATTTATTTTTACAAATGAGTATGGGGCTGGGGTTATGGTTCAGCGGTAGAGCACTAGCCTAGCATGTGGGAGGCCCTGGGTTCAATCCTCAGCATCACATAAAAGTAAATGAATAAAATAAAGGTATTGTATCTATCTACAACTAAAAATATTTTTTAAAAAAACAGTATGTGTGTACATAAGTTTTGGTTTCAAATCACATGAACATGAGTGACAAAATCCCACTAGTAATGTAATTATTATAATTTGTTAAGTTTTTAGCAAATTTGTATATTAGTCACTGTAAGAAACATAAAAAATATTTTTCTGGCAAGGCCTCCTACCTTAAGATTTAAGTCTTATAATATTGCAAATGGGAAGAAAGTCAAGTGTCCTTAGTATATAGCAGACTTTATTTCAATTTTCTACATGCAACAAATAAAAAATAAATTTAATGATACAACTGTTACTTCTTTTTTTTTTAATTTTTAGTTGTTGATGGACTTTATTGTCTTTATTTTTATGTGGTGCTGAGAATCAAACCCAGTGCCTCATGCATGCTAGGTGAGCACACTACCACTAAGCTACAACCCCAGCCCTAAAACCGTTAAATTTTTAAAAAATCTTATTCTCTTACAGTCCAGTTAAGAGGAACTGTATTTACTAGATTCTGAATGTAATCAACGAGTAAAAATCCTCTTGAATGATGGAGAAATTCTACTTACCTATCTGCTTTTCCACTGTATACTTCAGAAATCTTATTTTCACCAAGAAAATTATGTTCAAATTCATCAGGAAAACTGGAAGTATCTTCCTTTAAAGATTCACAAAACTCTTCGGGAGATTGTGCATAAAAACTGCCATTTCCTGCGCCATCTACAGGCGAATCTGTCTGCACTCCTGGTGCTGGGTATTGTCCCTTGGGAAGGCCTGTGTGCTCCATGAGCTCTGCAGGGTCCTTGGATTTGTAGGTGTTCAATTCTGAGATACAAAAGGTGCCATACCCACTGCTCACAGAGCTGCCGTCCACATTGCAGTCTGGCTGTGATGTGGACATTTCTTGTTGCATCTCGGGCTCCTTAGGCTCAGGATAACTAATAACAGATTCATTTCTTTCACTATTTTCAGAAAAAAAACCCATCTGACTTTCTGAAAATAATTGTTTGCTTGAAGGACTTTTATCACTAGAAGCCCAGGAACCATTACTGATCTGCAATTTGACTAAATTTCTGATCTCCTCCTGTATACGCTGCAAACAAGAAGTTAAAGATTGGATAAGAAACTATATTCACATCACATTTTTACAAATGTTATAAAAATGCCATGTTTACAATATATCACTCTAAACATATCTTTAGTTCACAAAAAAATTGATATAAAGTATAAATTGTTTTGCTGAAAATCTTATAAATACTAAAAACAAAAACAAGAAAATCAATATAAATAATTACTTACTTGAATTTGGTTGTGGAACTGTTCTTGCTGAGCAACTATTTGTTCTTGGCATTGTTTTTCCACCAAATTGAACAGCTGTAACCACCTAGTCTATTATAAAATATCTTAGTTAAAAAAATTTTAACTATTTCACAGAAAAATTCCTTCAATGTGATATAGCTTTTTAAAAATAAAGATTTTAATTTAAAGTTTATAAGCAAAATTAGGGTTTTTTTTAATATTTAATACAAAAATATAAAGACAAGAAGCTTGGGTACCACCAACTCTCCCCCACTTTTTTTTCCCCTGCTGCAGTTCTGTGGAATGAACCCAGGAGCACTCTACCACAGAGCTACTCCCCCCATCCTTTTTATTTTTTTATTTTATTTTTTTTGAAACAGGGTCTCACTAAATTGCCCAGGCTAGCCTCCAACTTGCAATCTTCCTACCTCAGCCTCCCATATCACTCAGATTATAGAAATACATCTAGTTACCCCCTTTAAAAAAAAAATTCTACGTGTAGATGGACAGCATGCTTTATTTGTTTATTTTTGTGGTTTTGAGGATTTAACCCAGTGCTTTATGCATGCTAGGCAAGCACTCTGCCGCTGAGCTATAGCCCCAGCCCATCGTTACCCCTTTTTTATGTAACCTGCAATATGGACAAATAGAAGGTCTGGGTAAAGTTTTTATTGAATAATGCTCAAGATAGACTGTCCCTGTTTTTCAGTAGAGCTCAATTTTATTAGATCCAAAGCCTTACACACAAGTTTTCTTTTCACTGTTACTTTGGGGTGTGTGTGTGTGTGTTTGTTTGTACTAGGGACTGACCTAGGGCCTCACACATGCTAGTCAAATCCTCTACCACTGAATTACATATCCCTAAAGCAACTGTTACTTTTTTTTTTTTTTTTGGCAGAACTGGGGATTGAATTAAGGGGCACTTTACCACTACAACCCCAGTCTTTTTTTATGAGATGGGGTCTCACTAAATTGCCCAGACTGTATTGAACTTGTGATCCTCCTACCCTAGCTTTCAGAATAGCTGGGTTTACAGGTGCATGCCAGTTTATTGGGCCTCGCTCTGTTACATTTTTTTTTTTCTATCACAATATAATCTATGATGGGGCTGGGGTTGTGGCTCAGCAGTAGAGCGCTCACTGAGCATGTGCGGGGCACTATGTTCAATCTTCAGCACTACATAAAAATAAATAAATAAAATAATGTTTATTAAAAAAAAAAATATATATATATATATAAAATCTATGAATTTGGACTGGGGTTGTGGCTCAGCAGTAGAGTACTCACCGAGCACATGCAAAGCACTAGGTTTGATCTTCAGCACCACACTAAAAAAAATAAATAAAAATAAGGGGGCTAGGGTTGTGGCTCAGTGGTAGAGTGCTTGCCTAGCATGTGTGAGACACTGGGTTCGAATCTCAGCACCACATATAAATAAATTAATATGCAAAATAAAGTCCATCAAAAATTCTTTTAAGGGCTGGGGATGTGGCTCAAGCGGTAGCACGCTCGCGTGGCATGCGTACGGCCCAGGTTCCATCCTCAGCACCACATACAAAGATGTGTGCCCGCCAAAAACTAAAAATAAATATTTAAAAAATTCTCTCTCTCTTTAAAAAAAAAAATTCTTTTAAAACAAACGATAAATAAATAAATGGGAACAAAAATAAAAATAAAAAAATAAACAATAAAGGTATTGTGACCATCTACAACTAAAAATATTTTTAAAAATAATAATTATCTGTGATTTGAAGAAAGGCTGACCTAAAACAATATAATGCAAGGTACAATAGGTACCTGTTGTAAAGTACTAACTAGAAGCTTTAACTCGTAAGCACAACAGCCAAAATACTTCAAAGTGGATTTAGATTTTCCAAAATGAGGATAATTCCATATAAATTACTTAAAATATTAAGACCAATAATTTTAATTATTAATTATTTTAATAATAATTTTAACGGTAATTTTTAATTATTATTATGGGGGTTCTCAGTTCTCTGAACAAAGATATTTTAGTTCACATTTAATATACAAATGTTTCATCACTAATATATTGTTAAAAAATACTTTTTTTCTCTTCTCTTTCCCTCCCTCCTCCCTCCCTTAATCCACTTGCTCAACTCTACTGATCTCCCTTCTATTATTATTATCGCTGTTATTTTATTTTTTTATTGACTTTATTTTTGAGGTACTGGGGATTGAACTCATGCCAAGCAAGTGCTCTATCACTGAGCTACATCTCCATCCCTAGTATTTTTATTTTAATCAGTGCATTAAAATTATAAGCCATGTTCACCATGGCGTCTTCCTATGTGGACACTGTGTAACATGGTGAACTCACTTCCCATGCCTCCCCCTTTCCCGCTCTCTCCACCTCCTTCCTCTACTCTACTGGTCCCCCTTCTATTTTTGTGAGACCCATCAAAAATACTTTTTTTTATGATGCTGGGGATTGAACCCAGGACCTTGTGCATGCAAGGCAAACATTCTACCAACTGAGCTATAGTCCCAGCCCAAAAATATTTTTGATCACCTTTTTTACATTCAATATTGTTCTCCAACAAACATACCTAACTACTTCCACAATAAGTATTGTGCTCTTCTGAATACAAATTCATAATAGAATTCAGTAGAAGTTCATTTAAATGTGGTTATTTTTAAATTATCAAAATAAAACAAAACAAGATACGATACCTCACAGTTTTTCCAAAGTTCCGAATCAGTCTTTCCACTGTTCTGTAGCTCTTGCGTTAAGGAGTTTAGGAACTCAGCTGTACCTTGAATGGCAGAGGGTCTGGTCTTCCCTGAGAAAGAGGATACCCCATTTGTACTACTTCTGTTGAAACATAAATAATTCAAATGGTTTTCTTCATTCTACCAAAGTGTTGAATAATTCAGCAGTCCAAGATTTAGCAAAGTAATACAAAACCACTGATATTTAATCCTTCTAATGGTACCTCAATCGTTGAAAATCTGATCATAAGTCTGGTCACAAAAGGAAGACATCAGTAAAATGACAGGCAGTGCTTAGAAATCTTTAAAAAAAAAAAAAAAAAAACCCAACAGAAAGACCTCTCAGGCATAATGAAAACACTCCAAAGAATCAGCAGGAAATGAGTCTGTGGTACTAAGCAGTCTCCAGGTGCGGATCTCTATGTTCCAGAGCACTATCTCGGCCTAATTGGAGAATAGCACTTCCCTGAGTAGTGGGGACTCTCTCTCCACTTCCAAAAGTCTTGTCACCTGGATCCCCTCATTGGTGTGATGTTCTGGTGCTTATGCCAAGCAAATATTCAGGACTCATTTAGCCTATTCATTGTGATTCCTTCCAGGAAGACTGATTTTTTTCCAAATCAGTTTAATTCAGATTTGTTTTATAAACACATAAATCATTATTCAGGATACTGAATTTTGTTTAAAATCTAGGCACTGAAAGGTCATTTTAATTTTTATTAATACCCTGCTTTGTTTCACAAAGAATTTGTTAAAAAAAAAAGAGAAAGAGAAAATAATGAAAAATAATAGTAAAATAATAGAGTTAGGACAGCTGTAGAGTATTAAAATTTCAAGGGAAAGAAGAACATGATATGTTGTTCATAAGGGATTTATACAGTTTTAATAATCTAGTTTCATCATGTAGATTTAACTACCAGTCACAAGGACAAGTTCAAGGCCAGCCTCAGCAATTTAGTAAGACCCTATCTCAAAATAAAAAAATTAAACAGGCTGGAAATGTGGAAAAGAGCCCCTGAGTTCAATCTCAGCACCAAAAAAAAAAAACCCACACCAGGCTGGGATGTACTCAGAGGTAGTGATAGAGGGTCTGCTTAGCATGCACAAGGCCCCAGGTTCCATCCAACACAACAAAACAAAAACAAAAAATCAACTATGGAATAGCTTAAAAATAAGATGCATTTTGTTGACTATTTTGTTATCTCAGAGTCTGTTTTTTGCTTAGTTCCTAATATTTAATTTTAATTTCTACTTTCCAGATTGGTGAGGTATTTCTGCAATACAAGACATTAGTTGTACCATTAATTTAAAATGCAGAAATAATAATTAGGCAACAAAAATTTTTAAATATTCTTATTTACCAAAGCAAAAAATTAAAAATTTTAAAAAGCATAAAGAAACAATTAGCAAAATAAGTTCTTTCTCACAATGCTCCACATGCAAAAACACATTTTTCTAGAAGAAATGAAAAACACAAAAAAACTAAAACTATTCTCAACTTAAATAATTGTTCCTGAACAGTTCCTGATTTTTTTAACACATTTAAATCAGCAACTATAACACTATTTGGATAAACTGATAAACTATGCAAATAAAGTTATTTTAGTTTATTGTTACAAAATATCTATCCCATTCTTACCTATTAGTATTTAAGCTCAATCCAAGAGAATGGGGAGAATTTTTGATATCAGATTCTACAGATGAAGCTTTTTGTAAGGTTTTCACCAAGTCAAAATCCTCCATAGTGTACAGAAATTGTTATACTCTCTTATTTGAAAATATAGGCTCTTTCACTGTTTGAGGAAACTGAATCCGGGTCATCTTCAGATGCTTCATCGTCTACCAGCATTTTCAGTTGCTAACATTCAGAACTGTGAAATATCCTAAACTTCCTTGAGAGTCTGAAAATGAATGGGGGAAAAATACTTGTACAAAAAGCCACTAACTTAGCAACTGTCCTTTTGTGACTTTGGAAATCTTCACTTCTTTTATAAAATATACATTAAAGACAGCATCAATATTCACAATGGCCAAAATACAGAAACAACCCAAAAGTCCATAAACAGAGGCATGGATTCATATGATGGAGTATGATTCAGCTTTAAAAAGGAATGAAGTATTGGTACATGCTATAACATGAATGAAACACAATGCTAAGTAAAAGTCAGTCGAAAAAACCACATAATGTATGATTCCAATTATTTGAAATACTTAAATTGGCAAATTCAGAGACAGAGAGTAGATTAACATTTGTTAGCAGTCGCAGGTAGGAAAGAATCAGAGTGACTGCAATAGGTACAGGGTTTCTTTTGAGGGTAATGAAAAGTTTTGCATTTAGTGATGGTTCTACAGCCTTGTAAATACATTAAAAACCACTGAAACTTACACTTTGAAAAGGATAAATTTTATGGCATGTGAATTATAGATCTCAATTTAAAAATCTACATTAAGGATGATTTATGAACACAGCAGCATCTTTTTCAGAATTTTGTATTTAATAATCAAGCTTCTAGATACAATCCCATTATGTAACAATTGGAATGCTTACATTCATTGTTCACTTAATAAATTCTAACAAGTATGCTTGTTAGTTTCATACAGTGACTAGAAGAACTTAACTGCTTATTATTAAAAAGAGAAAACTGTTAACACAATTGTTTCCCTACTGTCTGAAAGCAAACTTTGCACTATCTAGTCTTTTGTACTCTGTGCATGTATCATTTCTTTAAAAATAAACTATTTGTCAGGTCAACTAAATTTTAACTGAATTATAACTAAACTATTACAATATGCCTCCTTCTTTGCGAATTCAGGCATTTAAAAAGAGGAAACCAGGGGAAAAGAAAGACAAAAGGGGGGAAAAAAAACAAAAAAACCCTGTGCTGATCACAGTAAGAAGCCTTTAAAAGAGTGCAACCGAGGACCATTACCTAGGGCTCCCACTTCCTAGGGCCAGGTTTTAGAAAAACACTACACCAAAAGCTATCAGCTCATCAAGGAAGCATCTCCTTCGGGGACAGGTGTGAAAGCCCAGGGTAACTGGACCGAGCTAAATGCAGGCCTCCCCAGTGGCTCGGCCCAGCACCAATGACAAATGGGGCATTGAACAAGCCAGGGGCTGCCCGCTCCACACCCGAGTCCCAGCCACCCCGCGCCACGCCAGGGGGCCGGATCCCATCTATTACCTCCCCCGCTGAGGCCACCAGGCCACTAGATGCGGTGGAACCCGACGGAAAACCAGAAATTCTGGGTGGCCTCTCCGGTTGGGGCGCGGGGCGGGTGAAGTCAGCAAAACGGGGGAGGGGCTGACATAAGATGAAAAATGTTTTTAAAAAAGGGAAAGTTGATAGGGAATAAATATAGCAACAGAGGCGTTTTTATATTTTTCCAGCAACAAAATCTGCCCCTTCCGCCCCCACGCACTAGAAAACGGGGGTGGGGACAGGGAACACCGGTGGGGCCCTCAGCAGCCGGAGGTGGACAGGGCGTCCTCCCCGCAGGGCGGTCGCGGCACCCGCTGCGGGCGGAGGCCACAGCCCCTATTGCTGGAGGCGGCTACCGCGTCAAACCAGAGAGGACAGAAAAGCGCTGGTGGCAGAAACCACCGCGGAGACTCAGGCACCCAGGCACCTTGTCAATTAAAAAAAAATTAATTAATTAATAATAAAAAAAGCCCCCCCCCCGCCCCTCAGAAAGGCCGCTCTGCGATTGGGCCGCGCGGGTGTCACTCAAGGGCACCGAGTCTAGAAAAGGCGCACGCAGCGCTGAAGAACCCCACACGCCAGTGAGCTCTGGCCGGGCTGCTCCGTTGACAGTTGTCTCCCCTCACCCTGGCCCATCTGCGCACTCAGGTGTCCGCTACATCTCGTGCCCCATGCCCCGCGGCCAGCAGCTCTCTGCAGGCAGACTGTCACTTACCTGGCCGCCGCTCCCACTGCCGAAGTCAGGGTCGGCCGAGACGCCTCGCGCGACCGTTAAACTCCAGGGGACGTGCGCGCGTCCGGCGTCTCTCCCGCGATTGGCTGCTCGGAAAGGGGCGGAGACGGCTAAGCGCGGTGCGCGCATCTGCCTCCCACTTCCCCGCGAGCCAAACGGGAAGGTTCGAAGTTAGGGGTGTGGGGGGTGGGGCTACTGTCAAGATCTCCCCTCTGATTGGCTCTCTGTGAACCTAACGCTGCACGCGGGAAAGAAGTCTCAGCTTCTCGCATGCGCAGTTAGTGGGAATGCACCGCTATGAGCGTACTGCGCGTGCGCACTTGCGCGCTCCCAGGTCTGCGGTGCTTCGAGTTCACCCTGAACGTTTTCGGAGGGAGGTCCGTGCCAAAACCAGGTAAGCATCCGCGAAGAAAGCAGAGTCCCTAGGGCTGCTCACGATTGTCCAGGGCTCTGGAGAGACCTGGGAGTCCAGACGCCTGAGTTTTTCCGGTCTTGCGAACTGTCAAACAACCAGCTTACCCGGGGGCCTGGTGGCGAGGTGGAGCAGAAGCCGGTCCCGACCCCAGCGCGCGTTTTACCCTAAGCTGCTTGGGTATACTTGCTGGTCCTCAAGCCCTCGGGGCGCGGGAGAGGAGCAGAGATCCCCGCCCTGGAGAGAGCAGTTCCCGGAGGCCGTAGAGAAAGGTCTAATTTGCATGTTAAGCAGAGCGGGATGCAGCTGTGGCCACGCAGCAAGTGCTGTCCTGGGAGTGGCTTGTAGTAGGTGTCGGCACTGCCCTTGCTAAGCTTGGGAAGACCGCCCAAAGCCGCTTTACTTCCCGTGGGCCTCAGCCCATCTGATACGTACTGACCAGCATGTTCTTCAGCCTAGTTAGCCTTTAATACTAAACGAATACTTCCTGCGGTCAGGCTATCCCCGGTGTCCTGGCCTGAGCGATAATTCGCAGGTACTGTCACTTAAGTGTGCCAGAGATGATACTGAGAAGCCAGGGTGCAAAGGATGGATTTCCCCTTGGAATGACTAATGTGCCTGGAGGCCTCCATCTCATTGCACTTCCTTAGAATACCTATTATTTTCAACAGTAAAACAGTCTCCATCCAAAACCCCATCAGTGTGTCAGATCTGAGGCTTAAATAAATGGAAACCCAGACCCCGTGTGGTAATCCACCTATCAGTATTATGCTCATGTAACACCTAACCAAAATCAAAATGTTCTCAGCACCTGGCTGTATTTTCAGTGACAATATATCAGGTCCACACACAAAAAATTATCACTAATTGCGGCTGAGAGGCACTATAGAATCTCGCACTCAGAAGAACTGAGAAGAGTTCTAGACAACCAAAGATCTGTTTCAGAAAAGAAATATTAGCCCTAAAAGCTATTACTAGTGATTAGTTATTAACCATGAAGAAGGTAGTTGATCATTGCTTTTGATTACAAAATCAGACTTATTTTGATAGTGTTTTTGGAGTTTTTATTATTATTTTTTGTTATTGATGGACTTTTATTTGTATGTGGTTCTGATGATCGAGTTCAGTGCCTCACACATGCTAGGCAATACTCTACTTCTGTGATACAACCCCAGTCCTGGGAGTGTGTTTTTTAGTTAGTTTTTGGCAGATCAATTTTAGGGGACTTGTAGGTAATTTCTTTTTAATTCATGAATGTCTTAATAAGCCAATGTGTTCAGGATCTAGCATTATATTATCATATTAAATGATTCAGTGATATATTTTGATAAGATTGCTTACACCATATGTCTTTTTAAAAATATTTATTTTTTCTTGAGTTGTAAATGGACATAATAACTTTATTTTATGTATTTATTCATTTTTATGTGGTGCTGAGGATCGAACCCAGGGCCTCACACATGCTAGGTGAGCACTCTACTTCTGAGCCACAACCCTTGCCCCCCACCATATGTCTTCTTTAGTAGAGTCTTAATTTTAAAAAACTCAAAGTGGAAATTGCCTTTACTGGATTAAGAAATGTCTTTTTAAAAGCTTTGTAAACAAGCCAAGAATGTCTGTTTTTAAAGTCCAAGGAAAGCTAAAAGCAGAGGCTTCAAAAATTCAAGTAATGTCTTAACACAATTGTGTAATATGAATAACCCTCATGCCAGAGACCTTGCATTAGTGAGCTCTAGTTTATGACTTTTATAATGGTATGAGATTACCTTATTGTTTTATCATAACATCAAGTTTTCAAGTATTTCTTGTTTGTCTTGAAAGCTTCAAATTAATAGTTTTTAAGTAATCAAACAGCTATTGAGCAATAGAGGCCATTGATGACTTGAGATATTTCCTGTTAACCAGGGTGTTACTTTTTGTCATTGACTTTTTTTATATATATATTTACTTTTTAGTTCTCGGCAGACACAGCATCTTTGTTGGTATGTGGTGCTGAGGATCGAACCCGGGTTGCATGCATGCCAGGCAAGCGCGCTACCGCTTGAGCCACATCCCCAGCCCTGTCGTTGACTTTTATACCCAAACAATTTGCTGTGGCAGGGGTGGGGGGGTGTCTTCACAACAATAAAATGAGAAATAATGAGTCTTCAAGCCAGGTATGGTGACTCACATCATAATCGCAGCCACTTGGGAAGGTTAAGGCAGGAAAAGTGCAAATGTGAAGCCAACCTAGGCCACTAAGGGAGACCCTACCTCAAAAAAATAATTTTTTAAATGGGCTGGGGATATAACTCACAGAGTGCTTGCCTAGCATGGGCAAGGCCCTGGGTTCACTTTCAAATTTTTTTCATGGTGCTTAGGATCATATCCAGGTTCTCAAGCATGCTGTGCAGTTGGTCTACCATTAAGCTACATCCCCAATCTTACATTTAATTTTTTCTATATCTTTCTTCTTTCTGTATTCCTAGATACAGCCATGTTTGAGCCAGGGCTTACTTTGCTGTAAGTGTTCTTATCTTTCAATGGGAGCCTGCCAAGAATTCAGACTGTATTTTGGCATCATAATGATCCCAGTTCATGGACCAGAATTATGACCTCACCAAATAACTGTCTCCTGCAATTTTGTGGTTTCCAAGTATTTCTTAAATTGGACCAACCAAAGAAAATAACTTGCAGGTCACTGTTCTAGCTGCCTTTTCAATCTGAACTCCGAAAAGTGCATGGAATGATTAGTATATTGCCTGGGTTTATGCCATAAGACCACGACTTATGTGGTATGATAGTCAGAGGTTCCTCAGCTTTGTAGTTTAGGCAGTTGAAGTGCTACCACTTAGTGAGCACTAGAGCTTTACATTTGTGGCAACATGTAGGATTTGTTCTCACCCTAGACGTTATTGTCTCCATTTTACAGATAAGGAAACATGGCCAAAGTTACACAGAAAGTTGAGACATTGAATGCTGGACAGAGAGTGGCAGGGAGACATTTTACTAGGAAAAGAACAATTTGGTGAAGCTAAGGAAAGGATAAACTTAGTTTCAAAAATTGAAAACTCGGGGCTCGAATTGTGGCTCAGTGGCAAAGCACTTGCCTACATGTGTGAGGCACTGGGTTTGATTCTCAGCACCGTGTGTCAGTAAATAAAATAAAGGTCCATTGACTACTAAAAAAAATATTTAAGATAAAAACATTGAAAACCAGGGCTGGAGTTATAGTTCAGCGGTGGAGTGTTTGCCTAGCACGTGTGAGGCACTGGGTTCGCTCCTCAGCACCAGTATAAATAAATAGAATAAAGGTATTGTGTCTATCTACAGCTTAAGAAAAAAAAATTAATTGAAAACTCAGTGATCTTCCAAGATAAGTCTTCCTGAGAGAATCCATATATTGTACCTTTCCTATTTTCTTCATTTGTGTCAAATCCAATAATACATTTTAAAGTGCTTTGAAACATTTTAAGTACTAAATAAATACAAGGCATCATTAATGGCTATAGGCTTTGAGACTTTTAGAAGAAAATGTAGTGTTATTGTTGCTCTTTTATGTGTTTCTGTTTTTAAAATGTAGTTGATAAATTATAAGGTTCCTGTGAGATGCCATAAATAGAAGAAAATCACAGTGGTGCTCACAGATAGGACAAGTGTAATTCTCTTTAAAGTTTTCTGTTTAAAAAAAAAAAAAGATGAACAGGGTGTCAGTATTATATGAATTGGATGTTTCTCTTTATATACTTCATTACCTGTCTCTTGAACTCTGCAGCAGTGAGCCTATTACATTTAGACCAGACCCAGAGCCGTCATCTTTTCCACTGGTCCCCCAAATCAAAGATGACAGCTCTGCATTTCCTGCTGGATCTATTGTGCTGTACTTGTTGGAAAGATAATTCTCTGTGAACACTGACTGTGGGTAAGAGGTGCTTTATCCTCAGCGTGAAGCCCCACGCCTGTCCTGCAGGACATCAGCAGTTCCCTTTGGAGAGGAAAGTCAGCCCTTACAAGGACTTCAGGCCTTCTGGTATAGGGGGATGAGCTACATGCGAAAAACAGAGAAAGGCTACTTTCTTTTAACTCCCATTTTGTAGGGGGCATCAGAAAACACTTTAGAGGGCTGGAGTGTGTCTCGGTGGTAGAGCACTTGCCTAGCGTGCACAAAGCTCTGATTTTGATCCCTAGCACTGCAGACAGAAACAACAGAAAAATCCACGCTCTCAGAAAATCATTCTCCTCTCTCTTAGCTTCTGTGCCATCAGCAGGCCATTTTGTCTTTTTGAAGACATTTTCAACATGTTTGATCCTTCATCATTTATTGGATTTTTTTGTTTTGAGACTTGTGGTTTATTGGGGAAGGGGAGAGAAGACTCACATGAATAAGCATTTACTCAACCCTTCTGAATTCTACTCTCACCTTAAATGTTATAAAAATAAAATAAACAGTAGCTGTATTTTTTTTCCCCTGCCCTGAGGATTGAACGCAGAGGGTGCTCTGCCACTGAGCTACATCCCCAATCCTTTTTATTTTGAGGCAGGGTCTTGCTGAGTTGCTGAGGCTGACCTCAAACTTGTGATCCTCCTGCCTCAGCCTCTCAAGTTGCTGAGATTACAGGCAAGGGCCACCATGCCAGCTGTTTATTACCTATTGAAATAATATTCTTTTTTTCTTTTTTTTTTTTTTTTGGATGGACACAATATCTCCATTTATTTGTTTATTTTTATGTGGTGCTGGGGATCGAACCCAGTGCCTGACACATGCCAGGCAAGCGCCCTACCACTGAGCTACAATTCCAGCCCTGAAATAATATTCTTAATACATTGTGCTAAATATATTATAAATAATCAGTTTTATGATTTTTAGTATGATTACTAGAAAACTCAGAATTGGGCAGGGGATGTGGCTCAAGCGGTAGCGCGCTCGCCTCGCATGCGTGCGGCCCGGGTTCGATCCTCAGCACCACATACCAACAAAGATGTTGTGTCCGCCGAGAACTAAAAAATAAATATAAAAAATTCTCTCTATCTCTCCCTCCTCTCTCACTCTCTCTTTAAAAAAAAAAAAGAAAAAAAGAAAACTCAGAATTCATGTGCAGCTAGCAGTATATTTCCATTGGGTAATACTATTCTGGAACATTAATGCCACAGAGGCAACATTTTTTGTATTCTTTCCATTTGACCCAGTTTTTCAATCCATGCGTTGCCATGTCACCTTCTCTGCGAGTTCAAATCAACAATCTTTTAGTTCTCTGGTGTAGATGGTTTCCCAACCCTCCCACCACACTCTTTTACAACCCCAGGCTCTCCTCAAGCTGTCACATGACCTTAAGTGCAGGGTGCCTGCAGCAGCCTGGCTCAAAGCTCTTGGACACCCAGAGTACAGTCTCTGGATCTGCAGCAATAGCCTCAACCCGGGGCTGGTTAGAAAAACAGAATCTGGGGGCTGGAGATGTGGCTCAAGCGGTAGCGTGCTCGCCTGGCATGCATGTGGCCTGGGTTCGATCCTCAGCACCACATACAAACAAAGATGTTGTGTCCACCGAAAAAAAACTAAAAAATAAATAAAATTCTCTCTCTCTCTCTCTCTCTCTCTCTCTCTCTCTCTCTCTCTCTTAAAAAAAAAAAAGAAAGAAAAAGAAAAACAGAATCTGAGGCCTTGTACCCCACTGAAAAACCAGCGTCAGATTTAGAAAGACTCCTGGGTGGAGAAGGGGGCGCATTAGAATTGGAATTTGAGTGGTGAGCCTGGCTGTGAACATCTCTCTTCAAGCATCCTGTTCCAGTAAGTCTCCACATCGGCTCCTTCAGTTGATTCTGCAAGGCTGCAGAGTGTGAAAGTTGTGACTAAGGGAAACCAGTACTCTCCCTTCCTAAGAAAAACACTTAAAATAGTGAATTTTAAATAAACAGTATCTAGAAGACAGGTCCAGAGATCAAAATCTTGTGCTTTTCTAAAAACAGATTCAAATCAAATAGCTTTGTCTGTCTTAGGGACACTAAAGGAGCAGCAGGTACCTCCACCCTCCACCCTCCCCAGAGCAGTACAGTTGTTGGTGGCATGGCCTTGCCTCCTGCGTCCAATTCTAACCTCAGACAGTCCCTTCTGGGCTTGGTGCTGACTTGAGCCTATATCCCTGCAGCTAGCTGTATTTCCTGTGTTGAACTGATTGTGGAGCTAGAGGAGGGGATGTGCTCTCTGGATCCAGTGATGAAGACAGGCGCAACTTAATGGAATGCAGCTTCCATGTCTTGATAACAAGTGATTTGTTATCAAGTGATTTGGGGCCGTATTAAAGTTTGAGAACTACAGCTCAATAGCATGTTGTCTGTCCTGGGCTATGGCATGAATCATTTTTATAGATGTCTTAATTTTTGTTTTATGATATAGGCTCCTTGGGCTCCCTGAGACCTATGCCTTAAACTCAGTAGATAATTAAAATATTTATTGGACAAATTAACATTTCCTTTTGTGAAGTCCTCAAACCTGTCATCTCTGAGTTGAAATGGACTAAGGGCTTTACTCTAAACTTTGATGAGCTGTTTAAGAGTGAAAGCTATCTCAGGAAGAGCAGAGAGAAGTGGGGACAAAGCCGGCCCTCAGTTAGAGCCCACACTCCCAGAATGAGGGCAAAGCTGTTGTGACTGTTGGTTTCTCCTTACTCGCACTTCTTTTTACCATTTTTCTCTTTCTCTTTTTTAATGTCATGATGAGCTATAATTTGAGCTGTTTTATTGTTCTCCAAAAACTTTAGATTGCTCTGTGTATATCACAAAAACTGAAATCCAATCCATATTCTTTGGGTGTTGGGAAAGGGGACTGTCGCTTTTAGCAGTCATTGGAATAGGGCCAAAGCTCCAGGATATACTAGAAGAGTCTAGAATTGTCTTATTGGCTATTGGAATTAACCATTAAGCGAAGCAGCCAGTAACCAAACACTGAGGACCTTCTTGAACTTCATTTGGGTGGGAGATCTTCCAGGATATCTGTCAGCTCTGAATTGGGACAGAAGAGCCAAGGTTTGAACAGTAGTCTGTAACAAAGCAGCTCTGAAATCTCTCCACTGCCTGCTTTGTCTGGGCCTCGCCTTGTCTAGGCGTCTTCCTCTCTTTGTCGCAGCACCATCTACCAGTGCTGTCCTGCCTCCTCCAATTCACAAATGAGCGGAAGAGAAACCCCAGAGAGGCTCTGGGCTCATGTTCCAGAGTGAATCCACTCTCGGGTCCAGAAGCTGCTGACACACAAAGGAATTTTGTTCTGCAGATGGAGAGCAAAAACGGGGGAGGGGGAACTGTGGACATGGACTCGTCCACTCTCTACCACGCATAGTCCATTGTTGAAGAGATTGTGGAGGATGTTTCTGGCTTTTTCTTGAGGATACTTGTAAAATATTTCACATACATTAAACAAAACCAGTTTTCAAAGCCGCATTTTCGTTGGCACTCTTTCAAAACATATCCTCCACAGCCAAGGAGTTCCTTGCCTACTGATACTGAGCATGCCATGGTCACCACAAGAAGACATGCGTATAACCCATAGAATTGAGAACTAGCAGAGCAGAAGGTTGGAAAACCTGTCGTGTGAGGTCTCTAATTATAGTCCCACATAAACAGCAAAGGTAAAGATGAGGGAATTGTCTTGTCATTCAAAGATGACCAGTGTCATCTCAGTGTCAATGGTACTGGTCACTCAGTAATAGGAAAAGCACCTGGGTCACTCCCCCGCAACACTCCTCCAGAGCTCCAAGTGTGCTCAGTGATGTCAGCAGGCACAGTTGACAGTGTGGGGAAGGTGAACAGGCTGAGGGCAGAGCTTGGGCAGTGACCCACCCCTGAGAGTTGGCAGGGTCGTCACCAAAGAGCAGCGCCTCTGTTCACTACCTTGTCTCCCAACGAGTACACCGTCGGCAAGCGTGAGAGCTGCAGTTCCCACCATTCACCTGGCTGATAAATCTGTCTTAAACAAAGAAGGCACCCACAGAGCCCTCTCCAGAACACTTGTTTTCTGGTCTTTTCTGTGCCTGTGTGGGATGGGTGGAGAAGGGCTAATTCACCCATTTTCCAATTTAGAACTCAGGCCCAGGGCTATAGCTCTCCCTGTTCTTGGGGAGACCAGATTCATCTGCGTTTGTCCCTTTGAAAAAACCAAAGGCCTGTGGGATTCACCACCACCTCATAGCTGATATTCCTGCATGTTCATTTACCAGCTAAGTGATTTCAACCTTATGCTCTATCTCAAGTAGTTAAATATTTTATTATTTATGTTTCTACATCTCTAAATGACCCTCATTCTCCCTTAATTGTGTATTCCTTGCTTCACCCAAAAAGCTTCTCACTCAAGATGGCCAGCATCCTCCATATTGAACAATGTACTTTTCTTACTTCTTTACCCCCAAAATGTCTGTGTCTTGAGATAGCCCACATTTCTCTCTCTCCTCCCTCTCCCACTTTCCCAGTGTTGGGGATGTAGCTCAGTGGTAGAACATGTGCTCAGCACCAGGAGGCCCTGTGTTCAGTCCTCAGCATCTCAACTCTCACTTGCTTTTTAAATATCTTCTCATATTAGCTTGTCAGCCCCATGAAGACAGAGGCCATCTCTTTTTCATCTCCTAACCCTCACTACACTGAACATGCGGTTTCAAATTTCACAGGCACCTTAATGAAACTTGGTTGATTTGGTAGTCCTAGCAATGAGGACCAGTTGGATTACATTATTGGCAGTGTGTCCAGGGGAACAGATGTTCTTATTCAAATTCATGAAACTGGAAACATTGAAAAACAACAATCATGACATTGATTGATAGTGAAGTTTACTGTGTCAGACTGTTTAAGCTCAGCTCTAAAATGGAGTCATACTGTCATCTTTACATTTTGATTTCAAATTCACAGACATTTAAATACTGTCATTTGATTAACATCCTAATCCTTGCCTCATGTGCTATTTAAATAATTATCAAGTTATGTCCCTGTTCCTTTGAATTTCACACTCAAACCTCTCTTTCCTGAGAGAACAGCACCTCTGGGTGCTTTGAAGATATTTTTGGCCTGTTAGGAGGAGATATTTGTTAGCTGGCAGGGATGGACTGGGGAGGACACCATGGGCAAGGCCAGCTGGATGCAGGTGCTAAGTGGCTCATCTCTTCTCAGGTAGGGTGGGTCATCATTTGAATTGTATTAAAGGCTGCCTTAGAACTTGTTCTGCCATCTTCAGAGCAAAGGCATCTTCCTGAAAAGCCGGTCTTTTTCCTTGTCCATTTTAGGTCCTGAATAAGCCCAGCTACATCCTTTATGAGCATCTCAGGTTTATTCCGATTTCCTGCACCACTGACCAGACTATGCGCAGTGCCTCGGGGACTTGGGCTTTGGGAGAAGCTGAAGCTGCTATCCCCAGGAATAGCTGCCACGGTGGTCCAGATGGCAGGCAAGAAGGACTGTCCTGCTCTGCTTCCCCTGGATGAGAATGAACTTGAAGAGCAGTTTGTGAAAGGACACGGACCAGGGGGCCAAGCCACCAACAAAACCAGCAACTGTGTGGTGCTGAAGCATATCCCCTCTGGCATCGTTGTCAAGGTAGAGGGGAGAGGCCAGGGGCTCTGCAGCCACAGTGGGCTTCTCCTAAGTGCAGGTGGTATTTGCTGAGGGCATTCTCATCCTGGCATGGGCCATCCTCTACCAGAAGATCTGCCCTGTGCCCTGGGCCAGTTTCCCCATGCAGCCTTAGAATCTTGGTTCCAGGACCCTCTGGAGCCAGGGTACTAGTGCCATCCTTGAATTAGCAGGCAGCACTGGTGGTGTCTGGTTGCTGCCTACACAGCAGCATCTCAACCAGGCAAAGTGGTGGTGGCTGGTAAAGGCAGGTCCCTGGGTAGCGTGTTTCCTTCAAATCCACTCTAACTACTGGTGACCAGAGACCTATGGCACTGCTGTGGCCTTGGGTCTCTGAGGGGCAGCAAGTGGGCCCATGCTGCCTGCTAGCTGTGGCAGCCATCAGCTGACGGCTGGCTAATGAATGGCCACATCCTCCATGTTCTTCTGGCGCCACTTTGGTCAATGTCAGTGACACCTACCCATCCAGCAAATCATGTTGAGCCTCAGAAGAAAAAGTGCTCCGTACAGCTGCCTGTAGGCATCTCCTTATTTAAAAAAAAAAAAAAAAATCAAAAATACCACCAGCTCTCAGCCAGTCCTGAACCTCTAGCAAGTGGTGAAGTGCTCTCACCTGTCTCCTGGTCTGGTCTTGGAGCTGCCAGCCCATCTTACCACACGTCTATCACTAGAGGGCCCCAAAGCAACACCAGCCTGGAGGGCACTAGAG
The DNA here is from genome assembly GCF_052094955.1 of Ictidomys tridecemlineatus. Lineage (NCBI taxonomy): Eukaryota > Metazoa > Chordata > Mammalia > Rodentia > Sciuridae > Ictidomys > Ictidomys tridecemlineatus. The sequence goes on from NC_135478.1 coordinate 93,054,789, forward strand.
AGAGCTAGCACAGGGGCAAATGAGTCGTCCTCAGGTACTAGTAGCAAATACCCACACATCACATGACACTCTTATAAGCAACTGTACATACACACTGACTTTTTCCATCTCCACAACCCCATGCTCGTCACATAACTTGCCCAAGGTTTGACTGAATCCAGGGTCCATGTTCCTGATAGCTACACTTTACTGCCAACTTCAGAAGCCAAGGGCATACCAGTTAAAAGCTCAAATCACTTTTCTTTTCCTCCTAAGGAAAACTGTCATTCACAAGTAATGAAATTCTGAAAACCTGTATCATTAATTTTTGTTGAGCCTCTCTACTTCATGTGGCTTCTGGCTTGCTTCTGGTATTCTTTCACTCTTGTTTCATAGTATTTCATTTGTCAACCAGCTTTGCAAGTTATTTGCCCGTAATGACAATGCCTTTATATAAGGAATGCTGTGATTGGCTAATAATAAAGATAGTATTTTCCTCTATTAGATAGAGTCTTTAGCTTACAAATGGTGCATATAGATGATGCACGGGTTTGTTCCCTGGACACAGCCAGATCATCAGTTAATGTTTTCACAGTTTGGGGGGTGGGGGGCTTAAGCTGTTTAAAGGCTATTGTTGCTTCTAAACAAAAATAACATAACTGCTGGGCATGGTGGCACATGCCTGTAATCCCAGCAGCTCAGGAGGCTGAGACAGAAGGATCACAAGTTCAAAGCCAGCTTCAACAACTTAGCAAGGCCCTAAGCAATTCAGTGAGATCCATCTCTTTAAAAAAAAAAAAAAAAAAAAAGGAGGTGCTGGGGATGTGACTCAGTGATAAGTGACCCTGGGTTCAATCCCTAGTACCAAAAAGAAAAAAAAATAATAACAACTATAAAATAGACACAGTGAAAGTCACATAACTCAGCTGGGGTGTGAGAAGGGGCAGAGACCTAGAGCAAAGGCAGGAAGAATATGGTATTCACTGTCACAGACTCAGGGGAACTCCTGGCCAGTGCTGTGCCTCCCTGGCCTGACTGAACCATAAAGGGCAGAGATTTCTCACAGGTCCTTCCATCTCTTGACACCTATGATTTTCACATCATGGAACATTATCTCTTGCAGTGCCATCAGACAAGATCTGTTGATCACAATAGAAAGCTCGCTCGGAAAATCCTACAAGAGAAAGTGGATGTTTTCTACAATGGTGAAAATAGTCCTATTTACAAAGAAAAACGGGAGGCAGCAAAGAAAAAGCAAGACAGGAAAAAAAGAGCAAAGGAAACTCTAGAAAAAAAGAAACTATTGAAACAATTATGGGAATCAAGTAAAAATTCTACTGAGAAAGTAATCACTGATTCCAGCTGACTTCGCCAAAAGGCTTCTGGGGAAAGATGGTGGCGACTCCTGTCACCAGCACTGGTACAAAGCTTTTAAAGAAATAACTGACAGATTTAAAAGACATCAGTTTTTAAGTGGTGGACTAAACTATAGTGAATATTGATGCATACTTTGGGAATAAAACTATAAAACACAAGAAAGTTGTCACTATAAAAGGTACTGGCTACTTTTGGGGGGGAGGCACTTGATGTGGCTTCCAGGATGGCTGGAGGAGTTGTTTCTTGACCTGGGCAACAGTTGGAAGTTACCTGCTCATGGGTCTAAGTGTGGTAGGTGGCGCGCTGGGGATTGAACTTAGAGCATCACATATACTAGATGGGTACCCTTCCAATATTATAACCTCAGCCCTTTTTTTTTTTTTTTTTTCCAAAGAAAGGGTCTTTGGGGCTGCTGCAGAGCTCAGAGGTAGAGCACTTGCTTATAATGCATAAGGCCCCACGTTCAATCCTCAGAACCACAAAAAAAAAAAAAAAAAGAAAGAAAGAAAAGAAAGGCAGGCTGGCCCCAAACTCTTGAATCAAGGATCCTCCTGCCTCAGCCTCCCGAGCAGTGGGGACTAAAGTGTTCCCCTCACACCTGGTTTATTCTTTACCTTACTTGAAGCTATCCATTGATTTATGTGATTGAGTTTTCTTTTAGTTGTAGATGGACACAGTACCTTTATTTATTTTTATGTTGTGCTGAGAATTGAACCCAGTGCCTCATACATGAGAGGCAAGCGCTTTGCCACTGAGCCACAATCCCAGTCCTGATTGTCTATTGTATAAAACCTTTAGAAATTTGCTGGGTGCGGTGGTGCATGCCCATAATCCCAGTGGCTTGGGAGGGTGAGACAGGAAGATCACGCGTTCAAAGCCAGTCTCTACATTTTTTTTTTTATATATATAGGGATAGGGATAGGGTCTGGAGTTGTAGCTCAGTAGTAGAGTGGTTGCCTAGCATGCATGAGGCACTGAGTTCAATCCTCAGCACCACATAAATATATTGTGTCCACCTAAAACTAAATTTTAAAAAAGAGGGGGCTGGGGGCTGGGGATGTGGCTCAAGCCGTTAGCACGCTCGCCTGGCATGCATGCGGCCTGGGTTCGATCCTCAGCACCACATACAAAGATGTTGTGTCCACTAAGAACTAAAATAAACATTATAAAAATTCTCTTTCTTTAAAAAAAACAGTTTAAAAAAAAAATAGAGAGCTGGGGATGTGGTTCAGTGGTTAAGCACTGAACAAAATCCCTGAACAAAAAAAGATGTCATTTATCCTAAGGTTGGTTTGAGAGTAAGAGAAAGTGATGATGAAGGTTAAAAAAAGATACTCAAGTTACTTGCCCACTTACTAAGACACTGTATGTTGCCAAGTAACGTCTCTTGATGTAGAAAAACATGTCATTCTGTGTTGACATGCAAGCAGATGTGTTAGGAATAAGGTTCTAAAACCTGATGTGTTTGTGAGTTTGCATCACTCTGGGCTTGACCTTATAGGTTTGGTTTTGTCGTCGTTCTCTGGGTTTTTTATATCCATGGTTAACAGCTTGCAGGTAGGGAAGATACTGAGGTGAGGGGGCCACCATCAGACTGCCAGAAACCCGGCCTACATCACCTGCCATGAAACTGATCCATCCAGCAGCCCAGCCCTTTTGACATCCGAACAGGGCTCTCCATGCCTCCCAGTGGTGCGTCAGGGACGCTACCCACCACCTCCCCTGAGCAGTAGTCTCTTCAGTGAGAGCCAAGAAACCAGGGTAGATTGGAAGGCAGACCTAGAGCCACAGCCAGGAAGAGAAGAAGCTGACCTCTCCTCTTCACCTTTGTCACGTGCTTGGAGAAGGTGCAGAGGAGCCACCCACCACAGCTCACGCCCACCAGTCGGATCTTGCCTCCCACCTGCAAAACTCCCTCCCTTTTCCTGGGTCTACTCTCAGCAAAGCAAACCCTCACCACAGGGGTCAGTGCTGAGGTTGCACAGCAGAAATGAACTGAGCCCCTGTGGGAAGCACTGCTGGAAAGCACCACACGGAGTCATTCCTCTCAGCTCCAGAGCAGACCCTTCCTCCAGCGCACACCCAAGTCACCACCGCGTGGAATGAGAAATAGCCTCTGTGGCTCCTAACACCCTGGCGGAAAGGGCAGTTCACGGCTGCCGCAGGTTTCCTAGTATACACTTAACTACAGCTTAAATAAACCCATCCTGCAACTCTGCATCTTCCCTACCTAAGCTAAAGGAAACACGTCCTTTCTCCACCCAGCTGAACTATGTCAGAAAATGTCCTTTGACAGGTCACCTCCAATCTTTCACAAAGGCTGAACTGCTTTAATTGCACTTAGAAATTCAAGGAATATACATCTCAATACACATTGTTAATGAAAATAAGCTTTATTACATCAAGTAATAAATACATACAAAGATGCAAACAGTTTTAGTCATTTTCTTCCAGATGTTTTGATCAACTTACAGTAAACACAAACTGAAATCTACATACAGTCTTAGTATGAAAATTTTCGGGGTCCTTATTAGATTTGGTAGGTTGCTCTTTCTTCTGTATTTATAACTTGTGCACTCTTAAAATTGACTTCAAAGCACTAAGAGTCATGCAAATGCTTAAGCAAAAAAGAAGTGCCAGTAAGCAGAATCTACACGGCACATGGGACCAGCTAAGTGAAGCAGGTGGTCAGGATGCATTAAAACAAAGTCCTTGGGATCAAATGAGCTTATGAAAAGGTACAAATAACAATTTGGGTAACATAAAGTATTCAAAAGATTAAAGGGAGACACTGGTATCTTGGAGCCAAACAACAGTTTGCTGTAAAATAACTTCACATGCATCTTAAAAAACAAAAACAACTGGGTTGTTCCTAACTACTTAAAATGCAAATCCTAATTAACTTCGAAATCTTTTCCCAATATTTTGAGACTGTGAACCTTGGGAGAAAAAAACTAAACTGTTACCATTTTGAAAATGAGTATTTCATCTGAACAGGGGAGATGAGCTGTAGAGAGCCAGGAACCCCCAAGCTGGCGGGGAGGCTAGGACCTGGCATTCCGTTCCGTTTCAGCCAAGCACTCCCGAACCAGTCCTCGTGCGTGAATGATGCCTGAAAGAGAAGCCGAGGTCTGGAATCAACCCAATCAGCACCCTTTCCAGAACAGGAGGATCCATCATAAAACCCTCAGATTGTCACAAGTTTGAGGCCAGCCTCAGCATATTAGCAAGACCCTGTCTCAAAAAATAAAGGCTGAGGGGGGTTAGGGTTGTGGCTCAGTGGTAGAACACTTGCCTGGCACGTGAGGCCCTGGGTTCAAATCTCAGCACCGCGTGTAAATAAATAAAATAAAGGTCCATCAACAACTAAAAATTAAAAAAAAAAAAAAAACAAGAGGCTGAGGATGTAGCTCAGTGGTGAAGCACCCCTGGGTTCAATCCCTGGTAAACCCCCCACCCCCCCAGAAAAATTCCTCAGATTGTGCCCAGTATGTTGGCTCACACCTATAATCCTAGATGCTTGGAAAGCTAGAGCAGGAAGACCAGAAGTTCAAGTTCAAGGCCAGCCTTGACAACTTAGTGAGACTCTGCCTCAAAATAAAAAGAAAAAAAGGGCTGGGATAGCTCAAAGGTTAGAAGATATTCCTAACGAGTGCAGCCCTGGGTTTGCCAGCACTGTAAAAACTAAAAATAAGGGGTTGGGGATATAGCTCAATTGGTAGAATGCTTGCCTCACATGCACAAGGCCCTAGGTTCAATCCCCATCACCACAAATAAATAAATAAATAAATAAGAAATAAAAATAATACCTCAGACTAGAAGGGAACCTGGGAACTACATGCAAAAAACCCAAAGCTGGGGGTAGAGGTGCACACCTATGGTATCTGCTGTTAGAGGGTGGTGCAGGAGGATCACTTGGGCCCAGAGATCAAGACCACCTTGGCTAACATTGAGGACCATTGCCTCCAATAGAAAACCCAAATATATGAGCTGTTAAGGGACATTAACAGTCCCATCTCTCAAAGCTCCTTGCTCCTAGGCAAAAAAACCTCTTTGTACTGCCAAAATCTCTCCTGCACTCAGAGTGGCACCAGCAAGCTATCCTTTTCAACATTCTGTTGGAGGGTGGGAGAAAAAAATGCAAAAGTTCTTTTACATTGGACACAATGTAGCTTCTTCAAATTCAATGGACACAACGTGGCTTCTTCAAATTCTAAATCCTAGAAAGGGATGAGCCAGCCTCAAGTAGGTAAGAGGAAACCCCCAGCCCACATGCCTCAGGTACAAGAGGACACTGCTCACTTATGGAACTGCTGGTGCACTTTGACATCCTTCCCCCAGGAACTTTAGCTGCCCTGTGCCCATGAAGCTCCCCAACTTTTTCTCTGTGGTTTGGTGGCTAACTTTTTCTTTCTGCCCCTACTGAGCTTCATAAAATATTAATCTCAAAAATTCTATTCTAGTATATGACTATGAGGCCACTATGATCACCTCTCCAAATCACCAGCAGCTAAAACAAGGAGTCCACACCCAGTATTCTTACAATCTGCCTCAGAGGTTCAGAAAACTTTCTCAAATCATCAGACAGCATTTATTACAGGGTTTCATGGTCTGTCACTGCTTCTCTACTCGGCTAGCATATAGTGAAAGCAGTCAGGCGTAATGAACAAACCATGAGTGTAGCCAGTCCAAATCAATCTGTATTTATGAACACTGAAGTCTCAATTTCATATGTCTCCAAATCACTTTTTTTTTTTTTTTGCCACCAATAAAAACTATAAAAACCTTTCTCAGTTCATGGGCTATAGTTTACCTGTCTATCAACAATGCTTTCTGCTGGGTACAGTGGCAGATGCTTATAGTCCTAGCCACTCGAGAGGCTGAGACAGAAGAGTCACAAATCCTAGGCCAGTCTGGGGAACTCAGGGAAAACCTCTCTCAAAAAAATAATAAACTGCTGAGGATGTAGCTCAGTGAACAGCCAACTTCTCTAACTAGAAATCCTCCTCTCCCTGCATGCATCTGATGTCATGAGGCAGCAAGTTACTTCACATCTTCCTCCCGAGTTATTGTGACAGCACCCTCTTGACCTTCCTCTCGCCTCCATCACTAAAGAACCTGAGGGTGCCCCACAATGAAAACAGGCTGCCCCCTTCCTTGGTCCTGTGCCAAAGATGTGACAGCAGAGGGCAGCATGGACAACTAGAAGCCCTAAACCCAGGCCTTCCAGCAACCTCTGCACAACACTGCCCAGGAAAAGCCAGCTGCAGCTGGCTCCCTGCTGATATCACCTAAGGGGATAGAGCAGGCAGGGAACATGGCCTCCGGGTCTGGAGTCTGGAGCCGCAGGGCCTCTCATGCAGCATGCCACAGTGATAGTGCACTACAAACTCCACCTGAAACACCCAGCCATCACCGGCCCTGCCCCCACCCCACTGCACGGCAGCAAAGCAGACCGTGGAGCAGGAGACCCTTTTCTACCTCTAGCATTTTCCCGAGAAAACCTTTCAGTTTTTTTATTGAGATGGATCACACTATGTTGCCCCAACTGGCATCAAATTCCTGGGGGCTCATGTGATCCTCTGGCCTTGACCACCCAAGAAGCTGGGACTCTGAGCATGTGCCATCATGACCAGCTTTTAAAAAATCTTTCAAAATAGTGACTGGATCAGCCTATAGGTCCCCCAGGACCTCTGCTCACCTCGTTTTAGTCTCTCCATGGCGCTCTTGCTCCCTGCATAGGTGGGTCTTATCTCCTTCCCCAGCTCTTCGATGATGGCCAGCAGTTCCGCATACTTGCTCTGGGGCACCTGGCTATTTCCAGTTCCCTAGAATCACAAGGATGGGGTTTCAAATGCATTGAACCTGACCCCAATGCCATGGTTAGGCCCCGACCACAAACAGGCACAGCTCAGGGCAGGATCAGAGCAGGGAAAGCCTGGGGTGGGCTCCCAGGTCTGGGGGACAACACCAGAGAAGACTGACCCCCAAGAGCCCAGAAAGCTCCTTTCCCCCCAAAGGAAAATAAAGAACTGTCTCCAGGAAACGAATTCACAGGGAGTTCCCTGGGACCATGAGGAGAGAGTCTCTGGGGGCTGAGTGTCCACAGCAATGGCAGATGGAAGCCACCCCAAGGTGAGGTGGAAATGGCAACTCCAAGACCCCAGCCGGGGCCAGGAGTATGTCAAATCACCCAGTCCTCCCCATAGGCAGGGCCCACCCGCCAGAAAGTCCCTTTCTCCAGACCACTGTGGCCAGCACTCCCGCAAGCACCCAGATCAGCGAGGCGCCAGGCTCAGGCCGCTCCTCCTCCTGGGCCTGCTCAGCCCTCGGTGGCACCAGGGCAGCCAGCTCTCTCTGCAAGGCCCTCGCCTGCTCCTCCCGCCTCTGCCGCCTCTGCTCCCTGGCCTCGCCAGCGGGCCTCGAGGCCCAGCCTGGCCGCCCGGCCTCCTGGCACAGCTGCCTCCTGGCCTCGCGCTTCTCCCGGCGCCGGCGCAGCATGGCCAGAGCGTTGCGCTGCCGCTCCAGGCTGCGCCGCAGCCCGTCCTCCCGCCGTCGCCGCTTCTTCAGGCGGTCCCTCTCCCGGGCCCGGGCCTGCTTCTCCTCCTGGGACAAGACAGCCTGCCGGGGCATGGCTGGGGAGCCACACTCAGTGACAGAGAGGCCACCTCAACCCCGGCACAGGCTCCATGGCAACCCCGGAACTCGGCCTGGGGTCTGGCCCAAGAGAGAATCTTCAGCTGGTGACCAGGGCTTCGAGAGGACTGGGAACCTCCCTGGGTACCATATCTGCCGAGTTGTGGCTAAAGTGGTGGCTCCCTCCTTCCCTGAGGACCCCGAGTCTCCTGGAGGTTTCCAAGGGGGGCTGCAGTCCCTTAAGTGCAGAACCACTCACTTGGGGACCACACTGGTAACTGCCAGCTCCTGATGAGGAGGCCTTACCTCTGACCCAGCCTACAGTCCAGAGTCGGTCAGGCCTTACTTGCCAGGAAACGGGAAAAGAAGGAGCCACCAGAGATGTGGGGTGCTGGCCCTGGCAGAACTGCATCTCAGAGGCTGCGGGACCTTCCCTGTGCTTGCCCCTCCTCAAACCTCAGTGTCCCCTATCACTCAGTCCTGGCTACCTCTCCATCCTGCCGCTTCAAGTCCTAACCATGACCCAACAGGGCTGGACGAGGTTTCGAAGAGACTGCCTCAGTCTGTGAGCACATCTCCCCAGAGCCCCAGGCCCTCCCACCTTGCAGGCGCCCACACTGCCCTACCTGGGTGTAGCCCAGCGATGGTGGCCCATAGTCACTCAGCAGCTGGCGGTACTGGGAGGATGCTGCCATGCTGGTGGAAGGCGAGTGGACACTTCCAGCTGTAAGGGAGGAGAGAAGGATAAGAACCTTGCAGCCTTAGCTAACTGCACCCTAGGCAAGGACACTGGGATCCACGTCACCATCTGTGATCTTTGCTCTTCACAGGGCAGAGAACTCTGCTCTTGACCTCCAAAGGCCACGTTCCTGACATGCAGCCTTGATAACTGGCCCTTCCCGGCCACGCAAGCCTTCCACACAAGAGGGGACTGGCACCAAAGACAAAATCTACCCTTCTCAGTCTAATCCTTACTATCTGTCCCTGCATCCTGCACACTAGAGGCTGGTGACCCAGAGCCATGTCCCTGCTACAAAGTCCCCCAGAACCAAGATCTCATACACATGGAAGCCCCTGTTCTTGTGTGCTTGGTCTCTGCACACAATATGTAACAGAGACTGAAGACCAGAAGGTCTCGAAGGAACTGAGCCCAGCCCCAGTTGTCAATAGGTACCCTGCACACCAGAACAGCACTCTTAACATCACAGCCTGTGTGCCTCAGACAGGCCTCTCAACCACTCTGAGCCAATGTCATTCCTCCCCCAAAAAGGGACAGGATTGATGACAGTCTATGCCCCAGAGGGCTCTGCACCCTGAGAGGGGAGGGCTAGGCCCCACCCATGGAATGGGGCACACTGTCTGTAGCCAGCAGTTGGGGACCAAGTACAGTCCAGAGCCCAGCTAAAAGAATGTCAGCTCCTGGATGTAAGTTGGGGGCGGAGGGGGGGGGCAGTGGCAGGAACATGCAGACCCATAATGGCGTCCGAGTGGCCATTAGCGGGTAAAGGATGTCCTGCAGAATTACAAACAGCGGTAACCATGGAGAATTTACCTAGTCCTCTTCAGCAGCTGCCTGCCTGTCGCCCCCAGAGCCAAACGGTGTCTCACATACAGCGGGCTCCACGGACTTGGCCCCAGGGATGGACAGCTGGTGCTAGGCCAGCCAACAGACCAGCTGCTCATTTGGTATGGGTGAAGGGAGGGGCAGGAGGAAGTTCAGGAGCCCCAGGCTGCTGGAGCTGGGAGGGGCCCTGAGAACCCTGGATCCAAGCCCCAACTGCAGAGAGGCTCAGAGCCACAGAAGAGGTTGAGCAACAAGCCAGAGCCCTACAATCCCTCTGCCCAGAAGCTGGGGAGAGCAGCTGAGGTGTCTTCCTAGGGGTCTGACCTGCACGGTTTCCCCCCTGGGACCCAGGTTTGTGCTCCAATGTGGATCCAGACCCTGAGCTGGACTGAGCACTGTCCACTCCAAGCCCAGGCTCTACGCCCCTCAGTGGGGATGATTAGACACCTGTGCTATGGGGACATGCTGCACAGGATGGGGATGCAGACAAGCATACCTATGACCCCCATCCACAGAAACCATGGCCATACAGCCACCAACACACAGGCAGGGTGGCAACCTCCTGCTCCCTGACCATAACAGCCAGACCCCAGTATCCAGAGCCTTCGGATGTGGCCTGCGTGTGGTCTGGGGGTACAGGCTCCACAGTCCGAGGCTTGGGTCCCAATCCTGACTGCTGCAGGCTATCACATCACTCTGGACTCAGAAAGGCAGAGGAGCTGTGACAGGCTGGCATGCCACTGTACAGCACTTGGAGGTGGTTAGAAGACTCCAGCGCCCGGTAGGAGGTGGGCTGGCCACATCCTTGAAGCCCTAGACCACCTTTTTCCCTGTTCCTTGGAGCTCTTTTCACTGTTTCTCACCTCCCCTGGACCCTTCTTCCCTCCTGGACTAGGGTCCCATTGCACCTGTACCACCCCTGGCTGTGTGGTCCTCAACAAGGTGCTTTCCTCTCTGGGTCTCAGTTTCTCCATCTGTCAGAGGCAATGCTCCCCAATAGAAGGTCTAGAATCTACAGTTTGATGAAGTTAGGTTTGGAGGTTTGGGCATGGGGAGAAGAGAAATAAGTCGCCTCACTGCAATTGTAGGAGTTGAGCAATAGCTCCAAGACTGGCATTCCCGTCACCCAGGTGCAGTGGCAGAGGACCCTGGTTCACCAGGGCCAGACCCTTATTCAGTGTTGGGGGTATGCCCCGTCCCAGGGAGAGTTGGTGGAAGGGCCCTTAGTGCCGCTCACGCCCACTCCTTCCTGCAGACACAGGGACCTGGCCAGGGGAGGCCACCGAGAGGCAGCTCCACGTCAGCACAAGCCCGTAGAGCAGCGCATCTCAGACAATGAGCACAGTGTACAGGGAGCCGGGAGGGCTTGGCAGAGGCCAGGAAGCTCCTGGGGCCAGGCGCAGCTCCCCGCCCCCACGCCAGACAAAGAGCAGCCTGGGTCTGGGGAGCTGGCGGCCTTCCCGCCACTTGGGGCGCCTGGGGGGGCTCTCCGGCGGGGGAGGCAGGGGCTTTGTCTAACTCCGCCACTGCCACCACCGGCCAGGCCGCAGCTTGGCAACCCATGAGCAGGAGGCAGGGCTGGAGGGCGTGAGGAATGATGACAGGGAAGCCGCAGGAGCGGCAGTGAGAGTCCATCTTGGATGCAGATGGCAGGGGACAGTGGGCTTTCTGCAAACGGGTCCCCCAGGAGGTGGGTGGCCTCCTACTAAAACCCCAGACAGGTGGGGACCTCTGTATTCTTCCTGGCACTCCTCCACAGGAGAAAGAAAAAAAGGTGCATACAGGTACTAGCCACCCAGAACAGAGAGGCTTCGGGACCCCAGTGGACACCTCTGTCATTATGACCCTAGGCCCTAAAGGTCCCAGTTAGGGCCTTCGCTCCAAGTATCCCACAACAGGCCCAAGATCTCTAGCCCTGTCCAGGCTGGCAGTGCCACCCACCCGGACACAGACAGAGAAGGCTACAGGAAATCCTACCTGGCAACAAAGCCTGTCTTTGTAAGGTCTACGGACCCCAGGCGGGTGACAGAGACCAAATTGTGGCTGCCTGTTCTAAGGGTGCTCAGCTCACATGTGAGCAATTCAACTCTCCCTCACTAGCACCCCGAATCTTAACCCTTTCCAAACCCCAAATGTCAGCCCCTGAGTAGTTTAAAAAAAAAAAAAAAACTCGCTTTTTGGGTCTTTCTTGGGAATTTTAGAGTGCTGGAATCAATGATTGCAGGCAAGGCCCTGAACTTGAAGCCAGCCGCCAGCGTGGCATTTTTGACCAGCCTGGCAAGTCCCCTAGCTCCTCCAGACCCTTTGCCCTCTCCACATGCCCCACCCCCAACGCACCTCGCTTTTTAAGTTCATTCTCAGCCAAGTGCCTCAGGAGAAGGGGCCCTGGAGAGGGCCCCAAAGCCGGTCACCCCTGAAGGCCACGGTTTCACACCCCTCCCCAAGGCTCCCTCAGTGCTTGGGGCCAATCCCTGGGTACAGCCTAGAGCTGCCTGACAACTTCTGGAGGAGTTTCCCAGAGCGCTCAACGCCAGCCCGGGTGGGAGAGGAGCCCCTCGACCTTTTGCAGAGTGGCCCTGGGGGCGCAGACGCGGCGGCTCCGGGACGCAGACCCCGCAGACCCGGGCTCCGCTGCCCCCTCACGCCCGCAGGCCCCCGCAGCCGCGCCTCTCCGCCAACTTCTTTCCCCCAGCGCCCGCCCAGGCCGCGGCCCCTGCCACGAGTTCCCGCCGCCCGCGCCCCCAGCCCCTCCCGCGGCCCCGTGCACCTGGCCGCCCCCGCCCTGCCCACGCGCGGCCCGGCCCCGCACGCGCTCCCGCAGCCGGCCTGCGCCCCGCGCCCCCCGCGCGGCTGCTCCCGCCTCCCGCCGGCAGGGGCCCTCGCCGAGCCGCCCAAAAGCCGGAGGAAAAAGGAGCGAGAGAAAGCCTCCCCCGCCCGGCGCCCCGCGCCCGCGGCCGCCGGCGTGGGTCCCCGCGGCCGCCCGGCCCCGGCCCCGGCCGCTGAGCGCGGGGCGCACCAGCCAACTTTGGCGGCGCGGCGTGGGGATCATGGCGGCGGCCCGCGCCGCCCCGGCTGGGACCCGCCGCCCGCCGCCCCCGGCTGCCGCGGAGCCCCGGGGCACGCCGGGCAGGGCCGCGCGCGCGGGCCCCCAACTTGGCGGCACTTGGGGCGCGGCCCGGGCGCGCTCACTTACCGGCGTTGAGGGCGGCGGCGGGCATGTGCGCGGCCAAGTTCGGCTTGTACGACATCCCCCCGGGCGGCGGGCGCGCCGGGCGCAGCCGGGCCAGGCCGCGACGGCGGCGGCGGCGGCGAGGCCGGGCAGCGGCGCGGCGGCCCCCGCGTCCCCGCGCCCGTCCGAGCGCCCGCCGAGCGCCCGCGCACTTTTTGTTGTTGACGGCTCGGGCCGCACCGGCAAATATGGCCGTCCCTCACCCTGACACCGCCGCAGTATATCACCCATACATCGGGCGCGCGGCGCAGGGGCGGCCGCAAACTTTGAGCCGAGCCAGCGGGGCCGGCCCGGCCGGGAGGGGCGGCGGCGTCAGGGGGCGGCTCCGCCCGCGGCCGCGCCCCGCGCCTCCGGCGGCGCCCGGCGCCCGCAACTTGCCAAAGTTTGGGGGGCTGGGGTCCTGGCGGTGCCGGCCCGCGCCCCCCGCCGCCGCCCGCGCGCCCCTGCCCCTTCCCAGGGAGCCAGCGGGACCCGAGAAGTACTTTTTTGGGGACTGTGGGGGCAGGGGTGGAAAATTACCTGGAGAAAATGGTGGCGACCCGTCTTCTCTCAAGCACGTAGATTATTCCAGATGCCCAGGTCTGGCTGTGCCCCAGGATTAGAATAGCCCGTTCCTGACATTGATTTCGAATAAATTTCATGTCCCTGCCTGTATTAAGTGGTTTTTAACCCTTTGGGGACCTCAGACTCCTTTGAGGCTGACAAAAGCGAGGGGCCTCCTCCTCCGGAACATTCGCCCTCGCGACCACGTAATTTTGCACGTTAACTCGTGCCAGGATTTAGGGGGAGTGCCTTCTGTATGCCAGGCACCGTGCTAGGCGCTGAGGGAACCAGAGAGGAACTTGTCCAAGTTTCTGCTCCCCTGGAGTTCGTTGCATTTTCTGACCCTCCTTCTACCCCACCCCACCCCCCACCCATCCCCGGATGGGACTGAACATATTTAGGGTTAGATGAATAACCTCCCCAAGGTACTATATTTTGGAGTTCTGTCTGAATAGTAATGCTCCTCGAATTACATAAAACGCCCACCCTTTTATGTTGTTTTAATCGCCATGGTTTGCAGGTTTTTTTAATTAGTCACATTCAAACATCATCTCTGAATCTAGTGACAAAGGCGTCAACCTCTCTGCCCAAGAAGGAAGGCAACACCCGCCCAGGCCTTCCCTCCTTCCCTTTTAGGGCTAAAGGTGCAGGAGACACTCCCTCCCCAGCTTGGCCAGCTCCCCTGCTCAGCTTCAGGCCAGCTCTAGGGAAGGCTGCTCAGTGACATTTTATCTCATGAAGAAGTCAATGCCACCCCTTTTACACAAGCTAATATGTAATTTTACATTTAGATTTTAATTTTTTAAAAATATTTTTTAGTATTTGGCGGACACAACATCTTTGTCTGTATGTGGTGCTGAAGATTGAACCCGGGCGCATGCATGCCAGGTGAGCGCGCTACCGCTTGAGCCACATCCCCAGCCCCCCTCCAGCCTTCTTGATGAGGTCAACATCTGCTTTCCTCAACAGAGGAGCACATCCTTGCCCCGCACCCTTAGCAGCAGTGATGGCAAAGGCTGTTTTCTGATGCCTATGGATATTTCTGTTGAGTACTTGCAAGATGTGCTGGAACTTCTAAGGAATCACTAGAGAAAAGACAACAGCAAAGGGGTGGGTGTAGGCCTCCTGGGGAAGATACTTTGTGTCTTGTTCTCATGTTTCATCCACATTGTAGCATGTGTCAGTACTCTGGCTGCTTTTTATGACTAAGTAATATTCCTTTGTATAGACATAGCCTTTTGTTTCTTCATAAATCTATGGACATTTGAGTCACTGCTACTGCTGTGAACATCTGTATACAAGTTTCTGTGTAAACATGTTTTCAATTCTTCTGGAGATAGAGTCATAGAAATGGAATCAATTAATATAGTCACTCGGGTGGTGGGTGTGGGTGTGGGTGTATGTTACAGAGGATTAAACTGGGGGACACTCTATTATTGGCCTAAGTCCCCTGCCCTTTTTGTGGGGGGAAGGGGTACTGGGTACTGGGGACTAAACTCAGGGGTACTCAACCACTGAGCCATGTCCTCAGCTGTTTTTTGTTTGTTTGTTTGTTGTATTTTATTTAGAGACAGGGTCTCACTGAGTTGCTTAGAGCCTCTCTGTTGCTGAGGCTGCCTCTGCCTCTCAAGTCACTGGGATTACAGGCATGAACCACTGTGCCCAGCTCCTGCCCTTTTAATTTTTTGAGACAAGCTCTCACTAAGTCACTGAGTGACTGGCCTCCAACTTGTGATCCTCCTGTCTCATTCTCCCCAGTCGCTGGGCTTACAGGTGGCATCTATACCCCACACCTGGCATCTTTAACCTTTGGAGAACTATCAAGCTCCTTTCCTTAGTGGATGTACCCTTTCACATTCTCACCAGCAGTGTAGGATTCCAATTTCTCCACATCAACACCAGTGCTTCCGAATTTCCTAATAGCTTTTTCTTTTTTCTTTTTAAGTACCCTAGTGGGTGAGAGCTGTTATCTCCTTGTGGCTTTGATTTCTATTTTCCTCTTGAATAGTGACCCAGGCATCTTTTCAGGTGCCTACTGATCATTTGCATGTCTTCCTTGGGGGAGGGAACTTCTATTTTGATTCCTTGCCCACTTTTTTTTTTTTTTTGGTACTGGAGATTGAACTCAGGGGCACTCAACCACTGAGCCACCTCCTCAGCCCTATTTTAATTTTATTTAGAGACAGGGTCTCACTGAGTTGCTTAGCCCCTTGCCATTGCTGAGGCTGGCTTTGAACTTGTGATTCTCCTGTCTCAGCCTCCGGAGGGCTGGGATTACAGGCCTGTCCCACTGCAGCTGGCAGTTGCCCACTTTTGATTGGGATATGTGTCTTACTATGCTGAATTGTAAGAATTCTATACATTGTGGATACCAGACTCTTTAGGGGGAGGTACCAGGGATTGAATTCAGGGGCACTTGACCACTGAGCTACATCCCCAGCCCTTTTTAGTATTTTATTTAGAGACAGGGTCTCACTGAGTTGCTTTGTACCTTGCTGTTACAGAGGCTGGCTTTGAACTTGCAATCCTCCTGCCTGAGCCTCCCAAGCCACAGAGATCACAGGTGTGTACCACCACGATGAATGATACTATACTCATTTTGTTTGTTTGTTTAGTTGTATACATGGACACAATATCTTTATTTTGTTTATTTATTTGTATGTGGTCCTAAGGACTGAACCCAGTGCCTCACATGTTCGAGACAAGCGCTCTGCCACTGAGCCACAGCCCCAATCCCCCCATGCTATACTCTCAATGGTTATGGGATATTTTTCCCATTCTATGGGTCACAATTTTTTTGGGGGGGGTGTGTACTGGGTATTGAACCCAGAGGTGCTTTACCACTGAGCTGCATCACTAATCCTTTTTATTTTTTGAAACGGTTATCATCTTGCTTAGGGCATCACTAAGTTTCTGAGGCTGGCCTCAAACTTTTGATCCTCCTGCCACTGCCTTCTGAGTTGCTGGGATTACAGGTATGTGCCATCGCACCCAGCTTTCATTCCTTGCATTTATTTCCACATGAGTTTCAGGACCAGGTTATCCACATAAGAAAAATTTGAGCTTATACTAAATCAGCCTCAATTTAGGGAGTATGGTTATCTTCATATTTTTTTTCAGGGGGAGGTGTTAGGGATCAAATCCAGGACCTTAAGCATGCTAGGCAAGTGCTCTACCACTGGGCTACACCTTAGCCACTTAATCACAGTACCAGGTCTTTCAAACCATAAACACAGAATGTCTTTCCATTGATTTCTCTTAATTTTTTAAAATTTTGATGATGTTCTGTAGCTCACAGTATGCAAGACTTTTACTTGTTTGGTTAAATTTATTCCTAAAGCAGGCTGGCTGGAAAGCCCACCTTAGCTCCCAAGTGGCTGAGTCTGCAGGCACACACCACCATGCCTGGCTTAGTATTTCGTTGTTTTTGATGCTATTATAAATGCAACCATTCTCTTAATTTCATTTTGGACTATTCAATGCTGTGTGTAGAAGTACAACTGATTTTTTTTTTTTAATGATGATCTTGTATCCCACAAGAGATGTGAACTGAACTCACTTGCTAGCTCTAACAGTATATGCGTGAATCTTCAGGGGTTTCTTTTTCTAATTCTGGGGATTGAACCCAGGGGTTTTCTACTATGGAACTACTTCCCCCAGTCCTTTTTATTTTGAAACAAGGTCTTGCTAAGTTCCTGAGGCTGGCCTCAAACTTGCCATCCTCCTGCCTCAATCTCCCAAGTCGTTGGGATTACAGGGGTGCAACACTGTCCCTGGCTCACCAGGTTCTCTGTGTGTAAGGTCGAGTTATCTGCAAATGGAGACAGTTTTACTTCTTCGATTCCAGTTGGATGCCTTCTATTTCTCCTTCTCCCCCAACTGTCCTCACCAGAACCTCCAGTACAATGTTTACAGAAGTGGCTGCAATAGCAGACATCCTTGTCTTATTCTTTTTTTTTTAATATTTATTTTTTAGTTCTCGGCGGACACAACATCTTTGTTGGTATGTGGTGCTGAGGATCGAACCCGGGCCGCACACATGCCAGGCGAGCGTGCTGCCGCTTGAGCCACATCCCCAGCCCCCTTGTCTTATTCTTGATCAGAGGGTAACGATGGTTTTTGTCATTAAGTGCAATGTTATATGTGGGCTCTTCGTAGATGTCCTTTATGAAGTTCCCTTCAATTCCTACTTTTTTTTTAATATTTATTTTTAACATCTTTGTATGTGGTGCTGAGGATCGAACCCGGGCCGCACGCATGCCAGGCGAGCGCACTACCGCTTGAGCCACATGCCCAGCCCTCAATTCCTATTTTTTGACTGATTTTTTTTTATCATGAAAAGATGTTCCCTTTTGTAAAATGCTTTTTTTTTTGCATCTAATGAGAGACCATGTGTCTTCCTCTTTGTTTCTGTGTAAACATGTTTTCAATTCTTCTGGAGATAGAGTCCTAGAGATAGAATCAATATCGTCACGTATATGTGTGTGTGTATGTATGTGTGTACCATCCACTGATAGACAGTATTCTAGGGGCAGTTGGGAAGGACAGTCCCCATGTTGTCCAGAAACATATTCTAATCAGGCACAGTGGCACATGCCTGTAATCCCTGTTACTTGGGAGGCTGAGGCAAGAGAATCACAAGTTCTAGGCCAGCCTTAACAACTCAGCAAGATCCTGTCTCAAAATAATAAAATAAAAAGGGCTGGGGATGTAGTTCAGTGGTAAAGTGCCCCTGGATTCAACCCCCAATACTGAGAAAAGGAAGGAGGCAGGGAGGGGACCCATTCTAGCCATGGTGTATTATTTAGTTATCCTCTCACCTACCACATTGGGATCATCGCCTTACCCCTACTTCATTCACTTATTATTCTCCAGGCTGGAGAATAATCTCTGGACAAGTGGAGTTTCTCTCTCTCTGAAGGCTGTGGGAAGATTCTTTGCCTCCTTAAACTTGTGGTGGCCCCAGGTGTGTGGCCACCTCACTCCAGCCTGCCTTTACCTTCCCTCACATGGCCTTCCTCCCTGAGTGTCCTCTACTTTTCTCTGGAATTAGGGGCGCATACTAGACTGGGCTGATCTCATCTGGAGATCCTTAAATGAGTTACATCTTTTTTCACATAA
This sequence comes from Ictidomys tridecemlineatus, assembly GCF_052094955.1. Taxonomy (NCBI): domain Eukaryota; kingdom Metazoa; phylum Chordata; class Mammalia; order Rodentia; family Sciuridae; genus Ictidomys; species Ictidomys tridecemlineatus. Next base: position 93,073,238 of record NC_135478.1, read on the forward strand.
AGTTACATCTACCCCTTTGGTGGGGAAACCATTCAACTCACCTCATTAGGCTTCAAAAAGAATTGGGATTTTCCCCCCTTTCTCCTCTAAGAGTTATAAACTGTCAAAGGGGAAGTGGCTAAATACTGTCGATATACAAAACTCACCTAAGCAGCTCTCTTTCCTTCTTTTTGTATCAGGGATTGAATTCAGGAGTTCTAAACCACTGAGCCCCATCCCCAGCACTACTTTGTATTTTATTTAGACACAGGGTCTGAGTTGCTTAGTGCCTCATTATTGCTGAGGCTGGCTTTGAACTCAGGATCCTCCTGCCTCAGCTTCCCTAACTGCAGGGATTACAGGCATGCATCACCGCACCCAACCCTTATAATTTTGTTTAATAGTTGTCAATAGACTTTATTTATTTATATGTGGTGCTGAGAATTGAACCCAATGCCTCACATATGCTAGGCAAGCACTCTTCCACTGAGCCACAGCCCCAACCCAACCCCCTTTTAATTTGAGACAGCATTTTGCTAAGTTGCTGAGGTTGGCCTTCAACTTGCGATCCTCTTGCCTCAGCTTCCCAAGTCACTGGGATTACAGGCAAGTGCTACAGTGCCTTGCTCCCCCTGTACCCTGCAATTGGATCAAAAAAGTTTAGAGATCACTGACCTAAGAAACTATGCTGGCAAGTGCTCCAACATGCGCTCACCTTCAAGGCAGGTCTTGTTTTTAAGATGGGTCTCATGGGGCTGGGGCTGAGAGGCAGAGCACTCGCCTAGCACGTGTAAGGCCCTGGGTTCAATCCTCAGCACCACCTGTGGGAGACCAACCTTATGGGTGACTGAATTACACTCCCCAGCTGGGTGCTGAGGTGCTCAGTCACAGAAATGGGTATGTCTTGCTACAGCCCATGGGTGAAGCTATGCTCAACTATTCCTTTGTAATATAACCCCTTGCCCGGTTTAGGATAAAATCTTCCATGGAAGTGCCTTGTGTGTGTCTCCTCCTCTTACTGTGCCCTTGGGTGTGGTCTACCCAGGTGTCAGTCAACCTGCTGACAGTGGACATCATGAAGATAGACTCAGCCCCCTGAAACCTGACCCCTTGCCTCGTTTGAATAGCTTCCCTTAATAAAAAGGGTCAGCATGGGCTCTCGCTCTCTCTCTTTCTGTGGACCCTTAAGGTCAGAGGAGCCATCACAGCAACCCCAAAGAAAAAGGTATTTGTGTCTCTTGTGTGGTTATTTCGTGCAGCCCAATTAGCCCAGTTTAACTAGAGTGACCCCTGAGCCTTTTAGTCGTGAGAACAGAAACCCGGCAACCACCTAAAAATAAAATATATTGTGTCCACCTATAACTAAAAAATATACTTAAAAAAATAAAAAGATGGGTCTTGCTGCCCAAACTGGCCTTGAATTTGTGATCCTCCTGCCTCAGTGTCCAGAGCAGCTGGGATTATAGTGTGCACCATCCTACCCAGCCTCAACAGTTTTTTTTTTTTTTTTTGAGAGAGAGAAGGGGGTGGAGAGAATTTTAATATTTATTTTTTAGTTTTCGGCGGACACAACATCTTTGTTTGTATGAGTGTTGAGGATTGAACCCGGGCTGCACGCATGCCAGGCAAGTGCGCTACCGCTTGAGCCACATCCCCAGTCCCCTCATCAGACTTTTAATCAGAGGTTGACTCTCAAAATTTACACATTTTCAGTTTTGTTTCTGCCATCACATCTGTTTTTAGACCTAGAACCAACTTTTTTTTTTTTTTCCTAAATCCCTGGGTGGGCTCCAGCCAGCCAGCATTTTATGGGAAAGGCCCGATAACAAATACTGTTTGTAAGCCATTGAGCTTTTTAACCACAAAGCTCTGCCACTGTAGCTCTCAAGGGGCCACAAACAATACACAAAAGGACAGGCATGGCTGCCTTCCAAGGAAACTTGATTTATGATACTGAAACTTGAAATTCACGTAATTTCACATTATAAAATCATCTTTTTCTCCCCAACAATTTCAAAACGTCAAAGCCACTCCTAGCTTTCAAGGCCAGGCAGTTAACAGGTGGTGGGCGGGATTTGACCCACAGACAACAGAGTGTGTTAATGGCTTGGATGTGAGGTGTCCCCAAAACTCACAGGAGACAATGAGGAAGGTTCAGAGGAGTGATGACTGGGCCGTCAAGAGTCAACCCAGTCAGTGATTAATCCCCAGACAGGGGTTACTTGAGTGGTAACTGAAGTGGTATCTCTGGACAAGTGGAGTTTCTCTGCCTCCAGGTCACCCTGAAGTGACTTGCTTCCCTCTGCCACTGTCAGGATGTTCAGCCTCACCTGGAGCTCTGAAGAATGGAGCCAGCCTTCTATGGACTAAGATCTCTGAAACTGTGAGCCCTCAAATAAAATTTTCCTCCTCTAGAATTGTTCTGGTCAGATCCTTTAGTCACAGCATTGAAAACGCTGAATGAAATAGTGTTTTGTTTTGTGGTACCATGGGCCCTTGGCCATTGAGCCACATCCCAAGCCCTTTTTACTTATTTTGAAACAGGGTCTCCCTAAATTGCTGAGGCTAGCCTCAAACTTTCAATCCTCCTGCCTCAGCCTTTTGAGTTCCTGGGATTACAGGGGTACACCCAGCAAGGGTTTTCTTAAGTTGATTTCCTATGGATAGAAAGCCAGAGATGGGACATGCAAACATGAGGACGTAACACCCATCCCCAGGGCTGGGATGTGGCCCAGTGGTAGAGGACTTGACGGCATGTGCATGTCCCCAGCACTTCGAAAAAAAAGGTTTTGGTGGGAATAGACTCCTCAAAGTTTCCATTTTTCATCTCTAGTCCTAAATTGAAGTAAATAATACAAAGCTCTCAATTCCTGCATTGACACTGATTTGTCTAGCTTTCTGTTTCCACAGCTTTCAGTGTGTGTGTGCCTGCACATCTTCATATATCCATATGAAGATGGGATCTCCCCCCCACAAAGGGCGGGGCTGGGATGGAGCTCAAGATCCTGGATATGTTAAGCAAGTGCTCTACCATTGAGCCACACCTCAACCCAACCCCAAACACTTTACTTTTGGCTGCAGGTTAATGCTGCTGGATTTCCTTTTTTTTTTTTTTAAATATTTATTTTTTAGTTCTCGGCGGATACAACATCTTTGTTGGTATGTGGTGCTGAGGATTGAACCCGGGCCCCACGCATGCCAGGCGAGCACGTTACTGCTTGAGCCACATCCCCAGCCCCCCCGCCCCCCGTTTTTTTTTAAATATTAAGGGTTTGGGCTGGGGTTGTGGCTCAGCAGTAGAATGCTGCCTAGCATGTGTGAAGTCCTAGGTTTGACCCTCAGCACCACATAAAGATAAATAAATAAAGGTATTGTGTCCATCTATTAACTAAAAAATATTTTTAAAAAAATTAAAATTTGGGCTAGAGATATGGCTCAAGTGATAGTGTGCTTATCTGGCACGTGTGAGGCACTGGGTTTGATCCTTAGCACCACATAAAAATAAAAAAGTAAAGATTGTGTCCACCTAAAACTAAAAAATTAAGAAAAAAATTAAAAAGAAAACACTGAGGGTTGAACCCAGGATCACTTTACTACTGAGCTACATTCCCTTTTAAATTATTTTTGAGACAGGGTCTTGCCTAATTTCCCAGACTGGCTTGCAACGTGAAATCCTCCTGCCTCAGCCTCCTGAATTGCTGGGATTACAGATGTGAGCCACTGTGTCCAGCTAACTTCCTACAATTTTATTTTTTTTTTTTGAGAGAGAGAATTTTAATATTTATTTTTTAGTTTTCGGCGGACACAACATCTTTGTATGTGGTGCTGATGATCGAACCCGGGCCGCACGCATGCCAGGCGAGCGCGCTACCGCTTGAGCCACATCCCCAGCCCTACAATTTTATTAATTATTCTAGTTTGGATTTCTCCAGCAACCAAGGGCTCTCACATCAATCTTTGCAAAAACAAAATCATACCTGGAACCGAACTAAACAACAGATGTTAGACCATTTTCTGAGACTGCAAAATGTACCCTCTAAAGTTCCTAGAGAAAAGAAGAAACTGAACAGAATGTCCGCATGGAAAAGGGAACGGGGCAACAGAGCAGGAAGAAAAGCAGTTTCCACTGTACCTTCTCATCTGCCTGTTGCCGTGCTCTCATACTTATTCAAGCAAACCACCAACTGAAGAAGTAAAATCATGTATTTCAGACTAAGTTAGTGTCGCCCTAGCCATCTTACCTTTGTATGTACTTAGTGGTAGTTTCCAATCAACAATGATCTGGATTCAAGAGCATGGCACTGCCTCTCCTAACCCAGTAATACACTTGACACCCAGAGTGGGCAGCTTTCAGAGGACGAAGCCAACTTGCAGAGAATTGGACTCTAAAAATAAGCACTTTGCACATTTCTTTTAGCTTCTTTCTCCCCATAAAGGCCTCCACAGATGGCTTCTTTACATCATGCTCTCAAATGACTAGCTGATAAATATTCATACTTATGGAAATGGTATTGTACACATTCCAAGCCATCAGCCCACTAACATTTGTATTTTCTGTATCTCAGGGGTGGCGCCCTTTGTTCATGGGATTTGTCCTCTATGAAATGCACACAAAAGTGTACTTGCGTACACATACACAACACAGACATGAGCTTTTGCCTTTTTATGGCTGACTTGCTCGAATGGGGTTCCCAAGGATGACTTTGCCCCTCATGGGGTACTTAGGCATTCTGGGTTGTCACAAATGGGAGGGGAGTATACACTAGTGAGATCTGGTGGGTGTAAGCCAGGGATGGTGCTGACAAGGGCAGTCGCCACCACAATGGCCAGAGCCAAAAGTCTGTGGAGCCAAGATCAGGGCAACACACCGCAAAGCTAAAATCTGACTCGGAGACAAAGAAAGCACTGAAGACAATGAGGTCAAAGCATATTAAACTGTAGCAAGAAAACTCAAGAGGTTGGTGGAAGCTCTGCTGGAATTTTGATCTCTCATTTTTTATTTAAATTAATACTCAATTTATTTTATTATTTATTTTGGTACTGGGGATTGAACCCAGGAGTGTTTTACCACCGAGTTATATTCCCACCCTTTATTTTTAGACAGGGTCTAAGTTGCCCAGACTGGTCTTAAACTTATCATCCTCCTGCTTCTGCCTCCCAAGTCGCTGCGATTATAGGCATGTGCCAGCTTATCTGGCCAATACTCAATTTATCAAACTTACTGAGGAAGGAGGATTGCAGGTTCGAGGCCAGCCTCAGCAACTTAATGAGGCCCTACACAACTTAATGAAATCCTGTCTCAAAATGAACAATATGGCTGGGGTTGTGGCTCATTGCCAGTACACTCACCTGGCATGTATGAGGCACTGGGTTTGATTCTCAGCACCACATATAAATAAATAAAAAATAAAGGTCTATCAACAAATTCTTAAAAGTAGACACCTTTTATTATTGTTCTTTTTTTCTTTTTCTTTTTGGTACCCAGGGCCTTGTGCATGCTAGGCAAGCACTCTACCAAATGAGCTATATCGCAAGCCCCAACTATCAACAATTTTTAAAAAATTAAAAATAAAACCTTAAAAGGGGGGAGGGGCTGGAGCTCAGTGGTAAAGCACCCCTGGGTTCAATCCCCAGAGAAAAAAAATTTATACATAAATTTTAAAACATAAATTTCCTTTTAGTCTTCAAGCTCAACAAGTATTTGTCAAATTTTATTTGAAATTTAAAACATTCCCTTTGACTGTTTTTCAATTATGCTCTCCCATATATTTGATAGATTTAATTCCCCTAAATATTAACACCATTCATAAATTTGTTTAAATTCACTTACATACTTCAAACTACAAATTGAATACAACTCTCTCAAGCATTAGAACACCACAGAGAAACCTGAACTAGCCACATTCTAAACATTGTTAAGAATTCATCCTGGGGGCCATGTGTGGTGGCTCCTGTTTGTAATACCAGCAGCTCAGGAGGCTGAGACAAGAGGATCAAAGTTCAAAGCCATCCTCAGCAATGGCAACTCAGTGAGATCTTCTCTTAAGCCTGCTTCCCTCTCTGGTGGTGCTTTCCCTCCATTTCCAATTTCCTGACTTCCCTTCTAGGGTGGGAGTAGGCTAGCCCTGTGGGTCAGTCCCTGTGCATCTGTGCCGGGCCTTTCCCTTCCAGCCTACCCACCTGCAGCCCAGAGACATTCAGCTTCTTGGTGTTGGCTCAGGGGTCAATGGCCTCCTTAAAGGGTCCCCAGGCCCTTGCTGCATTCCTGATTTCAGTTCCTCTCCTAATTCCATACCCTCCAGAAAACTTTTTTTTTTGGTAGTATGAGGATTGAGCCCAGGGGTGCTTAACCATTGAGCCACATCCCCAGGCACCCTTATTTTCACTCCCCTCTCTTTATTTTTTTATGGTGCCAGGGATTGAACAGTGTCTCACGCATGGTAGGCAAGCACTCTACCACTGAGCTACAATCCCAGCCCTCACCCCTCTCTTTTAAGATAGGGTCTCATCAAGAGGCTGAGGCTGGCCTTGAACTCATGATCCTCCTGCCTCATTTAAACACAATGCCCACAAAAAAGCCAAAATCTCCCATAGAGAAAACAGCTCTCTAGGTGACTAAGATGGCATTGACACAGGGCAACAAAAGCGAAGAAGCTGAGAGAGAAGCATATTCATTTATTTATTTAAGAATTTTACAAAAAAAAGAAAAAAGAAGAAAGAAAAACAAAAACCTAAATACAGAATTTGTTGCTTCATGGTTGATCTTTTTACTTGCAAGAGTAAACCTTGTTGCTAGATGCAGCCGACACACTTTATTGCATGAGACAGATGTTTAGTTACACATATATCAAAATGGTGGGGACAGTCGATTCTGGACGCTTGGTACTGTGTTCCCAGGACAATCCGAGGCAGCAGTGCAGCATCACTGAGAACAGTGCGTACCCTCCACACTGACGCTCCTGAACAGAGCAGCAACACAAAAAGGGAGACTGAAGAGAAAGAAGAGAACAAAAACAACCCAGAGTTCACATCCACCTCTGGTCTTTGGATTCCACCAGATGTCGTCTCAAGATGCACCATGTCGGACTAGTAAAGGAGGAAGATCTACGCCTACGTAGAAAATATCCTTTGCTCAAGGAGGTAGAACCTGGCAAAAGTTTTATTGCAGAGATACAGCATACCTCTTCACACCTCTCATGGTTGATGGTAGATACAAGTGGCTATTGAAAAATAATATCAGTAGTTGCAGATTCAGTATAAAAATCACAAACAGGATGATTTTTCCGCATAGTGGTGAGACTACAATGTGCTATGTGGGAAAAAACCTCTCTCTGTCCCCTAATTGGGAGCCAGAGGGAAGACTCCAGCTTCTTTACCCTCTTCAGTGCCACAAACACTGCCACAATGAGAAAGGCCCTCAGTGCCTACAAGCCAGAGATACCTGCTCAGGGCAGGGTCTGGGTTAGAAGGCTGCAAGTGTAAAAGCCAGTTGTGTCTCCCCAAGGAACCTGCAGACCTACCTTCAGCCCTGAAGAGGCCAAAATTGCAAAATTAAAAAAGAACCAGCTCCTCAGGTTTCCCTCCTTTATCAACTCTGCTGGACAGGTAATCTAGCCTAGCTGAACCCTGCCACCTGCTGCTGCAAACCACCTGGGCCAACTGCTGCTGGGAGCAGAAAAGACAGCAGGGCAACTTATGCTGGGAGGCTTTGTGACAGGCCCCAATTGTCTCCAAATGCAGACAACATCAAATGTCAACTCGTCTACAAAGCTAAATAATAATGAATGAAATTTGTACATGAAGGAAAGGCCCAGGAAGTGCTCACAGCAATCTTTCCTGAAAATTAGAGAGGAACATTTTTCTTAAAGGTGCAAAATCTGTAAGTAAAAACCCAATGTTGGGCTGGGGATATGGCTTACTTGGTAGAATGCTTGCCTCTAATACACAAGGCCCTAGTTCTATCCCCAGCACCATAAAACACCCCCCCCCCACACACACACACAAAAATCTTTGCTTCCTGGGTGATAATTGCCACTGTCCCCAAAAACCAGCCCAGGGCCTTCCCTATTGCTAACACTATTTGAACACATTACTCCAGCCCAGCTCCTACTTTCATGTCTGACCCAGTCAAGTCCCCAGGACTGGGGTGTAATTCAGTGGTAGAGAGCTTGCCTAGCATGTAAGAAGCCCTGGGTTTAATTCTTAGAACAAGGAGGGGGGTGGGATTAAGTTCCCAACATAGGGGAGAGCAGCAGCGGAGGAGACTCACTGGTTGGCCCTTCAACAGAAATTGTGGTGTGCTGGAGGCTGTAGCAGCATTCACTGGTGGTGGTGCTCTCCTAGGGAGGACAGATGTTCCTTAATGCACATTCTCTAAAGTCACCTGTCAACCTTCTACCAGGCTCGTCTCCCACCTGTTAAAAACACGCTCAACAAATTGCACCCAAAGCTGGGTTTGCTGCAGAGTACATTTCTGATTGTTCTATATGGTTTAAAAGTATAGCCAGCCCCAACTTCTTTAAATAAACACAAGGAATCTGCAGCAGCAGCAGGCCATGAGCCACTGTGCAAAGATGTTCCTGTCAGTGGAAAGCTGGAGCTCTGGGACTTGGTACAGGCCTGAAAATTTCAAGGGCAGAGGCAAGTCAGGTTTCCTGAAGAGTTAGGCTTGATCCCAAATGCACTGAAGAAGTTAGAGGAGCTTCAAGCAAGTTTTGGGATTTTTTTTTTAAGATGTGAAAACAGGCTCACTATAGCCTCCAAAGAACATGAATGATGACAGCATCAGAAATGGCACTCAAGTGCACTCCCCCAATACAATGTACTGCACGTAGTAAAAACTGTAATAAAAATGCAAACAAGCATGTTGAAAAACATTAACACAAACCAGACAGGAATTCTATAGCAAAATGCAAAACTAAATACCAAAATATAGGAACAATTTCAAATAAAACAAGTTTTCCATACTTTCCTAAATTATTAAAAAAAAAAAAAAAGTAAGATGCCCCATTTGGGAAGTCAAAAGAATAAATAGGAATGAAGGGAAGAGGGGAAAGGGAAAAACAAGCAGGTAGGGTCCCAAATGTACAAGAAATATTTACATTCAGAATTCAAAAGAACTCTCATTTCTATATATACACACATATGTACACATATATAAGTACAGCATACATCTGAGAGTGGGCTCTAGATATCTCCAACATACTCAGACAAAAATCTACTAGCTAATAAGCTTGAGTTGCAGGTATCTAGATGTTTCTTTCACCTAAAAGACACTGGCATTTGTAATGAACAATTGGCCTTGAATGAGGATTATTGTTCTGCAAATGCTCTTGCTGAGCTGCAGCCAAACACGGAATACTTGCTACATTCAGCAGCAAAGTGTGCATGGGGTGTGGTGTTAGCCACGCAGACCACAGACACAAGGGCGACAACAAATGCCCACTGTCACAGTGGTTGTATGCCATTGGGACTCCTGAACTAATCAAAACATTCCTCATCTGGATCCAGCCCAACAGTAGCTCCTTCATAGCACCATTCTTAGAAACTACCCAGTACAGCTTAGGTCCATTTTTAAAATGAGATTACCTGGATAAGACCCATCTTACTAAGAAAAGGACCTGAAGGGAACTTCTGTCCCTACCTTCATAATGTAAGATGCAGCTATCACTTTAATCTATTGCTTTTTGCCCTCATGCTAAAATGGAAAGGGGGGTGGGGGTCCTAAGTGTAAGAGGTGTTCTGGCACCCCTTTTCTTCCCTGTTAGAAGTTGTTCTAATAGAGCATCATATGGAGACCAGCCAATCGATGCCTCAGGGGCTACAGTAAAACACTGTGGCTCTAAAAGATTATATTCCTCCAAAGTTTCATAATCTAAAACTTTTACCTTTATAGATAGAGCAAACTCAAAACTAAAGGTTCTTCATTGTTGCAACTCAAAAAGGTTTCTGAAGTGCTACTGAATTAATACAATCTCGCTCCCTCCATTCCCCCACTACAGTGCTTTGGATGCTGGTTCTTGCTAATTTATATACATGTAAAGAGAAGAGGAGCATCTGCAATTTAGCAAAAGGAAAATTGCTTAACACATCCACTTTTTGATCAAATTTTGCTTAAAGAAATACTTTGTTAATATTTTCATGAATTCAACACTGAAAACCTCTCTGGATAAGGCAGCTAGACTGCAGACAGAACCTGTGGTGTGGAGGCTGCTGAGTGAGGGGAACACCACTTCCCCAACTAGGACAACTGAGCAGCTCTGGACTCAGGGAGTGGTTTGTACCATGATCGGCACGTGAACTCTGAAACCCTGATGATTTACAATCAAATCCACATGCTCAGAGTCATATTGCTAAAGCGGAAAAAAGGCATTGGAGAGGCCGAGTGGACTCACGTTGGGTTAACAAGGCCTCTGGGTATAGACGTGGTATTTAGATCCTGAAAAACACAAACCTATTTTACATAGATTAGCTGTTATGAAGACTTGATTTCTGACAGAAGCCCTTGAATGCTGGAGCTTCCCTGGCGGCCAACTTAGACTTGCTGACTTTTGTAGGAGCACAGTATAAGACGCCAGATATTCACCTCCAGGGGTTGGGCACTAGCCTTCGGTGCTATACATGTACAACAGATGTGGGCATGTGGCACCCCAGCTCCTATCCATCCACACTGGTCACCTTTTGGAAATCTTTCAGATGTCTTGTTTCTGGATCTTATTTTTAAAATAAACAACAAAAAGGAACCGAACCTACATAGGCCCTTCTGTATCAAGGTGACTACTCTAAGAACAAACATACAGCATGATCTGGGGTAGAGTGAGGGAAGTATCACTTAACTATCAGCCGAAGAATCTTTCTGCTGATGCTGTTCTGAAAACACCATAAAATGCCAGGACCTGCTAAAACAGATGCCCTCACACCCAGAAAGTGGAAGAGTCAAACAATCTCATAGTACTTTTCCTGACCCCAACATTTTATCTCATGGGAGGGAGCAAATTAGATATGCCTCCCTTCCCCAGTTCACATTCACCTTACCACCAGCTTAAAAACAGAAGCACTAACTTGGAGGTTATCCTGAAGGTGGACACAACTTTGCTCATGGCTGTCAGCTGGACCTAGTGGCTCTGACAGGGACACTGATGGGTATGTATATGGGTAACTGCCTGAGACACATGGACTAGACTGAGGATGAGAGTCTACTGGGCAAAGTGTACACAACAAGAAGAGTGACTCTCAATTTGTTCTTTAGGCACTAAGAATAAATAAATCCAAAGAAAACTTACTGGGTAAACATAACCAAAGTCAGGTTGAAAGAAACAGAAGATGAAAGCCCTAAACTTTTCATCAGGTTCTATCACTTAACACACATCTCACTCAATTCTCTAGAAAATTTAAAAAGATACAATAGGAACAATTCAGTTTTCGAAAGTATTGTCATGTTACCCTTTCCTCAACAATACCTCAAATTTAAGCAAATTTTATACAGACTCTAAAGCTACCTGGAATGCTGAAGCCATACCAACTTCTACAGAGCCCCATCAGACTATTTCTAAAAGTCCCCAGTGAGGGCCTAAACAAGAGTCCACTTCATTAGTAATAATAACTTTTTATTTAACATCTACAAGATATTGGTATCTTGCAGCTTTTGACCAGGTTTATACAATCTCAAATTTTCAATAGTGCAACCTGTGCAGGCAAAAAAAGGAGGGGCGGGGGGGGAAAAACAAAAAGACCAACTGTCCCCTCACTTGTTTTTATAAACATCTATTATAGGCGAAACAAAACTTACCCATGTTATAGATAAGTGTCTATTCACATTTGTACATTACCATTTTTAACAGCTTGAAATAAACTCTACAATGTCTTACAACATGTTAAACATATTCAAGTTACTGGGTAACAACGACAACAACAACATCAACAACAACAAAAAACACATACAGCAGAAGCCTCAAGTGTTTCCTCATTGTCTAGTTCACAACTCAAGTATGGTTTCCTGTTCATGAATGAAAAAGTAAATTCAGATAATGAAAAAAAAAAAAAAGATTGTTTGCCAGATGGAAGCCAATTGTATTTCTTCCTAAAACTGTCCTTAAGGAAAATGTAACTTTAAGAAAAAGGGGCTTATAGCCATTTTTTGCAGCACACATTAGGAATACTATTAATACATTAAAATTAACTCTTCAGAGTTTTATCACAAAAAAGGTATGTACTCGTTATCTTGACAAGAAACCTGGGGGAAGAGGAGATGGGGGAGGAGGGTTTGCAGGGTTAGAAGCAATACCCAGGTATAAACACTATAAAAATGCAATGACCAATGCTGTACACCTAAAAATGTTTCTCTCTGATACTTGACTCCTGTGTTAATCTTGTTTACGCATGCTTTCAAAGACATGCACGGTCAAAACAAAACTACAGAAGAACCCGAATGCATGATAATGCAACCTTTCATTTCATGCTTTAGTAAACCTATTGTTTAAGTTGGAAAAAGAAACCAATATATATTTTCTATAATTACAGACTTGAAACACATGCATCTGGGGATAATTCCCACAGCAATGACATGGATGTACTGTGTTAACCCTGAGCACTGTGTAACAGAAAATAAAGCCAGTTTGGGAAGTTCCAAGCATTTTAAATTGATTGTGGTTTGTAGCCTTTAACAAATCCACAAACAGACTCACTCTCTCACACATACACACACACACACAGAACATACGTGCACACACATCCTCCTCTGCTCACCCAAAGTAAAAGCATACAGAAAAGTCCCAAAAGAAGCAAAAGGAAAGACACATGTACCACCAACAGCACTGCTGATTTTCAGTTTTCTTATCTATTCCAGGTTGTCCTTATTCCCCAAAAAATTAACTACAGAGAGCACAACTGAAAAAAATATATAATTCTTTGGAAACTGTCCCTGATTTTTATGCAAATGATATGCTCCCACAGCATTTCAGATACATCCGTGTTGAAACCTATCTTTTCTTTATGCGTTGCTCAAGTTGGCGATGCTCTGCGGGTGATGCTGCTGCCATAACTGTTTTTGTTGGACTGCAAGCTGTTGAGACTGGTCTGAAGTTGATAGGAGATTTATAAGAGGAGATACACAATTTGCTGGAATGATCAAACCTGCAATTAACAAGAAGAATTTTAAATATTGCTCAAGTAGACACCATACTGTATTTTATATCTTCACAGCATATTTAAAGTGAGGAATAAACAATTTTGCAAAAAATTTAAACAAGTACCTAAAAACTGCAATGGTCCATTAAGACGTAACCTGATTCTTCAATAGTGTTTCCCACAAGTACTCAAGTACATGTGTCTAGTTAACACCATCTTTTTTTCTTTTCTTTTGGTATAAGGGATTAAACTTGGGTACTTAACCACTGAGCCACATCCCCAGCCCTTTATTTATATTTAAGTAGGATCTGGCTGTGTTGCTTAGGGCCTCACCAAGTTGCTGAGGCCTGAGGCTGGCTTTGAACCCACAGTCCTCCTGCCTTAGCCTCCTGAGCCGCTGAGATTGCAGCCACTGCGTCCACCTAACACCATCTTCTTAGGAAAAGATCAGAAGAGCAAAGTATAGCATTTCTCTGTCCACCATCATTCTGGCTCTGCAAAAATATGCAGACATCTTCTTTGACAGGTACTAATACACAAAATGATATAAAACAGAAGTTACAAACTCAAATGCTCTTCCAAGCAGGTAACTTTGAAAGGACAACTGGAAATCAGAGGTCCTGGTTATGGGAAGTTCAAAATTTGTCATATGGGAATGTGAACTTATGTTCCACATAAGATTTTTTTGAGAAACAGGTGGAAACTCAGGCTTTTATATGAAACCTCTTGAGTTTTTAAATACTGGCAACTAATTCATGAAAATCTGTTGTAACCAAAAATACAGCTGGTTACACTGAAGCTCACCTGTAATTTCAGTGACTCAGGAGACATGATCCTCCTGCCTCAGTCTCAGTTTGAGGCCAGCCTCAGCAATTTAGTGAGGCCTACATCAACTTTACAATACCTTATCTTGAAATTTTAAAAAAATTACAAAGGAGGGCTGAGGTTGTGGCTCAGTGGGAGAGCGCCTGCCTGGCATATGTGAGGCACTGGGTTCAATCCTCAGCCCCACATAAAAATGATGAAATAAAATAAAGGTATTGTGTCAATCTACAACTAAAAAAAAATTTTTTTTTTTTTTAAATTATAAAGGATTTGGGATGTAGCTCAGTGTGAACTGCTCCTGGGTTCAATCAGTACAAAAGCTAAAACTAAAAGTAAACTTGAAGGCTTGGCAGGGGGTGGTGGTGTCAAGTTTATGGAATGTCTTTGGCACATGGGCTACCAATCTTTAACCCATTGTACAAAAGGCAGTGGCTATAAATCGAAGAGCAATAACTGGTCCACTTGCTGGGGCACTGAAACAAAGAGCAATAATTGGTCCACCTGATGGGACAACTGTAGTTGAGCAAATGATGGGCAGCCACTCTGGTCTGTTCTTGCTTCCTGCAGTATGTGGAACATCCTCTGTGGCCAGTGGCTTTGAGCTCAGTAGCCTCAACCTAGCTCAATGCAGAGCCCTAGGTAAGAGCCTGGGCTGTCTTTACCACAAGCAGCCCACCCAAAGAGCAGCAGCAGCAGGCAGTGGACCAAGACGAGCTGTAAGAAGCACCATAGGGACCATCACGAGAACTATAGCCAGATTGCAATGTCTCTTCAAAGACCTGCAAGTTCTGCACCCACTGCTGGAACAGATTTTAGATCCTTCTGGAATAAATCTAAGATGTTAGAAGAAAAACAACAACAAGGCAGGATCTACTTTCTACCTACAACTCAAACCAAAATGAAAATTAGGCTCACCTACAATCCGTTGTCCATCTTCTGTTCTTAGCCGAACTATTTGCATTTTCACATTTGTGCCACTGACAGATGCGAGAACACCTTCAACTTTTGTCCACACACTCAGCACTGAACCACATAATACATAATATGTGCGGCAGCGAAGACCTATTTCACAAACTAATCCCAAACTTGCTTTTTTGCAATTGCCACGCCTAGAAGAGACAGCGGATGGTTATGTACATACAAACACACATATTCATAAAAGGGTTTACAAAGTCTATTCAAATTTCAAATGGAAACCATGTAGCATTATTTGCCTTTAGTTTTTCATACATAATAATCTTTGGCATACTGGATCATCCTTCCAAATTATTACTATTGACTTTCAAGACTACAGCTGTTTGTGGGGCTGCCTAGGTGTAAAAGGGCTGACTTACTGTGTTAGTAACCACTTTTATATCTACTGTAGTAATGCTGTTTTCTGAAGCCAGTCATTTCTACATTATTAAATTGCCAATATACCAGTCTAAATCCAATTAATGGAAAAGGCCTCAGTAATCAAACAAAAAGAGACCACATGGAGAAAAAAGTAACACATACCAATATCTTATGGTCAAAGTTATTATCAACAGAAATCTTTCTGGTCAGGATCAAATCAAGATGAATTTAATACAACGTGTATGTATATAACTGTGTATATGTATCATATGGGTACCTTTTTTTTTTTGCTATCACACAAAGCAAATGTTTTAGACAGGCATGCACCACCACACCTGGCTTAGAGGTTAACTTCTAAAAATATTTTATGTTGAAAGCTATAAAGTTTTCACTAACTGCCTTAAGTATCTCAAAATGAAAACAAAAACACTGCTCTCATTGAAGAAAATTCATCTACCTATATGAATAAAAAATCAAAATAAGCTTAGCACATTGGTGCATGCCTGTAATTCAAGCAACACAACAAGAGGCAGAGGCAGAAGAATTTCAAGTTTGAGGTCAGTCTTGGCAAGTTAGTGAGATCCTGTCTCAAAATTTAAAAGGGTTGGCAATATAGGTCAGTTGTAAAGCATGCCTGGCTTCAATTCCCATACTAACATAAAATCAACAAACTCTGAGCTCAAATTCACTTCTATTCTACAACCCTTTTCAGAGAATGGAACAGGCAGTATAAAAGTAGTACTTAATGTATGATAAAACACTGCAGAATACTGAAATACTCTAATAGACCCTGAAATGAACTCAGAAAGGGGTGAGCTGGGGAGCCCAGAGGGATTAGCTCCAGGAAAGAACATCAAGTTTACTGGTGTTATGCAGCTACTTTGGGCATCTCCCAGTTTCTTAGAAGTTCCTTGGAGCTGGACACAGTAAAGCTTTAAAATAAATAAAAATAGGACTGGGGTTGTGGCTCAGCAGTAGAGTGCTTGCCTTGCATGTGTGAAGTACTGGGTTTGATATTCAGAACCACATAAAAATAAACAAAATAAAGGTATTGTGTCAATCTACAACTAAAAAACTTGAAAATAAATAAAAATAAAGAAGGGAAAGAAGATATATAGGGAGGGAGAAAATAAGAAACTGAGAAGAAAAAGCAAATTATAACACCAAGGATGACAGTTAAGACCATACTGCTAGATAACAGCTGGGTGGAAATAACAAAACATCAAGGAAGAGTCAGGGAATACCTGGACAGCATCTAGTCCACAAATGCCCAGGAAGAATTCCTGATGAAATCAACCAAGCCTAATAACAGCTAGCTTGTTCATTTACTCATAAAGAAATATTGGTAAAGAAAAAGTGTGTTTAAATCTTGACTGCTCTTTTTAAAAAAAATGGTGAGAAACATGAAAATACTAACCAGTAAGCATGAGTACAAGTATCTGCAGATGAATTATACTGATCTAACCAGTGCACCAGGGCATCATCTGAGACTACCTATAAAAATAAAACAAAAATTCCATTTAAACAGTATTGCTTTGATTGTCTTATCCAGCCTTTAACTTCAAAGGCAGGCCAACTTAAAATTATTTCTATACAGAAAACCTAACCATTGTTATTAGCTGAATTTGAACACCACTCAAAATATTTTGTGATATAAGTGTTGATAATGAATTTCAAACGAGAATGGCTAGGAATAATAATTTGAGAGAATATTAAAAAAACAGAAACTAATCATAATATTACTTAAAACAAACAAAAAAGTTACTTGTATTTTCTAGAAATCACTGCAAGATACAAAAAATACCACTCACAAAAAAACCAAGAGTTGGTACTAAGAAATTTCAATCTCACACATCTTCACTTTTTAAAAGAAAATTCTAACTCCTGTTCCTCAGCACTGAAGTGACCTTTAACGGATAATATACAGTGTTTCAAATCATCATCATTAAGTGCTCAATGGTCAATAAAACATTAAGACTGGGATATTAGTGTAACAAAACAATATTTTTCTGAAACTTGTCCTTTAAACAGTAACCAAATAATGGGCTAGGGTTGCGGCTCAGTGATAGAGCACTGATCTAGCATGTGTGAGGCACTGAGTTCAATCCTCAGCACCATATAAAAATAAATAAACAAATAAAGGTATCATGTTCATCTACAACAAAAATTTTTTTAAAAGTAGCCAAATAAAAATTGACAATTTTATGTCTAGAAGTTATTATTGACATAATTTTAACATATCATAAAACAAGTATTAAATACGCAGTGCAATATACAAATAAGAAAATACCTTCTTATACTTCTTTTTTAGATCAGCATAAATTTCTAATTTGAGCTGTTTCCCAGTATTTGGTCGATAAACCAAGAAGAGTTTCTTTTTAGGGTTTACTTCTTTAACTAAGATTGCAGTTTTCTTGTTGTTCCTTATCTATTAAAAGAAAAAAAAAACAATGAGAAAATATGAAAATGTGATACTATAGATTTTAAAACACATTTTTGTTACATCATATCTTCAAATATAATCATTGAAAAGATTAAAATACCAAGACAGGCATGGTGGTACACTCCTGTAATACCAGCAACTGGGAGGCTCAATCAGAAGGATCCTAAATTCATGGCCAGCCTTAGCAGCCATGAACTTAGGAGTACCTGTCTCAAAGTGGAGGGGTAGGGGGGCAGTGGTGGCACCCTGGGGTATAGCTCAGTGGTAGAACATCCTAGGTTCAAACTCCTCAGTACCTCCCTGCCTCTCAAAAAAAAGATTATGAAACGTTGAGAAAGGACCATAACACATGATTCTAGGGACTAGGGTGGCTGAGGCAGGAGGAACACGTCCCGGGGTTAACAAAAATGGAAGGAAAGAAGGAAGGGAGGGAGGGAAGGAGGGAGAAAGGAAAGAAACATAGTAATGTTTAGACTTTAACAAGGCCATACCAGAGAGGCAGCAACATAAATCTGGCTAAAAACATGGGTTGAGGGCCATGGTATTCTTTAGAAAAATGTTAGAAATAAGCTTTTAAAGTATGAATGTCCAATATAGACAATTTTACTTCTTCTATTCTCTGTACAGTCAAGCAGTCTGAGAGGGAAAAAAATACATATAACACAACTAGACTATTTAGGGTACCTCAGGAAAACTTTTTCATTTCTGCTATATGTTTTAAAATTTTCATAAAAACTGCTAGAGAAAGCTCTTTCAGTTGCAATAAAATTTAACCTCCTCCAAGATGCCCTCCAGAGAGCCTGGCCCCCCGTCTTTGGGCTCTCCATCAACACGCCATTCCTTTCCCTATATCCCAGGGTGGTTGTGAGGTGAAATGAGACAAAGCATGATGTCCTATATAAGCTTTCTGTGAACAGCAAGGCTATGACAGCAGAAAGCCAAAATGCTGAGCAAATTAAGAGTGACTAAGTATGCAGAAAAGGAAACATTAGAGGAAACATGGAAATTAAGTCTATATTTTTGACCTTTATTATTTTGGAGATTTGGGGTATATGTTGCTCAGGCTGGCCTTGGTTCAAATGATTCTCCTGACTCAAGTCTCCTGAGTGGGACTACAGGCATGAACCAATACATTGGCTTTAAGAGATATGTGTAATTTATTATTTTTAAAACTTTTTGGGGGGCGGGGGATGTGGTTCAAGCGGTAGCGTGCTTGCCTGGCATGCGTGCGGCCCGGGTTCGATCCTCAGCACCACATACAAGCAAAGATGTTGTGTCCGTCAAAAACTAAAAAATAAATATTAAAAATTTTCTCTCTCTGGGCTGGGGATGTGGCTCAAGCGGTAGCGCGCTCGCCTGGCATGCGTGCGGCCTGGGTTCGATCCTCAGCACCACATACAAACGAAGATGTTGTGTCTGCGGAGAACTGAAAAATAAATATTAAAAAAAAAAAATTCTCTCTCTGTCTCTTTCTCCCTCTCCTCTTTAAAAAAAAAATTCTTTCTCTTAAAAAACAAAACTTTTTTGCAGTACTAGGGATTGAACATGCTCTACCATTGGGCTTCACATTTTTAAAAATACATATATTTTTAGTTGTAGGTGGACACAATACCTTTCTTTTATTTTTATGTGGTGCTGAGGATCAAAACCAGTGCCTCAAGCATGCTAGGTGAACACACTACCACTGAACCACAACTGTAGCCCCCAGCCCTTCTGATTTTGAGGAAGGGTCTCAATAAACTGCCCAGGGTAGCCTCCCAAAGAGCTCAGATTAAAAGGTGTGCACCATACTTAGTCTTGGCTGAATATTTTTAATTTTTTTAAAAAAATTTGGACTTATAAGAGGTGTTTGAGGGAAAAGGAATTATTTCTTCTTTAATAAGGTACATAACTTCCAAGCAATTCTCTCACTTTTTTTTTTTTTGTTGGGGGGGTACTGGGAATTGAACCCAGGAGTACTCGACCACTGAGCCACATCCCCAGCCCTATTTTGTATTTTACTTAGAGAGAGGGTCTACACTGAGTTACTTAGCGCCTCACTTTTTGCTGAGGCTGGCTCTGAACTAGTGATCCTCTGATCTCAGCCTCCTGAGCTGCTGGGATTATAGGCATGCACCACTGTGCCCAGCTCCAAGCAATAATCTCTAGTATGGAAATGGAAGGAAAATTTCAAAACACAAATGCTTTACCACCTCCTCCACACAACATAACAGTGCTCACTGAGCTATTAACTTTATATTATGATAAAAGCCACATCTTACAATGGTAAAAAGGCAGTATTTCACTCTCTAATTTGTGGACGTTAAAGATGCTTTGTCTTTTACCTGTTCAAGTTTAAAAAAAATTTTTTTACTATAATTTATATAATTATAGTAGAGTCACAAAATAATAAAGGGAAAATTACACTTTTAAAGTTTCCATCAGGGGCTGGGGATGTGGCTCAAGCGGTAGCGCGCTCGCCTGGCATGCGTGCGGCCCGGGTTCGATCCTCAGCACCACATACCAACAAAGATGTTGTGTCCGCCGAGAACTAAATAATAAATATTAAAAATTCTCTCTATCTCTCTCTCTCCTCTCTCACTCTCTCTTAAAAAAAAAAAAAATTTAAAAAAAAAAAAAATAAAGTTTCCATCAGATGATGTGAAACACACTAACTGTCCCTTAGAGGACATGCAATGTCCTATAAGTGTTATGCTAACTAGTTACAGTTACAAAATAAATCATCATGGTATAAGGGAAATAAAGGTGACCCTTTCCACTGCTGCTTAAGGATAGCACACATTATACACATAACGCATGTCTGCTTAATGCTGTGGAGGTTCAGAGACAAATGGCTGCACGGTCCTGGAATGATGCCCCTCTAGAACCATTGCCCTTGGGATCCAGTCTCCTACTGCCATGTGGGAAACCAATTACCAAATCCTTCTACTCAAGGGGAGCTAAAAATCAAAACTTTCAACCAATTCAACCAATTCTGACAATAATTTCAATTAAAAAAATAACAGCACCCTATTTAAACTAATTAATCAAAATTTAATCTAGGGGAAAACCTGAATAAAATGGGTTATTTATTTAGTGGTGCCGGGAATTGAACCCATACCTTGTGCATGCAAGGCAAGCACTCTACCAAATAAGCTATATCCCCAGCCCGTAAACTAGGTTAATTATTAACATCCTATTTGATTAATTGTTAACATCATAATTGTGATACTACAATCTTGCAAAATATTACCATAAACGGAAGTGGGCAAAGTATATAAGGATTTCTCGAAATTATTTTTTCTTTTTGTATTGAGAATTGAATCTAAGGAGGCTTGACCACTGAACTACATCCCCGCTTCTTTTTAAGACATTTGCTGGGATTACAGGTGTGCACCACCACGCCTGGCTCTAAATTTTTTAAGATGCACGTGAATCCACATCCATTAAAAAAATTCTCCCAGCACCACTCAAAACAAACAAGCAAACAAGCCAGGCATGGTGGTATATGTCTATAGATACAGATACTCAGGAGGTTTCAACAGGAGGATCACTTGAGCCCAGGAGTTCAAGGTCACCCTGAGCAACAAAATAAGACCATATCTTACAGAAAAGGAAAAAAAAAAAAAATCAAAACTACAAAACTACAAACTAGAAGCCAGATGGTTTGAGGGCTCTACTTTAAATCAGGAACCAGCAAATTAGACTTATAGACCAACTCTAGCCTGAGGCTCCTAAGTTTAAGTACAGTTCAAAAAAGGAAGGAAAGAGAGAAAAAGAAGTCAAAAAAAAAAAAAAAAAGAATGGATATATAACATAGACCAGAGATTGCTTTCAAAACCTGACACAGTTATTATCAACTGGGCCTTTTACAGAAAGGTTAAGGGAATTATGCTGCTTATGACATCATCGTATATGATTCCCTCATGCACTTATTTATTTTTGGCACTGGACATCCAACCAAGACCTTGCATATGCTAAGCACTCACTCTACCACTGAGCTACATCTCCAGCCCCACTGCAGTTGATCTCTGTATTTATAGCTGTCACTCCATAAATAGTTCCAAAATGTGAATTTACAACCAATGGAATATTGTCCATCCTTTTCAAAAAGGAATGGGGAGGCTCCAACACATGCCATAATATGTAATATGAATAAACCTGGAAGACATTAGACTAAGGGAAATAAGTCAGACATAAAAAAGCAAATATAGGGGCTGGGGATATGGCTCAAGAGGTAGTGCGCTCGCCTGGCATGCGTGTGGCCCAGGTTCGATCCTCAGCACCACATACCAACAAAGATGTTGTGTCCGCCAAGAACTAAAAAATAAATATTCAAAATTCTCTCTCTCTTAAAAAAAAAAAAAAAAAGCAAATATAGTATGATTCAATTACACTATGTATCTAAATAGACAAATTCAAAGAATAAGTAGAACAGTGGTGGCTGGCATAATGGGGCATTATGGCTTAATGGTTTGAGTCTGGGATAATTAAAAGTTTTGGACAGAAGTTGGTGATGGGTTGCAAAATACTGTGACTGTAACTAATGCTACTGAAATGTATCCTTCAAAATAATTAAAATGATAGATTTATATACATAAACAAACAAATAAATAAATAAGAATAATATAAGCCCCAATACGGGAGAAAGACAAAAAAGTAGAATGAGAAATATTTCAAAAAATAAAATTTATAAAATTTTCTGAAATAAGATTTGAAACTACTGAAAGCATAAAACATACCTGACAATATAGTAAAACTACTATATTTATTTATTTACCAGGGACTGAATCCAGGATTGCTTATCCCCAGCCCTTTTTTATATTTTATTAGAGACAGGGTCTCTCTGAGCTGATTAGGACCTTGCTAAATTGCTAGGTTTGATCTCACAATCCTCCTGCCTCAGCCTCCTAAGTCGATGGGATTATAGGCATGCACCACTGCATCTGGCAAAATTACTATATTTTAAAGAGAACATTCTTTGAGCATTTAGGCAAAAGAAATGAATTTAAAAAGAAAGAAAGGGGCTGGGGCTGGAGCTCATCGGTAAAATGCTCATCTTGTATGTGTGAAGCCCAGGATTCAATCCTCAGCACCACATAAATAAAATAAAGGCATTGTGTCTACCTACAACTTAAAAAAATAAATTAAAATAAATAAATAAAAAAGAAGAAAGAAACAAACAACAAAGAAACAAGAAAGAAAGACCAGAGCACCAGAAACTTTAAGGACAACCTTTTATCTCAGAAGAACACAGTAGTACATCTAAGATGCCAAGGGAAAAAATGTGAACCTATGACTTTGTCTATGGTAAACATGTCTCTTAAGTATAGGGGCAGAGAAAAACTGATCAGCTGGCAGCAACTCAAGGCAATATTCCCACAAGCACTTCTAAATCAGTCAAAAAACCTCCAAAAACAACAACAAAAAACCCACAAAGCATTAAGAAGATTAAAGAAAACTGTTATATTATTTAAAAAAAGATTTGATTTACTAAGAATAAATAAAAATTATGAACTTGAGTATAGTAGTGACCCTGTAAATATATTAAGTAAAAAAGCATGTAAAACGGATAAACATACAATCACAAGAATAAACCATCACAACAGAGACAGAAACAACCATAAATATACAAAAAAAAGGGAAGAGACAGATGCTGGCAGTAAAAAGCATCATGTATTTGAGCAGCCAAGATCCAAAGGAGACATCGTACTTGCAGTGACAAGTAAAAGCCGTCATCTGGTCCTGTCAGCTCTGCCCAAATCTTGGTTGCTTCCTCCCAAGACATTCCCCTCTCTACACTAATCTGTAAAAGAAATCACAGGATTTAAATTAAATTAGCTCTGCAAATACCCATCACACAATCGAACACGAACATGAACACACTTTTCAAACTTACTGTATATAATTCTACATGGCCAGAAGTTGAATATCCTGGGGTCAGAAACTTCTTAACATCACTTTTCCTCACCTTTTCATCTCCAGAACCAAGATCTTAAATGAGAAAAAGCAACATGTAAATGTAAAATGAACACTGATTAGGAATACATGTGACATGTTAAAATTTCCTCACTTACCTAGGATTCCCATATCATATCTTCCATTTTTTTTGGCATTTTGCACAACTGCAGTAAGTGTGTCCGCAAAATACTGAAACAATGCATTCTGCTGATGCACCTCCATGCCCAGAATTCTATTTAAGAATTTTCCTATGTTGTTATAATCTGCAACAAGATTATATGAACAATTTCATGCATTCAAATGTTAATTAAAATTCTTCTTATAACCCTCTAGACAAACTTCAACTTCCACATTATTTTGCAAAGTCTTCCCTTTCAACTCTTATGCTGTCCCTACAATAGGGTTATAATTTGCCCATTTCTACCTTTAGCCATTAGCACTGTAGTACACATTCAGGACATGTTGGCAAATTGATTTTTGGCATTTTCAACTTTGCTGAAGGAAAATTATGGAAACAATTTAGCACAACTGGTTCATCAACATTAAATCTTCACTCAAGTTGGGAGCAGTGGCACATGCTTGTCAGCCAAGCTACTTAGGAGGCTGAAGCAGGTGGACTGCAAGTTCAAGGCCAGCCTGGACAACTTATAGGACCCTATCTTTTTTCTTTTTGAAACTGCCTTTAAAAAAAAAAACAAAACTTATTTTTATTTTTTAGTTTTAGGTGGACTCAGTATCTTCATTTTACACTTATGTGGTGCTGAGAATCGAACCCAGTGCCTCACGTATGCTAGGTGAGTGTGCTACTACTTGAGCCTCATCCCCAGCCCAAGATCCTGTCTTAAAATAACAAGGCTAGGGATACAGGTCAGTGGTAAAGTGTCCCTGGCTTGAATCCTCATCATCATAAACACATACAAAAAAACTTAGAACTAAGTTCTAAGTCCTATGAAAACCAGCGAATCTCAACTTTGTCTGGAACACTTGTAAGCTTTAGAAAACCATTTGTGCTCCACACCTGGAGCCAGTATTACTTAAAGTTTAACAGTTGATCATACTTGCAGCCAGGTTTGAGAACTACTGCTCAGTAGGCATAGTAGACTTTTTACTTCATTTGAATAAACCACAACAGCCAAAAGCACACAGAGTGGTGCTAGATAGATTAAGAACTATTGACTAAGGCTGGGGATATGGCTCAGAGATACAGTAATCTTCCCTGGCATGCATGAGGCCCTGGGTTTTATCCCCAGCACCCAAAGACGATGCAAAAACAAAAACAAGAACACATAGGGCTGGGGATGTGGCTGGCCTGGCATGTGTGTGGCCCGGGTTCGAGCCTCAGCACCACATACAAACAAAGATGTTGTGTCTGCCGAAAACTAAAAAATAAATAAAAAATTCTCTCTCTCTCTCTCCTCTCTTTAAAAAAACAAAAAACAAAAAAACAACACAAGAACACAAATACTGACCTAAAAGCTTCCTCTCTGTTGACAAAAACAAATATACCAAAATGGACTTCACTAATTTTAAGAGTTACATGCACATACAAAGTTAACAATACTACCTTTATCAAGAGTAAGAATTCCCGAACGATCTTCTACATTGATCAGGCCAACTCCTATCAGTCCTTGTCGAACATCTGTAAGAAAATAAATTTGTAAGAAGCCTAATTCAAACAATCCAATGAGCTATTACATAACTAATCTAACTAGATAAATAATTCTACGTTAAGATCAAGCCCATCCGGGCATGGTGGCACATCCCTGTAAATTCCAGCTACTGGGGATGCTGAGGTAGGAGGATTACAACTTGGAGACCAGCTTGGGCAAGTTAGCAAGACCTCGTCAAAAACAAAAAGGGCTGGGGATGCTGCTTTAGTGGTAGAGCACTATCATGTGGAAGACCCTGGGTTCAATCTCCAAAGACAGAGGATGGGAAAAAATTTCAACTATATATCTTCCACAGTTCCAAGTAGAAGAATAAAGTGATACTCACAGTCCCCAAAGGTCTTTAGCCACTCCAAAATCCTGCAGTACTCAAACTTCATACTATATTACCTTCATTCTTGTTTTTTCTTTCCTAGGGTACTGGGGTTCAAACCCAGGACACCTTGTGCTTGCTAAGAAGGTGACTTATTGAAATGTATATACCCCTGGACCTTCATTAAAATATTTTTCCAATAGCAATACCACACAATGGAGACCTTTCTTTATGCAGCTGTCATGCACAGAATCTCAACCATTTTGCACAATCAGCAGAATATTGATAAAATAATTGTATAAATTAATAACATAATAATTCTTCTATCCAGATGTTACCATTATTGACAAAGTAATGCAAAAGGTAAATAACACGTAGTCAATATGCCTTGAATTCTAATACTAAGAGTGGAGCTTATGGACTTTTTTTTTTAAGTAGGAGATTGGGAGTAGAGCTCAGTGATAGAGCACATGGCTAGCATGCACAAGGCCTTGGATTCAAAGATGAGTACTGTAAAAGAAAGAAGAAACCCAAACACCAAATACCAAAAGGAAAAAAAAAAAGGTATATAGGTTCCAACCCAAACTTACAGAATAAGAGTATATAAGCGAAGAGGGTCAACTCTGACCCAGACTTCTCCTTTTGGGAATCACTCCAATTGGGGAAAAATCACCTATATGTAAGGATAGCTGTGTAAGTTCAGCACTGTTTCTGGTGGCAAAAAATAGGAAACCATCTGAACATAAGTAAGTGAATAAACTGTCAGATTATTATTGCTATTAGCATGTATGAGACCCTGGGTTTACTCCCTAGTACCATAAAATAAATGAATACAATAAGTAAATAAAAGAACACTCCAGCTGTTAAAATAGAGAAAAGATGTGGAGTGCTGCCTCTGTTCACACCGTCAATTTCTGTGATTTCAGGGTTAAAAATTAAATGTGAGTATTAACTTGTCATTCTAGGGAGAGGGGTTATTAGAAATTGAGCCCAGGGTTGCTCTACCATTGAGCTACATCCACAGTTCCCCCTTTTTTGTACCAGGGATTGAACTCTGGGGCACTTGACCACTGATCCATATTCACAGCCCTTTTTTGTACTTTATTAAGAGACAGGGTCTGAATTGCTTAGGACCTTGCTAAGTTGCTGAGGCTGGCTTTGAACTCATGATCCTCTTGCCTCAGTCTCTAGAGCTGCTGGGATTACAGGCATACACCATCGCACCCAGCTCCACAGCCCATATTTTATTTTGAGATAGGGTCTCACTAAATTGCTGAGGCTGGCCTCAAACTTAAGATCCTCCCACCTCAGCAGCCTCTTGAGTTACTGAAATTATAAGATATCCATCATCATACCCAGTTTCACTATAGTTGATTTTCATTATTTACAATGAATAAGTGATCATTTATTAATAACAGTAATTTTGTATACTCCCTCCAATGATAAAAAAAGTGAAAGAGTGAGAAAGAGTCTCCTTTTTTGGTCACTGGAGGTCTCTGAAGGAAAATAAGAACTGAGTTAAAGCTTTGTCATTTCTTCTGTCAAAAGACAGGGATGATGACTACCCTTACTGGAAGGTCAACACAGACTATTACAGATACATATTAGTATGTCCTGATATACTGGAAAGCACTTTCTAGTGAAAAATGTCAATTCCACAATGACAACGCTTTAAGTTACCTGGTCTCTCCTTATATTTCAAAATATTTTCAGTTTTCCGAACTACTAAAACCTAAACTACTTATATAACGGGGTGAGAAAAATGTAGGTTTATAAATTTGGAATGAAGTATGAAAATTTCAAAAAAGAAGATCCTATAAGCCACATGTGCCCATTGCCTAGTTTTTACAATGTTACTATGTCCTTTCATCTACAATCCCCACAAAACCCATCCCCCAGATTATTCACCTTGAGGTTTTTTAACATTAAAATGAAATTTTAAAAGGTATTTGGCAGAGTGATTTAATTTTTTAAAAAAACTACCCTCTTCAAGTAAGTCCAGTTTTAAGACAACATGCAATAAATTCTGCCAAGAGCAAAAGCACTTTCATATGAATTAAGTTACTTATAACCAATCTGTTTATTATAAAAAGTAATCTAAGTTATCTGAAGTTTATAAGTTGTATTTAAAGAAAAATAAAAACTAAAAAATAATAAATGTTAGAACAGATTTTAATATATTCCTGTCAGTAAGTATTCTTCATGGTTATGACTTTTTTGTTATCATTATTTTTAAAAATTACCTTTAAAGAATTCTCCGGGATAGTCTGGAGGTGGTGATACCATAGGAGAGTCCAAATTTACAATGGATTTCATAACAATTTCTAAAGCATTTCTTCCATACTACAATAAAAACCAAAATATTTTAACCACTTTCAGCATTTAGGACATTTTTCAATTACATTTTAGACTGAATAAACTATTATTGTACTGAAGAATTCAAGACTAAAGTTCTCAATTATCTATATATTTGATATGTCAGTACCTCCTACATGCTATGCAAGTGCTCTCCACATGCCACATTGTATGCCTATTCTATTGCCGAGATAAAGCCTATGTACACATTTTTCAATAAGCAATAATTTGCTTTACTTCCAGGAACTTGCACTTGATTCATTCCTATTTATTATATTTCTATTTCCCAATAGAAGTGGAAAGATAACTATATTGCAGCAGGCTCACTAAAGATGTAACATATATTTGAAATTCCGTCTTAAAGGAAGTCATAATATAAAAGCAAAACTAAAACTGCAGACAGAGTTTTCAATTATATTTTTGGCAGTATTGGGGATTGAATCCATGCCTCACACTTGCTAGTTAAGTGTTCTACCAATGAGCTACAGCCCCAGCCCATTTTCAATTTTAAACAGTAACCTCTTTTCCTTTTGTCACTATAGACATCACACACTTCTACAAGTTTTCAAAAATACTGAATGCCAAAACATACCTTATTATCAAAGTTGAACCTGCTCAGGTCCCTGGATTCTGTTGCTCGCCTGTCTCCATGTGTAAGGGCCCCCTAGCAAAACACAAACATTTCCAATCAAAGCATGGTTAGCCCCCTTAGTAGAAGACAGGTAACAGAGACCATCTTTTACACACTAGACTACTCAAAAACTTACCAAACTCTCAAGTCTTTTAGCAACAATAGATGCAAATCTTTGTTCTCCCGCCAACTCAGAAATCAAAAAGACGTACTCGGGAGCAGTAACTTGGTTTGATCTATGAGTTCTTCCTGTAACAACATTTTCTTAGATGTCAATGATTACGTTCACTAGAGACAGATACTCTGGGATGTTTTCCTAGCATTTAAAATTAAGCTTATACTGAATAATCCATAAGAGGAAAACAAAGAAATTTTTAACATTTTCCATAGCTACCCAAAAGTATACAGGTGAAAATACTGACAAAAGAAATGCAAATTCAGAGGAATACTCCCCCTTATGAGGAAACAGAGCCTTTTTTGAGAGTTAAATACCCAAAATATTATTATTGCTTAGTTTTGGGTAACCATAATGTTGCTAATATTCGGGCACTTTGGATTCTGCCAAAATTGTTGATATTAAATTACCATGTGTCAAGAATATGAAAATGAAAAGCACTAATGATGTACCATCAGTGGAGCCCCTGAGGACTGAAAAAGGGACATGGAAGAAAGAGATGTTGTAACACAAACCCCATAAATCCTACAGGTCCAAAATGAAGATACTTGTAAGAAGCCCCATTCTTGGATAAAATGCCAGAAAGCCCATGAAGTCTCCCAGATATCTATTGGGGGGAGGGGGGGAGGTGGCTGGCTTTGTATGCCACGGATTGAAGGGGCATTTTACCACTGAGCGACATCCCCAGTGCTTTTTAATACATTATTTATTTAGAGAGAGGTTCTCACTGAATTGCCTAGGCCTCACTAAGTTGCTAAGGCTGGCTTTGAACTCATGATCGTCCTGTCTTAGCCTCTGGACCCACTGGGATTACAGGCATGCACCACCATGCCCAGCAGATAGTTTTAAAAACAGAAAATAATTCATGAAGAACTATATGTCATAATGTATATACAATATACCTTAAATGCAAAATCCAAGATTTCAAGTTCTAAAATTGTATGTATGTACACACTTGCCCTATGAATCCCAGGACCCACCTGGTAAAATTCAGTGTAAGAACTCACCAAATTGTTGAATTGCTCTATCAGCACTCCATGGTAACTCCAAAGTCATATGAACTCTTCGCCTTTGATTTTTGGCTCTCCGATCTGCTTGTAATGAAATACCTGAGCTAGCAGCTTCTGAGATGATAGCAATATTCTATATTAAATATAAGAAAAAGAAAAATCACTTTTGTACACAAACAGGGCAGGCCCTAATTAAATACTATTTTCTGCCTTTCTCAATAATAGGACTCCCAGTTTTAGCTGGATACATGAATGCCTAGCTAGAATCATGATCAGCTATCCAAGTCTCCCTTATGGCTACAAGTGGGCATGTAACCAGTGGGATGTAGATGGTAAGGTAAGTACAATATCCTAAAACGTGTTTAAATGTGGGGGACAAGCTGGGCATAGTGGTACAGGCCTGTAATCCCAATAACTTCAGAGGCTGGGGCAGGAGGACAGCAAGTCTTCTCTTTGGCAATACAGGAGACTGAACCCAGTGGCGGTCTTCCATGGACCTATACATGGCCAGCTTTTTTTACTTTGAGGCAGGGTCTTAGCTGCAGAGTCCTGGAACTTGTGATATTCCAGTCTTAGCCACCTGGGATTACAGGTGTGCAGTACCATGACTGCCTTTTATTTTTAGAAAACAAGTTTAGGGGGCTGGGATTGTGGCTCATCGATAGAGCACTCCCCTAGCACAGGCGGGACCCAGGTTGGATCCTCAGCACCACATTATAAATAAATGAATAAATGCATGTGTTGTGTTGCGGGGGGACAACTTTAGGACAGAAATTACATGCCTATTATTCTTTTTTGGTAAATAACTGGGACTACTTTACATGTTTTTATTATCATTTAATCATAAATTGAATACAATGAACCGGATATGGTTCTTGATAGTTCTGGGGTTTTTCTTTTTTAATGCACTCTTGTGGATTCAATCCAGGGCCTTAAATAAGCAAGGCAAACACTCTGGCACTGAGTTACACATCCTCAGCTCCTCTTTTATTTTTACATAAGGTTTCACTAATATGCCCAGGCTGATCTGCAATTTCTTGCCTCAGCCTACCAAGCAGCTGGTATTATAGGTGATAAATGTGAACCAACACACTAGGCATAGTTTTATAACATTTTTAAAAAACAACTATGAGGATGAAGGTTGTAGCAAAGTGATAGAACACTTGCCTAGCATGCACAAGGCCACGGGGTCAATCCACAGAACAACATGGATTCGCGCACAAAAGGTAACTTTAATAGGGAAAAAAGCCCTAAAGCTTAACATATGGGAATTCTTCCTTTCCTTTTTTTATAAATAAAAGCATCTAAGAAAAACATACCTTATCTCCATCCATAAATCTTTGTTTTTCTGTGATATTTAGTATTTCCACAGGCACATCAAGTTCAGATCTTGACTCATAAGATATGCTTCCATCGTCATTGCTCACAACCCGCCCCTTGCGGCCAGTCATCTGAGAAAAATAAAGACATTACAACAATGGTACTTGACCCTGGGGCATGCAACTCAGCAGCTCCTTCATTAAAGAAATTTAGGTAGCAGAAATAGAAATTACTGCAACATAGTCCTTGAGAAAAACTGACACATGGCCACCATCACAAGGACTCTAAGACAAGTGTAGCAAGCACTGAGACTCAGGGCTCCAGACACACTTCTATACTGGAGACAAGACTTCATCAGCTCCAGGACAACTAGAGTAGAATGAGTGTTCTAAGAGTTACCAGAGGAAACCAGACAGATTATGATGTGGTGACACCCATGCCACAAGTCACTCCATAGGGCTTAAATACCACTCAGTTATAACTTTTAAAAGTGGCTACATTGTTACCAAAAAGACATAGCTCTAATAAAGTCCCACACATTTACCTCAGCAACGTTCTCTGGACCACCAAGCTCATCAATAAGTTCATCCAGAGTATTAGGTGGCAGGTCTTCAGCAAGCTTTTCCAATTTATCCAGTAGGTCTTTCTTCATCTGTTGGGCCCTTTCCACAGCGTCCTGACTTGTTATGAGGCTATTGTTACTGTTGGTGTTACTATTAGCTAGATTTAAAAGAATATTTTTTTAAACAATCAATACAAAGTTTAAAAACTTGTTTCATTTAAAAGTAAATTTTGGGGGCTGGGGTTGTGGCTCAGAGGCGTGCACCACTTGATTTGATCCTTAGCACCTCAATCAATCAATCAATCAACTGAAAGTCCAACAAGTGAAAAAATATATATAGACTACACACTCACAGAGAAGAAAACCATATTTAAAGATGGGTGTGTTGACCCATGACTATAATCCCAGTGGCTCAGGAGGATTTCAAGTTTGAGGCCAGCCTGAGCAACTTTGCCAGACCCTCTCTCAAAATAGAAAATAGAGGCTGGGGTTGTGCCTCAGTGGTAAAGTGCTTGCCTGGCATATGTGAGGTGCTGGGTTCAACCCTTAGCACCACATAAAAAAATGAATAAAGGTATTATGTCCAACTACAACTAAGAAGAGGGAGGGAGGGTGACAAAGCTCAGTGGTAGAGCACCTAAAGAGTTCAGTCCATAGTACCATAAAAAAGCAAATTTTAGTCAGGCACAGTGGCGTACTCCTATAATCCCAACAATGGGGAGGATGAGTCAACAGGGTGGCAAGATCAAGGGCATCCTTGGTAACTTTGTGAGACCATCTCAAAACAAAAAATAAAGAGAGCATTGGGGTTATAGCTTGCATGTATGAGGCATTGGATTCGATTCTTCTTTTTTTTTGGTAATATTTATTTTTTAGTTTTCGGCAAACACAACATCTTAGTTTGTATGTGGTGCTGAGGATTGAACCCCGGCCGCACACATGACAGGCGAGCGCGCTACCGCTTGAGCCACATCCCCAGCCCCTGGATTTGATTCTTACATCACATATAAGTAAAATAAAAGTCCACTGACAACAACAAAAAACATTAAAATATTACAGGACTGGGGATATCAACTCAGTGGTAGAGTGCCCTGACTTCAATCCCTACTGTCACAATAAATAAACAGCATATATTACAGATAAAGCACGTAAGCACATTTCTACAAAGATACCTGGTGTACTGTTAGGAGCAGGTGAGATAACTGGTGTAGATGAAAAACTAGGTCGTTTTGATCCAAGACCTGATGCTAATAAGGCACTTTGAATAGAATCTGGATCTATACTCTTCTTCTTTTTTTTATCTTTGTTTTTTTTGTGATCTTTTCTGATTAACCAGGGATCTGAAAGTCAAGAAAAGATGTCGAATCATCTGTTGAACACACAATACTTAAAGAAGACAACACCTAACCTTTGAATATTTTTATATTGTGAACTGATACTTCTGAGTCGTCATCAACTACAATGTCCAGTACAACCTTGCCATATAACACAGGCACCATCCCACATTTTGAGGTTCAATTAAAACAACTGCTCAAAACAGATTATCATCTGCCATAAATGAGGTTCAAACCTCCAAAGACAGATAAGCTAGGAGCTTTCCACCATGCAAAGGTTAGGACTATGTGACCATTTGCACTACCCAGAAAAAAAGATGCTAATATTCCACTGTCGAATACCCTGGAGCATAATATCCTTCATTCACACCCAATACACAGAAAAACTTACCATCTTCATCATCCTCACTAGACTCATCTCTAAATGGATTGAAATCATCATCATCTCCAGAGCTCATGTTTTTAGAGCTCTCATAGTCACTTTCTTCATTGTCAGAGGCATCGGACTCACTTCCACTGTCATCAGAACTGCTACCAGTAAGGCCACCAACTTTTCGTGCTTTTTTGGCTTCTCGAGCTATTTCTTCACCTACTCTCAAGACCCAAAAAAAGATAGTTAGCCAAAATACGTTTTTAAAGACCAGGACATCACACTTAGGTCATGAGTTAATTCAAATGAGAAGCACAGAAGGAAAATATTTAGGCAAATATATAATTACAAAGAAAACTCGCAATCAAATGCTAACCTTTTGGACTCCCCTAACAACTCAGGTTATACTCAATCACTCTTGAGAAAAAAATCAGATATCCAAGAACATACTCCAGACCTGCTTACAAAGTGCACATATTTCAAACAAATTCAAGACAAAAGACTTAAGACGGAATCTCTGGGCCAAACACAATTTCATTGTGTAACAGGTTGTGGGAAGAGCCCAAATAATAAATACAGGTTCATGGTCATGTAATACATATAAAGTAATCAATTTATAAATTCTCATTTTTAAAGGTAAACAAGCTGTTGTTCTGAACTGTTTTACTTATTATTTTAGTTCTGGGGACTCAACCCAGAGGTACTTTACCAATGAACCACATCCCCAACCCTTTTTTGCTTTTGGGACAGCCATTTCACCAGCTGCTTAGAGTTTCTCTAAGTTGCTGACACTGGCCTCGAACTTACTATCCCTGCTTCAGCCTCCTGCACACCAGGGATTACAGGCATTTGCAATGAAACCCTGCCCAAATCCTTCATTTTTCATTTTGCAAAAAGGTTTGGTAACTTGCTGTGGCTGACCTTCAAATTGCAATCCTCTTGTCTCAGCCTCCCAAGCCACTGGGATTACATGTGTGCACCACCATGCCCAGCCTAAAGGCTCTTTGAATTCCTCACCCAACTCTATTTATTAAAAGGCAATTCTAAAAATTGAAAGTCCCAGATTTTGGTCCACATGGCATTGTTCATTAGCCATGTGAAGCTGCAACATTCCTGAACCTATTTATCTTTTTGTGTTTTTGTTTTCCTGTCTATAAAACTAAAAAAGCAAAATCTAATTTCCTACGACCTCTGGTGGGTTAAATAACATAATATATGGCCAAATGCTTGACCACAGCATCTAGCACCTGTCAACTGTTCAAGATCTAAATTAAAACAGGGTATAGTTTCACACTCAATACTACAGAAGCACACCAGTGAAAACTGACCACCCCTTGCCAGTGTGAGGACAGTAGTTCATTCATAAAACAAAGTTATTTCAAAATATTCAAATTTAAGTTCTTTCAACATTAACTATTTAAGGAAAAGCACTCACCTTTCCGCTTCTTTACTTTACTTTCTTTACAAGGACTATCTCTGGGTGAGCTGTTATTACTTGGAGCCGTCAGATCAATTCCCAGCAGACTATAAAGTTTCTTTCTATCTGGAGCAGGGAAGTGTTTCTCAATGAGTGACTGTAGGACTCCTCTGTAGGAAAGAAAATAATTTATTACATGTAAAGTCCTACTAAATATATTTCTATGAAAAAATACACTTTGCTCAATCTTACAAAATACAACCCAGTTCAAACAAATTCTAATTTTCTAGGTCAAATCTGTACAATTATTATACTGTACACAAAATCACATAAGCAATTTTCATATGTCCTCATAGCTACACTATAAAGTAAAAGACCTGGGTATAGTAGAACACAACTATAGTCCTACTACCTGGAAGCATGGCAGGAGGATCATTTGAGCCAAGACCAGCCTGGGCAAAATAGCAAGACCCTGTCTGGGAAAAGGAGAAAACAACAACAAACAAACCCCCAAACCAGCTACTCAGGAGAATCCCAGACTGGGCAACAAAATGACCCAGTATCTGCGAGGCCCTGGATTTACTTCTTGATGCCACAAAATAAACACAATCAAATTCATTATTTGAGTGGAGGGGAGCCCAAGGTGTAGTGGCAGATACCCTTTAATATTAGTGACTTGGGAGGCTAATGCAGAGGTATCACAAGTTTAAGGTCAACCTCAGCAACTTAGCAAAACCCTGTTTCTAAAAAATAAGTGAATAATAAAATGGCTGGGATGTAGCTCAATGGTAGATAGCCAGAATTTAATTCATACTACTACAGGAAAATATAAACTTGATAATATTTTAACTCAATATAGCACTTCAATGTTTAATAAGATGTTTTATATTTTTTTCCTTAGGAAGCCTTTGAAATCTGGTGTATATTTTACATTAATGGCACTAAATCTGGAATGGTCATTTCAACTGCTCAATAGCCACATGTGACAGGTGGCAGTTCTAGATAGTTAAATACAAAAAGCTGTTCTCGGTTGTATTTACCTGTATTACCAAAGAAAAGAAAGAGTATAAAGATTATATCCTAATTTTATTATCAGAATATTTTTAAGATTTTGGAAGATCTCAGGTCTATTTTTTTTTTTTTTTAAGGTATGGGGATATATGGGGGGTTCTGTGGATTTAATCAAGGGGCACTATACTCCTGAGCCTCACCCCCCCCAACCCTTTAAAATAGGTTCTCACACTATGTTGCCCAGGCTGCTTTGTATTTGCAATCCTCCTGCCTCAGGTTCCCAGGTTGCTGGGATTACAGGCACGCACCAACATGTCCAAAAAAATATTTTCCATATTTTCTAGCATATCTTATAATGGAGCTGACTACAGTTACTATTCTTCTGCGAAATAAAAAATACATAAAGCTTAACTGAAACCCAATCACATTGTCACATATTTCTAAGATGTACAACACAAAAATTAAGTTCTTCTGTTAGTTCACATATTATGTGTAATACTGGCAAAATGCTTAACATTTCAGGATCATGAGATTTTTATATTATTAATTCCCAAAAGACATTGCAATATAAACAAGGACAGAATTGCAAAAACCCAGAAGGGTAAACTTTTGAAAATACAAGTGAACAAAAAATTCTGCCTCAAGGAAATGCCAACATTTGAACTAATCTAAGTAAAAAACCCAAGAAGAAAACCAAAAATGTTACTTGGCAGTTGAAACAAAATCATTCAATTCTCCTCCGCCCTCTTCCAAGGCTTCTAAAGTCCTAGCTTCTCCTGTGGACTGCAGACCAATTACGACGCACTGGAGAAAAGAAAATGCATTTATTATAAGTGTATTTAATATAAATAAAAATATACTTATGGTTTCTTATGAAGACATATTTTCAAATAGTGAAAACTTGTTGAAAAAGAGTCAAAGAATGGGCCTGTAATTCCAGCAGCTCAGGAGGTACAGGCAGGAGGATTGCAAGTTCAAAGCCAGCCTCAGCAACAGCAGGGAGCTAAGCAACTCAGTGTGTCCCTGTCTCTAAATAAAATATAAAACAGGGTTGGGGATGTGGCTCTGGGGTATGTGTCCTTGAATTCAAAATGTTCATAGAATGACACCATTAATGTAAAGAATGTTTGATTCATTACATATATTTGAGATATACTATATCTCAAAAACTCAGGAAATAGATTATAAATAGGAAGCATGATTACTATTCCTGCCTTTAGGGAGTTTACAGCTCTTGTGTTTTAAGTAGACACTATATTCATCAAGGGTTAGGGCTGTGGCTCAGTGGTAGAGCACTTGCCTTGCATGTATAAGGCACTGGGTTCAATTCTCAAGCACCTCATATAAACAAAATAAAGGCATTCTATCCATCTACAACTACAATTTTTTTTTCTTTAAAGGCTAGCAATGTAGGGCTGGGCTGTAGCTCAGCAGTAGACCGCTTGCCTAGCATGTGCGAGACCCTGGGTTCAATCCTCAGAACTACATAAAAATAAATAAAATGAAGATATTAAAAAAAGGGGGACCACGATGCAGCTCAGTAATTAAGTGTCCTAGTTTCAATCCCCCATGAAAGTAAAGAAAGGAAGGAAAAACAAAAAAAAAACTGTTTAAGGAGACACACATCCCCAGATCATTAGCAGTGACAGGTAGGGATGGCAGACATAGAATTATTTATTATATCATATACTGAACTATTTAAAAAAATTTTCTAAACAGATACTGGTTTTATGGTTTTAAAAAATGTATGTTTAAGTTTTAATACATCAATATATTTGCAACTATTCTTTAGAAGATACAACTCACAAGTAGAAAAAAACACCCACAAAACTAACAACTTAAGGAAAACCAATAAGTCTTCCCCAACTTACTTTTCCATTCTTGATTTCCTCCCGAGCTAGTTGCACAACCCTTTTAACTTTGGATGCTATGCACAAGTATTTGAAAAACCTCTGGTGAGCGGACCAGAACTGACCCCACATGGACTTCTTCATTCGTTGTTCAGCATCAATCAGATCTGCAGCTTGCTGAAACCGCTCTCTGGCAATGACCCACTGAAGATACAGAATCAACATTTTACATATTTCATCTATGAAAACAGCTATATAATGCAGTTATTCAATCTTCAGTAACATGGAATCAAAATTTCTTAATACATAATGAAGTTTTCTTACAGGATATAGCTATCTTATAATTTCAAAATTTATGTAACCGAAATAAATGGAAAACCTGGAAAATTTGGGAAATGATGACTTGGGTAAATAGCCTGTCATAATATTTATTTGTTGTTTCCCAGCGAAATGGTTTCTTGTGGGCTGTGACACTACAATGGACAAACCTAACAGAAGTCTTATCAATTACATTAAAAGCATCAGAAATTAAGAAACATTTCTCACCAGCTTGACTGCTTTGTTGTACATTTTAACATAGCTCTGAGAAAGAAGAACTTCCTCAATTTTGAAGGTCACTCCAGTAAAGCTCAGCTGTCGAGCAATGTACATTCCTCTAAGCTTCATATCCATGGCAACAATTTCCATGGCACCAACCCCTCTGAATAAAATTAAAACACACAGTAACTATCAGTAAATAAATTAGGACTTAACATACAGTGATGGGGTTTTAGCAGTAACACATGGACTTAACATACAGTGATGGGGTTTTAGCAGTAACACATCTATTAAAGATTCCTAGTGGGAAAAGTATGTGCCATAAGCCGTATTACCTGCGTTCCACTGCTTGAATAAAATCACTGAATTCTCTAAATGGAGTTCCCTCCCCCCATATTCCAAGTCGGTTCATGTAGGCCATGTTGCGCGGTTCAGAAGCACCTGGAAAACCCCGAATTTATTAGAACTGAAAAAATGGCATATACCTATCTCTGTTTTTTTTTTTTTTAAACAAAGTTGGTGTTATTTTATTTGGGTCTTTTTTATTTTGTTCATTTATATGAATCGAACTCTGTGCCTTCAATATACTAGGCAAGTGTTATACCACTGAACTACAACCCCAGCCCAACCTATCTCTTTACATTAGAAAACTACTTACCAGTGGCACTAGCATAAACAACTCTGGCTTTTGGCAATTTGTTCTGAAGCTCTAGAACTGCTAAGCCTGTCTTGGTTGGCTTTGAAGAACCAACAGGACAAAGGTTTTTTGCTTTATGACATTCATCAAACACTATCTATTAGGAACAAATTAAGGAACATATCACATTAATATTAAATGCCTATCTATGAATTTTCAGCAAAAATTAACTTTTCTTTGATGTTTCTGGTTTTCTTTTCAAGATTACAGGTGCAGGCTGAGGATATGGCTCAAGCGGTAGTGCGCTCGCCTGGCATGCGTGCAGCCCGGGTTTGATCCTCAGCACCACATACAAAGATGTTGTGTCCGCGGAAACTAAAAAAATAAATATTAAAAAAAAAAAAATTCTCTCTCTCCCCCCCTTCAAAAAAAAATTTAAAAAAAATGTGGTGAGCCAGCACATCATTAAAAAAAAAAAAAAAAAAAAAAAAAGATTACAGGCGCATAGGAAGTGCTTCTCCTCTATTTCATCCTCTATGCGCTTCTCCTCTATTTCATACCCCTCCCTCCCAGGCTCTGAGGAATCCACTGAATTTGGTATTTATCTTAACCACTGTGTATGTGAACAGTACTAAGAATTAAAACTATGTGCACTTTACTACTGAGCTACATCCCCAGTCTTTTTAAATTTTAAGACAGGGCTAAGGCAGGTCCAAAATTGCATTGCTCTTGTATAAGCCTCCAGAATCACTGGGACTACAGGAATACACCAAGCTGTCCAGCTATTTTTTAAAATCCCGAGACAGGGTATGGCTAAATCACCCAGCTATGCAAGCACTTGTAGTCCTCCTGCCTCAGCCTCCCAAGCTGGAATTCCAGGCAAGTGGCGCAGTGCTGTACAGATATTTAAGTTCTTAATTAGAATAAAAAAAAAAATACCTGCTGCAAGAGAGATATTTTGGTAAAAACGATGTACTTAGAAGAATAATTGGCAACTAATTTAACCAGCACTTTAATTTAACCAGGACACTTTATGCCTCTCATGCAGGATGATATAAAATGTGCTATGAACAAATACATTTTGGAAAAAATATTCTCAGGTACTAAATGTTTAAATATGCAATATAAACCCCCAAATAAGTTAACAGGGGACTGGGGATGTGGCTCAAGCAGTTAACAGAATAATTCAGAATTCCCCTATATATAAACACTTCCCAAAACCAGGAGTTTAAATATCGATGCACTATCTGACAGATTTTCCAGGTGCCTTAGACTCTAATCATTAAAGTGCTCATTTTCAAAAATTATTGAACTGAGCATTCTTTCTTTGTGAAGGTACTTCCTTACAAATCTTTGTGCAATTAAGAAATATAAAATAAATACAACTGTCATAAAGGATACCACTCCATCGAAGTCATCACCGCACCAATGCAGAAGTTGTTTTAACCTAGTTTTATATTTACCACCAGATTGGCTTTCACCAATAAGGGAAGAATAGGTAGCAAAAATAACACCCTTTTTCACACTCCCATTATGTTTGGAAGAAATTTTTCCATATTTAAACTAAAAAAAAAAGAGAGAGAGAGAGAGAGAAGAATGTGATTAGCATAACTTTCTCTTGGAAACATTTATCCCATCCCAACCTCTTCACCTGGAAGGCTAAAGACAAGTACAGAAAAATCAAACTACCACTTAAGACAATATGCAAAATTTCTTATGTGTACACACACACTTTTTGATACAGGATTTACTTTTCAAAGTCTCAAGAAAATCTATCACCAAAAAATGAAAACCAAAACTCCCCTAAGAAAAAGGTACAATACTTACTCCACAAATATTTATTGTAGAATGATTATATGGCAGGCACTGTTATTTAAGTTCTAAGAGTATGGATTTATGAGTAATAGTCAATATGCTCTTACTCATCTATACTGCTCAAAAATAAAAACCATTTGTAGATGCCAGCTACGTGTCTTTAAATTGTTTGTAGTCAAAACAGTGTTTTTAACTGCCCATCAATTCATTATTCAGATCCCTTGTTCATCAGTGATTTGCAAAAAATGAACCAATTTAGGACTCACTGGGAAAGTAGACTTACATGTACTTTTTTTTTTTTTTTAAATTGCACTCTACCACCGTGCCACAACCCCAGCCCCAACATATACTTATTTTTAAGGACAATGGGGAGTCATTTGAAGGAACTATGTCTGTCACATGTACCTTTACAAGTAAAAGATGCACAGAATGTTAATAAAGCTTTCCTAAATGAACAATAAGGTTCTAATCAAATTAAAATTTGCTTTAGACACCAACATCCATTTTCTTGCAGACACGCAAGTCCATTAGCTGGACAAATACTGAAAACAGTCTCCAAGCCAATTTCCTACATACACTACAGGGGATTTGGTGACCTAAAATGACAGGCACAACTACCTTTCTACACTACCCTTATAGCCATAAAAAATTACTCTAGAAACTAACACTGAAGACCTAGAGGCTAAATGCTAATACAGCAGAGAACTTGCCTATTTTGCTTGCTACTATATGACAAAGAGTCAAACCCTCAAAGAGCAGCTGGCACTCACTACGCTTTCTAGGGAACAGCTCATTTAATCCTCAGCAACTATGTAAAGAATAGAAACTATTACTTCCATCTCAAAGAGGAGTCAATACTTTACTAAATTTCCAATTGAACAGGAAACTTTCATACCTTATTTAATGAATGAACCAAAATGTTTTTTGCTCCAATATCCCTCAAATCTCTTTCAGCATCATACTTTAAGTCATTTGAAACACTAAACCTGTTAGAAAAAAAAAAAATTAAACTCAAATCACATCATTCTAGAATTCAGGAATAAAGCCAGGTTTTGACACTTCAAAAGACCTACACACTAAAACCCATCTCTATATGAAGTTAATTATTCAGAAATAAGAGCTACTGAAGACAAACCAAACTCTTACCATAATGCTCTTTTTCTACTCAACAAGTAATTTTCATAGATGATTCCTGCTATCGTCCTGCCTTTTCCCACACCTGCACCATCACCTATTAGGAAGCCAGCTCGATCTCCATTAGGTAGGAATGTTTCATGTTGCTGAAAAAAAATGGCTGGAGTTTAATCCTATATACGTGTATGGTTCTTTTTTTTTTTTTTTAAAGAGTGAGAGAGAGGGGGGGACAGAGAGAGAGAGAGAGAATTTTAACATTTTTAACATTTATTTATTTTTTTCTTAGTTCTTGGCGGACACAACATCTTCGTTTGTATGTGGTGCTGAGGATCGAACCCAGGCCGCTAAGCCAGCGCGCTACCGCTTGAGCCACATCCCCAGCCCCTCTTTTTTTTAAATTTATTTTATTTATTTATTTTATGTGGTGCTGAGAAATATATGTGTATATTTTTTAAATGATTTTACTTATTTGTTTTCAGTGGTGCTGAGGATGTAGCCCAGTGTCACACACATGATAGGCAAGTATTCTACCACTGAGCTATAACCTGAGCCCCAATCCTATATATATTTTTATCTTTCATATATGGTTTAAAGAACATACTGACTTCACCTATTTTTATATGAATTACAAGGGGTTTAGTACTTCAAGGTAAATACTCTTTACAGACTTACCACATTTTCTTCTCTTATTTTCCCAGTCATCAAAAACTCATATAAAATGGTGAGAAATCCTCCATACCCCTTTCAACATTTACATACTCAAACGCAAACTTCTATGTCACATGTGATTTGGGGTGTGTGTCAGCTATGTAAGTCATTAATTTCAGAAAAATAAAAAACGTCTAAAATCCTTTCAACACTGGTTTTTAACTCTAGGTCACATAGCTTTCAAGGCCTATTGAACACGCCTTGAAATGTGGTCACATATATTTACTCCATCATCCACAACAGTAGGAGCAGTCTATCTTTCCAGCTTTGGGTGGTAACAAATATCCACACATATGTATTTTTATTTTTGGTACTGGGGATTGAGCCCAGAAATGCTTTACTACTAAATTACACTTTTAATTTAAGACAAATTCTCAATTGCCAGCGCAGGTCTTAAACTTGTAATCCTCTTGCCTCACACAGTGATTACCAAGCATGGGCCATTGTGCTTGGCTTTTGTTTGTTTTTGAGGTACTGGAACCCAGGAATTCTCTATCACAAAGCTACATCCCCAGTCCTTTCACTCCCAGCGACTCAGGAGGCAGAGGCAGGAAGATCACAAGTATAAGGCCAGTCTCGGCAAACTTGATATGACCCTGTCTCAAAAAAAAAACTTAAAAAAACAAAACAAACAAAAAACACAAACAAACAAAAACACTGGGTATATGGCTCAGTGGTAAAATACCCAAGTTCAATCCTCAATACAAAAAAATAAAAATAAAAAAGATTTTCATGCAAGAAAGCTACCTTTCAACTAAAATAACCACAGTACACGAACTCAGGTAAAAAAAATATATATATTATATGTAATTATGAATTCTTGCTTACCTGGGCTGCATATGTAACTGCTTCTAGCTGTAAAGCTGATAACCAGCCATTATCAATGGTCTCTTCAGAAATAGATGTTTTGTACCAAACATCGGGAGGAGTAACACTGGATAAAGAGCTAGTTTCCACTACAGCATCTGGGTGACGTAGGCCAATCTTCACTAGAAAAATTTTAAAATACTTCATTTATAACATTCTAATAACATTTCCAGTTTTATTCTAACATTTTTCTTTAAACAAGAAAATAAATAACTACTCCAAGGTTGTAGAGAAAAAGTTATTGATAATAAAGTAAATAAATTTGGCTAAAATGAGTAACAACTGCATATGGTTTGAACAAAGACACAATGATAAGGTCTAGTTTTAAAACTCAGGAATTAATTGGGCATTGTGGGCATGTGTCAAAATAGGAGGATCGCTCTAGTGGATGAGTTTAGAGGCCAGCCTGGGCAACATAGTAGGACACTATTTCAAAAAATAAATAAAGTATAAAAAAAAAAAAAAATCAAAGACACTGACACCATCAGGTTTTCCAGAAATATCTCATTAATCCTAGGTTGTTTACAAAAAAATAAAAATAAAAAAGATTTTCATGCAAGAAAGCTACCTTTCAACTAAAATAACCATAGTACACGGACTCAGGTAAAAAATATATATATATTTCTCTGTATCATTCAGAGAAATAAATCTGTAATCTGATTTTACTTTGAAAGGAAAAACCTACCTATAATATTAAAGAACAATTAACTCCTCACAATGTACAACACTAATAATTTTAAATGGTGGCAAATATTTTCTGATTAAATAGTAAATATTTTCATTCATACAGCTTCCCCTGTAACTACTACAGTGGAAAAGCAGCCAAGGACAATAAATATACCAACAAGTATGCCCATGTTTCAACAAAACTTCATTTACTAAACAGGCAATGGTTCGGATTTCATCTGCTAACCTCTGGTTTAAAAGGTCTCAGGCAGCTGGGCTCAGTGGTGAATACCTATAATCCCAGCAGTTCAGAAGGCTGACACAGGAGTTCAAAGCCTGCCTCAGCAATGGTGAGGTGCAACTCAGTGAGATCCTGTCTCTACGTAAAATACAAAATAGGGCTAGGGATGTGGCTCAGTAGTCAAGTGTCATGGGGTTCAATCATCCATACCCTTGTCCCTCTCAAAAAAAGAAAAAAAAAAAAAAACATAGAAAAGTTCTTCACCCTCTCAAAATTTAAAAAAAAAAAAAAATTATAGACAAATTCTTGACCCTTGTGTGAAAACTTTAAATTTAGAAGAAAAAAACAATTCCTGACACCATACCCACCCCGTTTG
The DNA here is from genome assembly GCF_052094955.1 of Ictidomys tridecemlineatus. NCBI lineage: Eukaryota > Metazoa > Chordata > Mammalia > Rodentia > Sciuridae > Ictidomys > Ictidomys tridecemlineatus. The sequence goes on from NC_135478.1 coordinate 93,117,881, forward strand.
ATATTCTTCTTCTTTCCCGTAGTGGGAGTTAAACTAAGGGTCATTCAACCATTATGCCGCATTCTAATCCCTTTTTTTATTTTGAAACATAGTCCCAATAATTTGCCCAGATTGGTGTCAAATTTGCAATCATCCTGGCCCCAGGCTTCCAAGTTGGTGGCATATATGTGTACATTGCAAATTCCTGGCTCAAACGCAATGGCTCATGCATGCTAGGCAAGCACTCTACCACAGAGCCACAACCCTGGCCCAGAAAACTCATTTTAAATATTTAGTGTATCAGGGACAACATGAAGTTGGTCAACAGAATTTTAGTTCATTTTAAATATTACTATTGTAGGGGATGGGATTGTAGCTCAGTTGGTAGAATGCTTGCCTAGTGAGCGTGGGAAACTGGGTTTGATCTGCAGCACCATATAAAAATAAATTTAGGTGTTTTGTCTATCTAATAGGAAAAAAAACGATAAAATACTTTTTCCCAACATTTTTTAAAATACCTGTTAAACCCCAGCCCTTGGGCAGGGGATGTGGCTCAAGTGGTAGCGCACTCACCTGGCATGTGTGAGGCACTGGGTTCGATTCTCAACACCACATAAAAATAAAATAAAGACACTGTATCCACCTAAAACTAAAATGAAAATATTAAAAAAAAAAAACCTAGTCCCTCCAACATTTTTTTAAAATATTTTTTTAGTTGTTGACAGACCTTTATTTTTATTTACTTGTATGTGGTACTGAGAATCGAACCCAGTGTGTCACACATGCTAGGCAAGCGCTCCACCACTGAGCTACAATCCCAACTCCATTTTTTTTTAGTATTTATTTTTTAGTTGTAGTTCCACACAATACCCCTATTTCATTTATTTATTTCTATATGGTGCTGAGGATCGAATCTAGTGCCTCACGCATGCCAGGCAAGCGCTCTATCCCAGAACCACAACCCCAGCCCAATAAAAATATATTTTTTAAAAAATAAATATTAGCAGCTTTTTACAAATTTTAAAATTTAAAAAAGATATTTTCTAAACATAGATTTTCGTCCATGATATTACCCACACAAAATGAAAAGGTAAAAATTTCTATATAAACACTTAAAAATAATTAAATTTCAACTTTATAAAGTGGCCACTAAAAAAATTAATCATGGATATTATCTTATAGGCAAAAACTATGTTAAGAAAAATCAGTGATTTTTTTTAAACATTTATTTTTTAGTTGTAGTTGGACACAATATTACCTTTGTTTATTTATTTTTATGTGGTGCTGAGGATGGAACGCAGGGCCTCACATATGTTAGGCAAGTGCTCTACCACTGAGCCACAGTCACAGTCCAAAAATCAATGATTTTTAAATAGCACAAGTTATTTAAAAGTCCAGTGTCTTTATGCTTTTGAATAACCTGTGCAAAATATACATTATTACATATATTTACATCTCTACAATTTTTTTCGATTTTATAAGCTTTACTTATTTGAGCAAAATAAACTTTAAACAAAATATAACCCAAGAAATTCTTTTTTTGGTACTAGGGACTGAACCAAGGGTATTTAAACACTGAGCCACATCCCCAATCCATACTTTATGTTTTGTTTTGAATCAGGCCTCACTAAATTTGGTGAGGTTGGCTCTGAACTCAAGATCTCCTACCTCAGTTTCCCAAGCTGCCGGGATTACAGGCATGCACCACCATGCCCAACTATAACCTAAAAATTATTCATCTTAGTTTTAAAAAAACTTCAACCTGGGGGCTAGGGTAATGGCTCAGTGGTACAGTACTTGCCTAGCATGTATGCATGAGGCGCTTCGTTCGATTCCCAGAACTATATAAAATAATAAGTAAACAAAATGAAGGTATTGAGTCCATCGACAACTAAAAATATTATTTAAAAAAATCTTCAATCTATAACAAAGTTTTCAAATTGTGTAGAGGAAAAAAAATCCTCAGTAAAACTTTCATATAGCTTTATTTATTCTTATGGTACTGGAGACTGAATCCAGGGACCCTCTACCCCTCAGTTATTTGCTCACTCTTTTTTGTTTTTTATATTGAAATAAGTTCAATTTCTCAGGCTTGCCTCAAACTTGCAATCCTTTCTCAGCCTCCCTCCTAATTGAGATTATATGCAGGCATCATTGCACCCAGCTAACGTAACTAAAACACATTATAAAACTTATATTAGTCAAATCCTAAGGTATTCAACACTAACAAGTTCTAATAGATAAAAGTGTGTACGGGAGCCAGGTGTACTAATGCATGCCTGTAATACCAGCTACTTGGGAGGCTAAAGCAAGAGAATTACAAATTCAAGGCCAGTCTAGGCAATTTATTAAGACCTTGTTTCATAATAAAACAATATGGAACCAGATGTGTGGCAGATGCCTATAATTACAATAATTTGGGAGGGTGAGGCAAAAGGATCACAATTTCCAAGCCAGCCTCAGTAACTTAGCAAGGCCCTAAGTATTTCAGTGAGACCCTGTCTCAAAAGAAAAACTAAAAAAGGGCTGTGTCTGAGAGGTTAAGTGACCCTGGGCTCAATCCCCAATACCACAAAAAGATAGTGTAGAGAAGAATTATTTAAATTCCAGAGGAACCTAGAAGTCTTATAATTTTGACAAATCCCAAAGACTTACACTTTATTGGCATATATTCAGCATAGGTTTCTGCATGACCCATTTCTTCTTCATCTTCTTCCTCTGGTTCATCTTCCTCTTTTACAACAGGAACCTTCTGTAACAAAGAAAGTATCATCAATACCAAGTCCAGAAGCCAGAGCCCCAGCCAACACAGAAAAACTATTCTGCGGGAATATCCACAATCTTTATACCTAGAAAGTTTGTAATGTCACCTCTTGAACATTTCCTAAAACTTAAGTCATACTTTGCAACTTCCCTGCTTCTCTAATGATAAGCACAGCCAACAGCAACCCACTCTACTCCTTACAGACCAATCAGTAACCACAGGGCTCCAATCCCTTCAGTCACCATTATCTGGAACTATTTTTCCCTTCAATACTACCTCTCTGTTACCCACATCTCACTCTAATCTCAGTCCTCCTCATTCCAATTTCAGTGCTAGAAAGAACAAGGAATGTGAAGTCTAAAAGTAAAATAGCCCAACACAGAGTATATGCAATCACAGCAGGACTAAGTCTCACATCAGGACCACCTTCTCATTCCACTCCCTCGTGTCTTCTTTCCCTCAGATGCTAACATCAAAACCCAAGAGATTCTGGAGTTTAAAGAATCTTCAGGAGTACAGAGAATTTACTCAAGACTTCTGTATGCCACAATCACGACAAGCACACATAAGGTGGCCAAAGACTTCACTCTTCAAACCTAACACACTTGAGGGTAAAATGAAGTGCTATAAACAATTACACTAAGAAACAAAGAATAAACCAAGACTGTCCCTGGTAAACCCAGGGAATGGACCAAATGTTACAGAGAAGGGAATGAAAAGGGAATGGGAAGATCCTAACATGTCTTTCTTCACTACTAGTAAAACCATTAAACAGCTCCTTATTCCAGGAACAGCAGAGAAAATGTTGTGAAACTCAAGTGTATCAAGAAACCAGAGGGTGGGCTGGGGATGTGGCTCAAGCAGTAGCGCGCTCGCCTGGCATGCGTGCGGCCGAGTTCGATCCTCAGCACCACATAAAGATGTTGAGTCCGCTGAAAACTAAAAAGTGAATATTAAAAAATTTCTCTAAAAAAAAAAGAAAAAAGAAATCAGAAAGGGCTAGGTTGTGGCTCAGTGGTAGAGTACTCGTCTCGGACATGTGAGGCTCTGGGTTGATCCTCAGCACCACATAAAAAGTAAACAAACAAAGATATTGTGTCCATTTATAACTAAAAAAAATTTAGAAATATTTTTAAAAAGGGCTGGGGTTGTGGCTCTGCAGTAGAGCATTCGCCTTGCACTTGTGAGACCCTGGGTTCGATCCTCAGCACCACTAAAAGTAAATAAATGAAATAAAAGTATTGTGTCCAGCTACAACTAAAAAATAAAACATAGCAAGGAGAAAGAGGCAGAAAGCCTAGTCAGAAATTCTAGAGTAGAGAGATCCCTGAAAGGTAAGGCAGGTTTATTTCTCTCGTTATTTGCCTGAACCTGGAGAACGACACAAAGATGCTCAGTGTGAAAAGGAAAAGGGGTGTGTGTACATGTGAACGCACGTGGGGGACCTGCTAATCAATACTGATGGGATCCTGAGATTGAATCCAAAGTTACTCCAAAAGTTCTTAGAATTACACCAAAATGAAACCTAATTTCAGAAACTGGAAACCAATGGGACTGGCCAGAAAAACAAAACTGATTCCCAATTCTATTTTTTTTAATATTTTTTGTTTTTTGGTTTTTTTGGTACTGAGGATTGAGCTCAGGGGCACTCGACCACTAAGCCACATTCCCAGCCCTATTTTGTATTTTATTTAGAGACAGGACCCCACTGAGTTGCTTAGCAACCTGCTTTGTTGAGACTGGCTTCAAACCTGCTATCCTCCTGCCTCAGCCAAGCTGCTGGGATTACAGGTGTGCAATACCACACCTGGCATCAGTCCCCTTAAAAAAAAAGAAAAAGTTTTAAATAGATTGTCACTAAGTTTGGCCTTGTACTTATGATTCTTCTACCCCAGCCTCCTCAGTAGCTGATACTGTAAGCATGCACAACTGCTGCTCACAGTTCAACACCATTTCTAAGCCAAGTGGTTGTGAAATGGCCACTAACAACAAGTTTTGGATCAAGGAGATAATGGGTTGAGGGAAACCATGACTCCTGGGCAATGCCTGCCAACACACAATGCAGACATTCACTACTCAACATGATGCAAATTTTACTAGGCAAAGAATGCGGGCCTGGGCTGGGGATGTGGCTCAAGCGGTAGCGCGCTCGCCTGGCATGCGTGCGGCCCGGGTTCGACCCTCAGCACCGCATACCAACAAAGATGTTGTGTCCGCCGAGAACTAAAAAATAAATATTAAAAAAATTCTCTCTCTCTCTCTCACTCTCTCTTTAAAAAAAAAAAAAAAAAGAATGCGGGCCTAGGGCTGTCAGATACACTGTTTTTCAAAAATCAGGATTTATGTGGCAGCAAAAAATTCAAAATTATTCAAAATATTGTAAATGTCAAAGGGGGAAAAAAACTGTCATTTAGTTTTGGTTCACAGATTACCAATTTGTAATGTATTAGGTGTTTATTCACAAGTAGACTAATCCAGAACTTTTAGGATACTATGGGCAAACTGGTCATGAATTGTAATGGGAACATGAGTAATAAATATATCAAATGTCTCTAAAAGAATAATGCTTTGCTAATGTTATACTGCTGCTAGTATGTGGTCTCCTGGTCCCTACTCAAAATCCAAGATACAGGTGCTGTGCAGTCTCCAGCTCCATATTCCATGCCCAAGTCCTAACAATTCTTTAGTGTTCTGTACACAGCCACCTCTCATTTTCTTTTTTTTCCCTCTTTCCCCTTGCTCTTTTCAAACTCCCTCCTATAATTCTCCTAGGTTAGCCCCTCATTACCTCACTTTTAGATTACTAACCAGTCTTCAATGTTCCTCTCTCCCTACCCATCCTGAGTCACTAGTGGGCTTCTCCCTTTCCTCCAGTGGCTCCATCAAACTGATGTTCTTTAAGCTCAATTCAGGGCCCTCCATAGAACCTTCATCTTTCACTGCAAGTTCTTCCTGCAAATCATACCTCCTCCATAGGTAAAAAGCTTCATGGAGGTCTCACCTTCCTCCAAACTCATAATCTCCATTGTGAGGATCACACTGTACATTCTGGTCAACCTATATTACTAGTTAATTCAGGTGGTTGTCACATTTTATGTTTATGGGAGGGAGGGACACCAAATAACATTCTTCTTATAGAAATCCACTCCACTTACAACATTATTCACAGAAAAGTTACTAAATATTTAAAATCAATTGACCTAACACCTACCACATTTCTAATATAAAGAGAAAAGATTATCACAAATTATTCATATATAAATCATTATACATGGGAGGCTGAGTAAGGAGCATCACAGGTTCGAGGCCTGCTTGGGCAACTTAGTGTATCCCTATCTTGAAATTAAAAAAAATTTTTTTTTTTAATGTGCTACAGATACCGGGCCCAGTGGTGCACACCTGTAATACCAGGAACTCAGGAGGCTGAGACAAAATAGCAAGTTCAAGGCAAGCTTCAGCAGCAATCTGGGACCTAAGCAACTTAGAGAGATCCGGTCTCAAAAATATAAAAAAAATTTACAAAGGGCTGGGTATTCAACTCACTGATAAAGTACCCCTGGTTTAAATCCCCAGAAAAAAAAAAAAAAAAGAAAGAAAAAAAAAACTAGGCTCGGGAGGTTGAGGCAGGAGGATGGTGAGTTCAAAGTTAGCCAGAGCAACAGGAAGGTGCTAAGCTACTCAGTAAGACTCTATCTCTGAATAAAATACAAAATAGGGCTGGGGATGTAGCTCATTGGTGAGTGCCCCTGAGTTCAAAACTTTACCCCCCTTACCCCCAAAACCCTGCAGCTCTGCAGATGTAGCTCAGTGAAAAGAGTGCCTACCATGCACTTATACTACGAAAAATAAAATAAAATCCTCAGTACTACCATAAATAAAATAAAAAAGAAATCATTACACAATCTGACAGCTCATTCAGGTTCAATCGTAAAATGAACAATTATCGAAGATTTTTAACTCTACATTCTTTTTACGTTTTTTTCCTAATCAGGTAAAATTCATAACAAAAACCTGTCAAAGCTATGTGTAATATCAATTCCTATCAAACACATAATTTTATAAAATCATCCAGTTTGGTGATCTTATTTACTCTTATGAGGCTTAAGCTTCTCCCATATTTACATAACACACTTCTCTGTTCAAATCCTCCTGAGAGTTGCTCTAAAGAACTTAAGTATACTTTCATACTACATAAAAACAGATAAATCTTTTGAAACTCACCAAGGTTGGGGAAAAACTTCTCATTTTCATGTCATTTATCCATATTCTTGCTACTTCTTTATTAGAAGACTCTTTCTTCACTGTACCATTACTTACATCAGCTGAGAAGGAGAAATATTCATATATTAGAACAAAATCTCAATTTCTTTTCCTAGTTTACAAATTTAGATTTTTATCCATTTCATAAAGGACATCAATATGCCTATTGCTGAATTTAGTGTAAATGTGGTAACATTCCAAATTATTGTGTCTTTATGCAAGAATCAACTTTAGAAAACAAGTAGTTCAAAAGAAATCCACAGAGTGGTGTGGGGGCACGCACCTGTAAACCCAGCTATCAGGAAAGCTGAGGTAAGAGTACCGCAAGTTCTAATTTGGTGGTTACTTACTAATTTCTAAAGGAATAATTATTTGTAGAAGAAAAATCATTTTGGGAATTCCTTATTTCACTCTTACCCCTGGAATAAAGATTCACCCAATGACTGAACCCTTTCTTCTATACCAGCGGTTTTCAAAATATTTTTAAATATAGCACCCCAGAACCCATATCAGTTAAACCTAAACTATTTAACTGAATGGGTTTATGGAGTAGGGTGGGGCCAAAGACTATGTAACCAACCTCTAATATCCCTGAAGCACCTCTAGTATGAAGGAGTTTTGATATCACAGTGTGAAAATCACAGCTCTTGAGAGAAGGCAGGCTGGGGTTGCGGTACAGCGCCCGCCTAGCACAGATGAGGCCTTGGGTTCGACCCTCAGCACCACATAAAAATAGATAAATTAATTAAAGATATTGTATCCAACTACAACCAAAAAATAGATATTAAAAAGAGAGAGAGAGAGAATGCCAGTAAGTTTGATTAGCATCTATCTATTCTACCAAAGATTGGGAGTATTTGGGAAGTTTACCACTTGGGAGACCAAAATGAGTAGATGTAAAAAAAGTCTTAAAAAATATTAAAAATGAGGAAACTGAAACAGTTGAAAAACTCTGGAAAAAACAGTGATCATTTCGAAATTTTAAGACTAGAACTCAAGGGCTGGTGTTGTAGGTCAGTGGTAGAGCACTTGCCTAGCATGTGTGAGGCACTGGGTTTTATACTCACCACAGCATACGAATACATGAATAAAGAAAAAAAAATAGTAGAGCTCAAGTGAGATCAGAACCCAAAGGTCTAAGAGCCCCAAAAGGGGCAATACTGCACAATAAAAATGGAACATGTGTCAGGCTCATTGGCACATGCCTGTAATCCCAGTGGCTCATGAGGCTGAGACAGAAGGATTATGAGTTCAAAGCCAGCCTCAGAAAAAGCAAGGCGCTAAGCAACTCAGTGGGACTCTGTCTCTAAATAAAATACAAAGGGCTGGGGTTGTACCTCAATTGGTAAAGCATTTGCCTTGAACTTGTGAGGCACTGGGTTCGATCCTCAGTACCACATAAAACCAAATGTTATCTGTCAACAGCTAAAAAAAAAAAAAAATACTTAAAAAGGACAAATATTAAATAAAATACAAAATAGGGCTGGGGATGTGGCTCAGTGGTTGAGTGCCCTGAGTTCAATACCTGATACCAAAAAAAAAAGTGGAACATGCAAAATCATCATGTCTGCCATGTTTATACTTTCAATGTCCTTCCCATCAGGAAAAAGATGATCCTTTCCTATAAACCTTTTTCTTCAGCATTCACTTACCATCTTTCTTTATTTAGTCCTATTCTAGTTGGTTAAAATTTTCAGATTACATGCAAGGATGACCTTGATTTGCAGGCTTTCATCTTTTAAAAATTACTACATTGAATGTGAGAGAACTTCTTCTACCAGATGTTACTCAGCAAGCTCCAATTTATTCTGTTTTTCTCTTCAAACTCTCTTCCCAATGGCATACATCCTATTTTTGAGTTACAAGGGCATAAGCTAATTTGAAAACTAGGATACTCAGGGAACACCTCATATAAAACGGGCAGGCTTCCTCATTAAACCCAAAGACCAGACTCAAAAAAGTGGCTTCCACTAACTGCTGACCACCTCAAAATCCCCAGGAGCCATCTAGATGCTACATGAACTTTGGCCCTGTCAGGCCACCATCCTAAAATCCATGGCAGAAAAGGAAAACCAGTACTGAGACAATTAAAATTATTACCCAAGTATCCTTTAGCTTTTGGGATATAGCTGTTGGGTATAGTTAGATCAGAATGATGATGCAATGGTATGGACCCAAACTTAAAAGAGTACCTGAAAATTTTAATTACCCCAACACAGAGATAAAATTAATTCTACATTATCCTAGAAACACTTCTTAATGATTTTTCAGAAAGCCCCTCGCCCTCTACTTAATAAACACATGAACATTACAATTTCCAAGCTATCAATTCTGCCACAAATATGTACTGTTCACAGCTCCAACAAACAGAATAAAGTTCTTAGGAAGGAGAAACTGTCCACTTGAAATCTATCATCTTAGACTGGGGTTGTAGCTCAGCAGTAGAATGCTTGCCTAACCATTCTCAAGACCATGGGTTCTTCACCCAACACCATGCAAAAATAAATAAAATAAAATAAAAATCACCACCTAATTTGAAGAGCCTGATGAAATGTTATGTATATACTAGTGAAAATCATCAGAAACATGTCTTAACAGCTCACATTTTATCTTCCTACTAGCCCCTTCATCCCCATAAAATTGACCAAAAAAAAAAAAAAAAAAAAAAAAAAGCTATGAACACCCATTTGTGTGCTGAAACTATAAAAACAGTGGCCAGCACAGGTTATAGCTGAAGTCAGAGTATCTCCAACAGTACGCACCAAAGGACTATTATAAAACAGGACTCAACACTGGGGGACTTTTATATAACAAAGATTCAAGACAATCTTTAACCCAATGGAGGAGGGAAGGCAAGTCTCTCCCTCTTACAGGTTAACTTTTTATTTTTTAGTCTTTTAAAACTATACTGCTAGGACTGAAGTTGTGGCTCAGTGATAGAGCACTTGCCTAGCATAGGTGAAGCACTGTGTTTGATTCTCAGCATCACTTACAAATAAATAAATAAAGGCATTATGTCTACAACTTAAAATATATTATACTGCCAAAGTTTGAAATTGTAATAATTAAAAAAAAAAGGACACATTATTCTATTTTACCCTTAAAAATTACCTTGGCACACTTACTGGAAGATTCCTCTGACCACTCGGTTTAAAACTTATTTCCTCCTACCCACACACACATTTTCACTTTTATCCATGGTTCTAGTTACTCTGATATACTATGTAATTAATTTTTTTAAACTGTCTTTCCCACTAGAAAGCAAACTCCTTGAGTACAGAGTTTTTAGTTGTTTTTTTTTTTTTTCCCTAGTTACAGACTCAAAATTCCAGAAGAGTGTCTGGCACCTAATACACATTCAAATATTTGGTGAATGAATGAGCAATAAAAGACACTAGAGAGAAGAATAACTATAAAATTGACATTCCTTATGTATTTTTTTCAATTTATTTGCAAACAAATTCCTTAAAAAGGAGTGGGTCAAGTCATTATTGACGGGCTGGGTTTGTAGCTCAGTGGTAGAGCGCTTGCCTAGCACAAGTGAGGCCCGGGGATTGAGCCTCAGCACCACATAAAAACAAACGAAATAGTTGTAGAGATTACCTACAACTATAAACAAATTTAAAAAAAAAAATCATTGTTGAGTTTTTCCCACTAATATTCTGAACCTGTTCTTTTTAATATTTATTTTTTAGTTTTCCATGGACACAACACTTTTTTGTGGTGCTGAGGATCGAACCCAGCGCCCTGCACATGCCAGACGAGTGCGCTACCGCTTGAGCCACATACCCTGCCCTGAACCTGTTCTTAATTTGAACATTATAATGAAGATGGTTGCACAACTCTATGAACATACTAAAATCCACTAAATTGTATACTTTGAAAGAATAAATGAGCCATGTTGGAATGCCTCTAATCCCAGAAACTGAGGAAGGCAAGTCAGGAAGGATCTGACTGAATCCAGTCTCAGTAATTTAGCAAAATCCTGTCTCAAAATAGAAAATAAAATGCTGGGGATATAGCCTAACATGTGTGAGGCCCAGGGATTGATTCTCAGCACTGCAAAATATTCATTAAATAAAATAAAGGGCTGGGGATGTGGCTGGGTGGCAGAGCACTCCTGGGTCCAATCCCCTGTACTGCAAGAAATAAATAAATAAATAAATGGTTATTTATCTGAACTATGTCTCTCCCCAAAAAAATGAAAAAAAAAATATTATGGGTGCTCATTCTTCAAAGAAAATATAACCATTTTATATTGAAAGTGTATTACTGAACAAGTGTGATAGCACATACCTATAATCCCAGGGACTCAGGCAGCTAAGGCAGAAAGATCACAAGTTGGGAGACCAGCCTCAGCAACTTAACTTATCTCTAAAAATAAAAAAGGCTTGAGAGGGGCTGGGGTTGTGGCTCGGAGGTAGAACGCTCGCCTAGCATGCTTAAGGCACTAAGTTCGATCCTCAGCACCACATAAATGTAAAATAAAGATATTGTGTCCACTTAAAAATAAAAAATATATATATTTAAAAAGGCGGGGCAGAGATGTAGCTCAGTGGTAAAGCACCCCCTGGGTTCAATCTCCAATATCCAAAAAAAAAAAGTGTATTACTGAATCAGAGTACTTAAGACTTAACTATCCACAAGCGATGAAGCCAAGACAGATAAAATCATAAACCATGTAAGTTTAGAGTATCTAAGTATCTAGCCAGACGTGTGATGGTGTATGCCTCTAATCCCAGCAATTTAGGAGACTAAGGCAGGAGGATCCCAAGTTCAAAGCTACACTCAGCAACTTAGGGAGGTCCTAAGCAATTTAGTGAGACCCTATTTCAAAGGGAGTGGTGGTGGAGAGGACTGGAAATGTGGTTCAGTGGTTAAGTGACCCTTGGTTCCATTCCCAATACCAACCCTCCTTCCAAAGAAAAGCCTGCTACCTCTAGTATGGTCCAAAGACCACCAATAAAACATCTCTGGAGAACTTAGAAATGCAGAATCTTGGGCCTCATTCTAAATCAGACTCTGCTCTTGAACAAGATTCCCAAGTGATTCATTCATAGGCACAAAGTGTAAGAAGCACTGATTTATGGATTAAGAAAAATGTTAATAGTTATTCAAAATATAAAAACAAGATGATCTCATATTAATGTAGCTATTTGATAATTTCATACACTTCACTGCAGAGTTTCCTGCTCTACCTTGGCCTCCAAATGTTTGCTTCCCTTGGATTTCAAATGTTAAAAGCATACAGAGCAGGGCAGATAATGCCTCTTTCATGCCCTGTTCTTTTGAGACCCAAGTAAATCCTTAGAAAAAAAAAAACATTTTGACATAGCTTACCCAAGACAGAAAATGATACTGCTGAAAACAGACTTACTAGCTGCTGTTGCAACTGGCTGAGCAATATTTGCAGGTGGTTTCAGTTTCATAAGTTCATTAAGACTATTATTTTTGAGTAGATCCTTCAGTTGAACCTGCTCTTTTGAAGGTGCAGAAGTCATGGCATTTCTTACTACTGGTGCTGAGACGGAAGGGCGTGTATTTGCAGTAGTCTGGATAAACTTTGTTAGAGTGATGGTTTGCCGATTGGTTGTAACAGGTGGTGTTTTAGTCATTACAATTGTAGATCCCAAGGTTGGAAGCTGATTTATTTGATTCAACACAAACGTTGTAGTAGATGGAGGCTGCTGCTTAGGAAGGAAAATAAAACACTTAAATACTGACAATATTTTCTTCTCTAACATAGTCTTTACCTATAAACATGGTAGAGCACTTCATTTCTAACTTAATAAGGTTAGCTATAAATTACCAAGTTAAAACATAGCACTTTGAGGAAAAGAAGGTATGGTAGTAAGGTGACATTTTATATAAACATCAAGTCAGAAAACATAAAAAAAAGTTATTCCAAGCAAACCATGATATACAATAATTCCAAATAATACAGTTAGTAACAGAAAAGATTCCTAATGCCAGCACTGACCCAACTAGGTAGGTAACCTTGGGCAAATCACTTAAACCACTGGAGGTGTGGGTTCTCTTGCAGCCCATTTTCCATTTTTAACATTCTATGATCCCTGTTCAATGATTCATTATATAAGCTACACTATTAATAGAACTTAAAATAACAAAAGCAACTGAACCAGGTAAACTGCAAACACTGGTGATAATGTAGGTGCTAGTGAGCCTAACACAAAACCACTGTTTTATTTTTATTGGATGGTAAAGTAGGGTAGAAATAAACCCCCAAAAAAGGGGGAGATGCAAATATGAAGATCCTTTATCTATTACCATTAGTACAATTGAGATAGTTTTAAATGTCTTTCCTCCTCAAACTATTTGTCCATGAGTCTTTTAATAAAAACCTTCTTCTGGATTACAATTTATTACTTTTTTCTTTGGGAGGGAGGGAGTCCTGGGGATCGAACTCAGGGACACTTGACCACTAAACCACATCCCCAGCCCTATTTTGTATTTTATTTATAGACAAAGTCTAAGTTGCTTAGTGCCTCACTTTTGCTGAAGCTGGCTTTCAACTCAAAATCCTCCTGCCTCAGCCTCCTGAGCCACTGGGATTACAGGCATGTAATACAACTCAATGACAATACAAATTATCAGATGTTAACAGTTGGTCCAATAACATTTTATCACTAGGCGTCAGTTAATAATTTCTGTGCTTAAGGTAATGTTGGAAGAACTCTATAAGTAAAGCATAATTACAGCTGGGCTTGTGTCACACACCCAGCAATTTGGGAGGCTGAGGCAGGAGGATTGCAAATTCAAAGCCAGCATCAGCAACTTTTTTTTTTTTTCTCAAAACAAAACACCAAAAAAAGGGGCTCAGAATGAGACTCAGTGATTAAGCACTCCTGAGTTCAATCCCAAGTACCAAAACAAAAAAAGGCTGGGGGGTAGGGGAAGGCAGATTAGGGATGTAACTCAGAGACAGAATTTTGTTAAATTCAATCCCCAGATTTCCCCCCCACACAAAAACATAACAATCTCATGAAAATTATAATATCAATGGATAGAAACTGAAATAAATAAACAAAAATGAAAATAATGAGATAATGTACATTTCATCCTTATTTCATCAGTTTTAAATGGTTTGCAATAAATTTTTTTTCTAATTACCATTGATCAACACAAGTGACAAGAATCAAAAGTTTTTAAAAAGCAGGAGATAACAGTAGGATATTGGGTGAGTATTAAAAAAGGAGAACTGGTGAAATAAAACTACTCCATACTCAAAAGGCAATTTTCTTGCTACAATCCTCAACTATTTTAGAATAATGCCAAATCTGGACAATTCTTACCCTCACATTTAACAGTGCGGGAGTAGGTACCGTCTCTGATTCTTGTTTAACAGGAACTGCTGCTTCCGTCTCCAAACCTAGTTCTAATGCACTAAGTGGCACCGACTGGAGAGAAAACACATCAGAGAAAGAAACAGGAGGACAGCAGTAAACTCTGTTTCAAGAACAAGAGTTGCATTTAACAAAAAGAAAAATATGTGTGTGTATATGTGTGTGTGGGGGGGGGGTGAGACTTAGTGGTAAAGCTTGAGTAGCATAAAAATCCTGGGTTTGAAAAACCAGGGGTGGGAGTCAAGCTTTACGTAAAAATATGAAATCACTAATACCATGTATTGCAAAGCTATTTTTGCAGGCATAAAAACTCCACTATATTAGAATCTTATTTTTTTATTTCAGAGAATGGACATAGAGAAGACCCAGAAAAATGTCCCTATATAACTACAAAGACAACCATAAAGGAGATTAATGATACTCCCTCAAAAACTCAATAAATTCATCTCTTATGTTTATAAATATATAATACCATATCTTGGTTTTCATTGCAAATATTTTCTACCTTATGAAGACAAATACTCAACAGAAAAATACATGTATACTTAAAATTAAAAATTTAATAGTATCTATTTCTATAAGTGAAAACTACAAGTTAAGAAAAAATTCTACTCTTTTAACAGGCTTAAAAAAACTTACCTGCTGAACTGGAGTGGTAGGCGTTGGAGTTGCAAGCCCTGCATCTCCACCATCAATATCAAAGAGGTCATTTGGACTGATTCCACTCTCACTCAAAGCAGCAAGCAGTAAATCTTGCCCTGGTTCCACCATCTTTAGGACAAAATATTAAATAGTAACATAAAAAAATATTAACATTTCTCTAAATATAAATAATCCATCATTCAATATTTATGAAGAACCTGATATATGTCAGGAAATGAGAAAAATAAGAATAAGTCTTCAATTCCAGAAAGCTCAGACTAAAATGGAAAGGACAGAAAAGTATGTCAACCACAGCAAGAATATGTCTACAAAACTCCATGGGGTTGCGGCTCAGTAGTAGAGCACTTGCTTCCCATGTGTGAGGTACTGGCACACATAAAAATAAATATATTGGGGCAGGGGATGTGGCTCAAGCGGTAGTGTGCTCGCCTGGCATGCGTGCAGCCCGGGTTCAATCCTCAGCACCACATACAAACAAAGATGTTGTGTCCGCCGAAAACTAACATATTCATTCTCTCTCTCTCTCTCTCTCTCTCTCTCTCTCTCTCTCTCTCCCCCCCCTTAAAAAAAAGAAATAGATTTATGAAATATATATATGTAATGTATACATATAATATTACATATATATGTAATGTTAAAATAAATAGAATTTTTAAAATAAAATATAGTGTGTCCGTCTACAACTAAATATATATGTGTGTGTGTATATATATATATATATATATATATATATATATATATATATATACATACATAAAAATAAAAATCCATGTGGGGCCATGTGCATGGTGCACCCCTGAAATCTCAGCAGCTTAGGAGACTGAGGCAGGAGGACTTCATGTTCAAAACCAACCTCAGCAAAAGCAAGGCAAGTGAGACCCTGTCTATAAATAAAATACAAAATAGGGCTGGGGATGTGGCTCAGTAGTTTAGTGCCCCTGAGTCCAATCCCCAGTAAACAAAAACAAAAAAGGGGTTAACAATGGGATTAGAGAAAGAAGAAGTGAACTTTGCCTAGTTAGAGAGATGATAAAGATAAGAAAGATCTAGTCTCAAGGAGGAGATCACCACGTGGACAAGACTCTCTGAACATCATGAAGGGATGAAAGAATTTGGCACTCATTAAAAAGTATGATTTGGCTGGGAATGTAGAAGCCTTGCCTAGTATGACCAAGGCCCTGGGTTCAATCTCCAACAACACATATACACACACATACAAAAAAAAAAAAAAAACACCAACTTATAATTAATCATCATGGGTATGAAAGCTCATAAGTAAGGGTTTCAGATAATAGATAAAGAAGGTATCACCCACAGTACTATCCACCATTCTAGAGGGTTCACTTAATCCTGTGGGTAATACAGGTAACTAAAGAGCTTTTCAGATGGATGACCACTTGAGACAGTAGACTTGTGATTTAGAAAGATTACTCAAAACCAGTGGGAAAGCAAATATAAAGAAGAATCAGACTAAGATCAGAAGCAGGAAGACATATTGGAAAACTGCTACAGCAGACCGAGAGAGAGATGATAGATCTGAATTGCAGGGAGAAGAGAGAATATTCCAGGACAATTAGGAGAAATAATATATCAGACTTAAATATAAACTCAGAATGACTGAGAGAATATAACACATTCCAGAGAAATTAAGAATTAATGGACAATTAAGAATTAAGCCATAAAACAGGGGTGGTATCGCACAACTGTAATCCCAGCAGCTTGGGAGGCTGAGGCAGGAGGATAGAAAATTCAAAACTAGCCTCGGAAAAAGTGGGCTGCTAAGGAACTCAGTGAGACTCTGTCTCTAAATAAAATACAAAATAGAGCTGAGAATGTGGCTCAATGGCCAAGTGTCCCCAAATTCAATCTCAGAACTCTCACTACCACTCCTTCAAAAAAGTTAAGCCATGAGAAAATGAAAACATCAAAGTTAAGCCAGGATGGGGCTGGGATGGTAGCTCAGCAGTAGATTGCTCGTCTACATCTACAAGGCCCTGGGTTCGATTCTCAGCACCACATTAAAATAAAATAAATACAATAAAGATATTGTGCCCAGATACAACTAAAAAATAAATATTAAAAAAAAAAAGTTGAGGGGCTGGGGATGTGGCTCAAGCAGTAGCGTGCTCGCCTGGCATGCGTGCGGCCCGGGTTCGATCCTCAGCACCACATACCAACAAAGATGTTGTGTCCGCCGAGAACTAAAAAATAAATATTAAAAATTCTCTCTCTCTCTCTCTCTCTCCCTCATCTTTCACTCTCTTTAAAAAAAAAAGTTGAGCCAGGAAATTTTAAGGACAAGTTATGTGAAGTGTTATTTGGATTTTGTTTTTGTTTTTGCAGTGGTTAATTTAGGAGTAAACAAGTTCATTTTAAGTTGGGGTTTTTCAAAATATAATGATCTCAGGAGCCAGAAGAAAGGGAAACAAAACAGTGTTTTCTCAGTTTTAACTTTTCTCAATCTATCTGAAATAACCAATTTATATATATAAACATGAAAAATCTGACTATACTTGTTTTTCTCAAAAAAAATTAATTAGGGTGTAGTTCAATACCAGCCTAGCATGCACTAGGCCTAGGCCCTGGGTTCAATCCCCAGCACCACAAAAAATAGAACCCAAAAGAGACTTTGCCAACAATTTACAGAGAAAGAAAAAGAAGTGTAGGAGAGAAAAAACATTTTGAGCAGGAAAGAGCAAGATAAGGAAACTGACAGTGACTAAGTATATTCCACAAACCTGATACAATGTCAGGCTCCTCATATACATTACCATCAGTAAACTCACAACCACCCTGAATAAAATAGGTAATTTAATTTTTACCACTGAAACTGAAGTTCAGAAAGCTTAAATTACCTAAATTCACTCAACAGGGAGTGGTAGAAGATTAAAATCTACATAGTTTAAACTCTTAAAGGCCATGGATCTTCTTTTTTTTAATATTTATTTTTTAGTTTTCGGTGGACACAACAATTTATTTTTTTTATTTTAATGTGGTGCTGAAGATTGAACCCAGTGCCCCACGCATGCCAGGCGAGCACACCACCCACTTGAGCCACATCCCCAGCCCTCACGGGTCTTCTTTCCAATGAGTAAAGCTGATGCTAATAACCTAAGAAGTTTCAATACCTTATTTTGGAATAAATGCCTGACTGAGATTGAAACTGAAGGGAGGCTAGATGGAGGGGCACTTGCAGATAATCCTAGCTACACAGGAGGCTGAGGCAGGAGGATTTCAAATTCTAGGCCAGCCTCAGCAATTTAGCAAGAACCTGTTGCAAAAAATAAAAAAGGGCTGGAGACATAGTTCAGTGGTAGAGTACCTCTATGTTCAATACCTAGCACCAAGAAAAACAAAACAAAAAAACCATGAAGGGGCAAGGAACAAAGTACTAGACAGCAAGATGAAAATAATACGAGGAAATGGCTGGGGAGGCTAAGGCGAGTTCAAAGTCAGCCTCGGCAATGGTGAGGCACTAGCAAATCAGTGAGACCCCATCTCTAAATAAAACACAAAATAGGGACTGGGATATGGCTCAGTAGTCGAATGCCCCTGAGTTCAATCCTCAGTAGCTCTCTCCACCCCCCCCCCAAAAAAGAATACGAAGGAATGGATGACAAGGACACAAAAAAGGAGAAATGTCCCACTATTCATTTACAATAAAATTAATTCCTTTTTTCTAATATAAACATTTGATCATGCTTTACAATTATCCTAATACATGGTACCTAGAGCTCTAAACTAATGCTTTAAAAACATTTTTAACCCATGATCTGTGGGAACAGGGTCTTGGGCCACAAGCTATGCTTTTTTTTGGGGGGGGTGGGTACTGGGGACTGAACCCAGGGGTGCTTTACCACTGAGCTTTATCCCCAGCCCTTTTTATTTTTTACTTAGAGACAGGGTCCTGCTAAAGTTGCTGAGGCTAGCCTTGAACTTGCAGTTCTCCAGAGTTGCTGGTATTACATAGAGTTGCATCACCACACTCTTTGCTATGGTTAATCTTGACTTAAGAGTAATAAAACTGGGCTGGGGTTGTGGCTCAGAGGTAGAGTGCTCGCCTCACACATGCAAGACCCTGGGTTCAATCCTCAGCACCACATACAAAAATAAACAGGTGAAATAAAGGTGTTGTGTCCAACTAAAAAAAAAAAGAGAGAGAGAGTAATAAAACTTCAGAAACTATCAAAATATTATTTATTTTTTGTAAAATTAGAAATCACTGGTTTACATTTGAAATAAAAGAACGTTTTTATTTTTTAAGAAACAAGGTCTTAGCTGGGTGTAGTGGCATACACCTGTAATCCCAGGGGCTCAGGAGGCTGAGACAGAAGGATTGTGAGTTAAAAGCCAGCCTCAGCAAAAGCAAGGCGCTAAGTAAGAAACTCAGTGAGACCCTATCTTTAAATAAAATACAAAAAAGGGCTGGGGACATGGCTCAGTGGTTGAGTGCCCCTGAGTTCAATCCCCAGTACAGCAAAAAAGAGACAGGGTCTTGCTATGTTTCCAGGCTGTTCTCAAACTCCTGGGCTCATGCCATCCTCTTGCCTTAGCCTATTCACCACACCCCAAAGTACTGTTTTAAGGCAGCACATTCTAAACTACAGACCACAGAGTCCTTGTATTTCAATAGATTCATTAATCCATCATACCAAGTCCTGTGTATTTATACTCAAAGTATAGAAATACCATTTATTAATGAAATATAAATTCACTAAAAAATGTTATATCTTTTTGAAATGTATTTTCTTAACAATGAGCATTAAAAGTACAAAACTATCATCATGGAAGGGAATTGTGGGGAGAGATTTTTATGCTCATTAAAGACAGCAACATTTATAAATAACACTCAGTGATCAGCTCAGAATTCACTCAGAGGAATCACAATCTAGCTGTTTCAAATGTATTCAAATACTAGAACAGGTTGTACCTCATAAAAAATTTTTACACGTCAAATAAATAACAATTTGAGACTCTTGGAGTAGTGACCATGTCTATAAAAGACATTATTTTTCACAAGCTAACAGTTCCTAATGTAATATGCATCCTATACAAAAATGGAACCTAAGAATCCATTCTCTCAGCCAACTGGACACAAATTATTTTTTCTTGGGATGAAGAAGAAAAAGAAGCAAAGCATACTCCAATTCTCTAACTCTATTAAAGAAAACTCTGAAATTTAATTATATTTCTAATTCTGAAACTATTATAAACACATGCAATTTCAGTTCTCAAGCAGATAGAGCCCTTAAAAACTTATGGTAGCCCATCTCGTTTTGTAAATAAGTAAGACTTACTCCTGGGAAGGAAAACATTTTCACTTTGAATCCACAAAGTATAATATAAATGCTAAATACTGTTAGATGTTAAGAAAATCACATTAGTATGTTTAAAAAGAAGTTCACAGACCTCAGGTGATACTTACCATGCAGCAACCTAACCTCCAAATTATCACAAACAATAGAAAACTGTTTCAATTTTTATCAAAAGTGTATGTGAAAACATCACTTATTTCAAAATAGTACGCCTATGAAAATTAATATGATGAATAAGAAACAAACACCTTTGGCAGGAAGAGAATACTGAGGAACAATACCAATCAGAAGACAGAAAGGAGACAGCTCCCATTGAGAATATAAATACTGAAACGGGACAAGGTTTTTTTCATTGAAACCTAAAGAGGATCCTTATGGCTCTAAGCAGATATAAGGGATACATATCTGTAAGACAAGAGCACAACACAGAAGTTGAGGACTGTAGGGTCAGACATCATCCACTAATGGTATAATGGTCAAGTAATAACCTCCTGACTCAGATTCCTTATTTTAAAAGGCAAATAAAAACAGAACTTCCCTTCTGGAACTATTGTATTGAGTAGTGAATGTGATGCTACCTACAATAAATATTTGCTACTAGTTACTATCATTTTGACAAACTTGAGTATTATGATCAAAAAAAAAAAAGTTTTGTTTTGTTTTGTTGGAACTGGGGATGGAACCCAGGGGCACTCTTCCACTGAGCTACATCCCCAGCCCTTTTTGTTTTTATTTATTTTTGCATTACTGGGATTAAACCCAGGGGAACTTTACCATGAACTATATACCCATCCCTTCTTAATTTTATTTTGAAACTAGGGTTTCCTAAATTTTCCAAGCTGGCTTAATACTTGTGATCCTCCTGCCTTGGCCTCTCAGTTACTGAGATTATAGGCATGCACCATCATAATCTGTATTTTTCAACACCTACTAATGAACACTGCTCAATAAAATATCCCCCACTGTAGAAATATATTCATAAGAGTATGTAAATTATATGAAGTTTAAAAGTTTAAAAATGCTTTAACAAAAATACAGGAAAGAATCAGAGAGAGAGGAAAAGTGACAGGACTCTCTGCATCACCACTTGCTCAAATTCAGATGGTTTTGATACTTACTGTATATTTGGGTTTTTCTCTTTTAATCAAGATAACCCTTGAGTATCCCTTGTCACAGATGAGAAATTAGACTTAGAAAGATGAAATAATATAACAAGTTAAGAACTATACAAGCTTGGAAAATTACAAAACCCAGGAGGTCTAATACCACACTTCTCCAAGTTCCTGCCCTTCCAACCCAATATCCCCAGGTTACGCATTTAAGCAATCAACCAACCGTGAATCAAAAATTCTTGGAAGGGGCTGGGGATGTGGCTCAAGCGGTAGCGCGCTCGCCTGGCTCAAGCGGTAGCGCGCTCGCCTGGCATGCGTGCGGCCCAGGTTCGATCCTCAGCACCACATACCAACAAAGATGTTGTGTCTGCTGAGAACTAAAAAATAAATATTAAAAATTCTCTCTCTCTCTCTCTCTCTCTCTCTCTCTCACTCTCTCTTTTAAAAAAAAAAAAATTCTTGGAAAAAAATTCTTCATGTCCTCAAATGTAGACTCCCCTCACCACCCAGTGTTGCGTAACAAACCCAAGGTCTTGGACATGCTAGACAAGTGCTCCACCACTGAGTTACACCCCCAGACCAACAGGAAGACTTTTTTCTTGTCATTTCTCAGACAATAACCATTATTTATATACCATTTACATTGTATTAAGTATTATAAGTAATCTAAACATGATTAAAATATAATGGAGAATGTGCAAAAGTTACATGCAAATCTGATAACATTTTGTAATCTCTTTTGGGGGTTGCAGAACTCATCTTCCAAAAATATCCAAGGGACAAGAGTACCATATTTTCAGTAACAGTTAATAAGTTTTCAAATCTATGGCTAGTATATTTACCCATTTAATAATAGAACAGAAAATTATCACAGAGAAATGTTATTTTGTGAAATATTTGTTATTTGTGTATACACATATACACTAGTTCACAATATAAAACATTTCTTACTGTGGATGTAATACAAATATTTGTAAATCACCACTCTAATTTGTTGCCTCTCAAGAAACAAGTTAGTTTGATGGGTTTTACACTATATCTTACTAATATAAAACCGAGTTCCTGCTCTTCAAGAGCCTTTCCACTGACAGAAAAATTCAGTTTTATCCCAAGATTACCTTTTTTTTTTTTTGGTACTGGGGATTGAACCAGTGGTGCTTTACCACTGAACTACATCACAAGTTATTTTCATTTTTTGAGACAGAGTCTCACTAGATTGCTGGGGCCACCCTGGACAATTTAGGGAGACCCTCTCTCAAAATAAAAAGGTCTAGAAATGTAATTCAGTAATAGAACACCTCCGGGTTCAATCCCCAGTGGGGGGGAGTGGGACAGATGAGTCAATCAGTCAATTAGCTTATAAAAAAGATGATTACAAAAAGTTTAGGATTACATCATTTTGTTATTGATTGGCTACTTAATGTGAAAGCAATTTCTTTCAAAAACTATCTTCACACCAACTTTACACAGGCAAAACATGGGATACCAAAGAGACTAATGTTTGCTCTAAGTTCTATTCAATGAAATCAGACCTGAGTGTTCTTGTTCTTCACAGGTGGCAAGTCTCAACTCAAAACTCTAAGAAATGCAATAAAATATCTGTGGATGAAGTCTTCTGAAGCAAATCACCTCTAAGAGCATGAAAAGAAATCTCCATGCAGCCCATTTTTAAATAACAATTTCAACAAAGCTCTGGAAACATATATTGCCTAGTATTAACAGCATTCAAGGAATGAATAATAAACAACTACTTAGGCTCTCCTTTTTAATACTTCTCCAGTAACTAAAATTAAGTTTTAATTAAAACTTAAGGGAGTTGCTTGGAATAAAGATTGGGAGCTAAGTAGAAGCCAAAGAAAAGATGTCTTCTGTCAGGAAAATTTTAGAAACAATTCTTTACAAGATGAAAGCACGTCTGTTCCTTGCAAAATTAACGTCCTACTCCAATGACCAGTAGCAAATTCTGCATTTCATCCCAGAAATTCTGTATAAGCTATCTTTTGTGCAATGATATGGTTTTTCCCACTACTTATGAAAATCAATTCTTGATCACTGGAAAATACGGGGAAAACAGAATCCATCTGCAAGTGCTAAGTTGATTCCAGCTGGGGCACTTAAGAGTTTGACAGTTTGCTGGACCCCCTTGCCCGGCTCTTTAGTATTCTTTCATCCCAAATTCAGGCTGTCTGGAGAATATGAAACATATAACTTAACATAAACTGCTCACAATGAACTTTTAAAGGTCAAAGGGGACCAGATTTTAACCTTCCCTCAACACGTGTTCAGCACAAACTTCCGGGTGCGGTTACAATTGGCTGCGCAATTCAATGGATAAAAACGTTGCTTTATTTGACTCTCATTTTCTCGCCGGTTCTTTTCCCACGTTTCTCAACCAGCGACTCCCAAAAACAAAAGCCTCCCACAGTAAACGGACCACGCACATAAACAGAGCTTGTCTGTGCGAGGATCAAGTTAGTGGTCCGCAAACATTAACCAAACAGAAGCACAAAGCCGGGTGGAAAGGGGAGGAGCTGGATGCCAGGGTCAGAAAAGAAACAATCACAAGGGTTCACGAATATCCAAATCTCCTCAGCGGTTAAACCGATCCCGAACTACTTCTGGGAAACCCGTGAGCAGACACTGCTCTGGGGAACTTTGAATGCTCGGTACACAAGCACTCCCAAAGCAAGCAAATGTCCAACCGCCATTCCCTCGCCTGTGTGCCTACCCTCACGGTCTACGAGACGAGCTTGCTGGCTCGCTGGAGGCAAAACTAAGCTAATCGCGGGGCGAGGCGTGAAAGGAGCCTCCATGTGTCCCGCCAACCTTCTCCGCTGCCCTAAGGGCTTCTCGGAAAACCGCCGGCGAGGCAGACAGACTCAGGAAGAGCGACCCGTCGCCTCCTTCCCTCGCCCTAAACCGGGACCAAGGCTCGGGCAGGAGGACTTGGAAGGACCCCGAGCTCACTTTCCCCGCGGGTCCGGGACTTCGCCACCGGGTCGTGTGCGGAAGCAAACGGGGCGACCCGGCGCCACCGGCGTGCGCAGCCCCCGCCTCCCCAGCCGCAGGGGTGCCTCCGGCTCGGGACAGCGGGGCTCCCGGGGCCCGAGAGCCCCACGCGCGGCGACCGTAGGGCCGGCGCTGACGGAGGAGGAAGCGAGTGCAGAGGGCCGCCGCCGGGGCCGTGCGGCCGCGGGGGTCGGCGAGCCAGGAGCGAGGCCCTAAGCCGGAGCGAGGTGGTTACCCCCCCAGACGGCCCCACACGGACCCCGAGGAAGGTGGGAGTGGGAGGCTGTCCGGGAGGACGAGAGTGGAAAGAGAAAAGGGTTAAGGGGAGGACTTACTTTCCTCGCAGGACCCGACGCCAGGACAGCTTCTCCCCGGGGGTGAGAGCTTTAAGAGCCAGAGGCGACTGGAGCGGAGGCGGAGGCGGCGGCGGCGGCGGCAGCGGCAGCGGCGTCCGGCTCTGCCTACCTCCCCGCCGCCATCTTGACGCCCCTCCCCCAGCCCCCCGCCCGCAGGGAGGGGAGGGGCGGGGCGACGGATGAGGCACCGCGCGCACGCAGCCCGCACCGCGTCCCACGTGACTTCCTCTCCACCCCCCCCACCCCGCGCCCTTCTCCGCCCCGCCCCCCTCCTAGAGTCCACCCCCCCATCTTGACCGCCCTCTGCCTTCGCCAACAAAAACGGACTCCACTAGCTCTCGCTAGCCAAGTACCAGTGATCGGATCCAAAGGAACTCCGGAACCCAAACGGTCCATTACCGCGGCTCTGGGGTGGGCGAGGGGTAAGGGGGCCGGGTTTCCGAGAAGGGGGAGGGGAGAAAGCGAAGGCCACCTAGGACAGTCACGTGTCTACTGCTTCCGCCGGCTCTCGCTGAGACCTCGCGAGAATACCGTTCCCCCTCCCTTTCTCCCCTGCGGGCTGTCGGGAAGAAGGTCGGCATTCTGGGGTTTCCACCAGGAGGTCAGCGGGTGGGCCTTGCGCATGCGTCCCGTGCCAGCTTTCAAAGTCCGGCTAAGGAGGGGCTCGAAGCTATTTTCAGAATCCTGTTGGTGGGTTGCTATGGCCCGCAAAGTTACCTAGTGGTGTTTCTGTCACTTGGAAAAGCTCTTCAATGCCTAGCCATCCTTGGATAATATTCACATAGCCAGTGCTTGTTAGACTCGTTCAAAGCACTTTATTGAGAAACCGCAATTAACCCGGAGCCCGTGGGTTCCTCTACGGCCATCCTCATGCTATGGAGTGTGACAACCGCAGTCCCTAGTTAACACCCGGCCACCCGAAGCAACTATTGATCTTAACTAATGTTTGCTGTAGGAAACGTTTATCCCTACCATCTTTCACTTTCGTTACGATTAAGTGACCTAACAGACCAGACATACTAACTTCTTTTCCTTTTGTAGAGTCATTCTGAGAATGCTGTTTGACTCCGTTGCTTAGGTAATGGGCAGGCCTGAGTGATTCTTGCCCCCTACCGGCTGTGCATCTCACTCGCCTCTGGTGAAAGCGAACCAGCTCTGTAGTTGGAGCAGTATAAAGTATGGGGGTGGAGGGTATAGGCATGACGAGGGTAATTATGAATCTTCCAACCTGGAATTTGTATGCATATGTATTACGTATGTGTGCATATTTCTATAAACATTTTTAAATGCCAGCTGATCACTTTGGTAATCACTTTACTTTCATGGTTTTCTTTTTAGAATACATTTTTATTTTTAGTTGACAATAATTGTACGTATTTATGGGGTACAGTGTGACATTTTAATACATGCATACAATACATAATGATCAGGGTATTTTGCATATCTGTCACATCGAACACCATTTCTGCTAGGGGAGTGGAGGTGCATGCATGTCTGTAATCCCAGGGACTCTGGAAGGCTGAGGCAAGAAGATTGCAAGTTCCAGGACAACTCACCAACTTAAGACCCTAAACACCATAGTAAGACCCTGTCTCAAAATAAAAATAAAAAAGGGTTGGGGATGTAACTCAGGATTAAGCAACCCTGGGAGCAATTCCTAATACAAAAAAAAAAAAATCACTTCTTTGCATTGGAAATAGTCAAAATTATCTTACTAGCTATTTTGAAATGCTCAATTAATTGTTGTCAACCGTTTTACTCTACTGTGCTCTAAAACATTAGAAGTTTATCATTCTAGCTGGTCATGGTGGACATGCCTCTAACCTCAGTGGCTCAGGAGGATGGAGTTCAAAGCCAACCTCAGCAACAGCAAGGGGCTAAGCAACTCAGTGAGACTGTCTCTAAATAAAATACAAAAAAGGGCTGGAGATGTGGCTCAGTGATTAAGTGCCCCTGGCTTTAATCCCCAGTATCAAAAAAAGAAAGAAAGAAAAAGAAGTTAATCATCCTATCCAGCTGTACTCCTATACCTATCAATCATCCTCTCGATATCCTTTCCTCTCCCCACATCTTTCCTAGGCTCTGGTAACGTCTGTGGGTGTGTGTTTGTACTTGAGATTGAAACCAGGGGTGCTTTACCACTGAGCTTCAAACCCACCCCTTTTTATTGTTTACTTTGAGAAATTGCTAAGGTTCTCCTAAAGTCACTATAATCCTGCCTTGGCTTCCTCGGTTGTTGGCATTAAAGCATTTGCCACTGTACAGGCCACTACTATGCTATTCTCTACTTCTGGGGCTAAGGACATATAGTTCAGTGATGGAGCACTTGCCAAACATGTGCAAGGCCCTGGACTTCATCCCCAGTACTTCACCCCCGCCACACACACACACAAAACAAACAATATTTGCTAACTCTGAGATCAATTTTAAGTTTCTACATAAAAGTGAGAGCATGCAGTATTGATCTTCTGTGTCTGATTTATCTCACTTAACATATGTCCTCCAGTTACATCTGTGTTGTTGTGAATGAGAGAATTTCATTCCTCTTTTATGACCTAACAGTATTCCACTGCACATACATAACATAATTTTTTCATCCATTTGTCAATGGATGGACCCCCTTCCTTGATTCCATACCTTGGCTATCGTGAATAGTGCTGCAATAAACAAAAGTACAGCCAGTAGCAGTAGTGCACCCCTATACCCAGCAATTTGGGAGGCTAAGACAGGGTGATCGCAAGTTTGAGGGTAGCCTGGGCACCTTAGCAAGACCCTGTATCAGAATAAAAAATAAAAAGGTCAGGGGCTCTGGTTATGGCTCAGTGACAGAGTGCTCACCTAGCATGTACAAGGCACCAGGTTCAATCCTCAACACCACATAAATGTAAAATAAAGATATTGTATCCACCTAAAGCTTAAGAATAAATATTTTTAAAATAAATAAATAAAAATAGGGGCTGGGGATGTGGCTCAGGCGGTAGCGCGCTTGTCTGGCATGCGTGCGGCCCGGGTTCGATCCCCAGCACCACATACCAACAAAGATGTTGTGTCCGCCGAGAACTAAAAAATAAAATATTAAAAAAATTTCTCTCTCTCTCTCTCTCCCCTCTCTCACTCTCTCTTTAAAAAAAAAAAATTAAAAAAAAATAAATAAATAAAAATAAATAAATAAATAAAAATAAAAAGGCCAAGCAATAGAGTGAGCCCCTGGGTTCAATCCATACCATACACACACACACACAAAAAAAATGCATATGTTCTTCAACATATTGGTTTTAGTCTCTTTGGATATATACCCCATAGCAGGATGGTAGGATCCTATGGTAGTTCTATTTCTGATTCCATTTTGAGGAACCTCTATACTGTCTTCCATAATGGCTGTGTTGATTTACATCCCATTTTGTATGAGAGTTTCCCTTCTCTACATCTTCACTAGCATTTATTATTTTTTGTCTTTTTTATAACAGCCTTTATAACTGGGGTGAGATGGCACTGCCTTGTTTTTTATTTCCATTTCCCTGATAATTAGTGATGTTGACATTTTTTTCATATACTTGTTGGCCATTTGTATATACTCTTTAAAAATATTGTAGATGGACACAATACCTTTATTTCATTTATTTATTTTTATGTGGTGCTTAGAATTGACCCTGGCGCCTCACATGTGCTAGGTAAGCGCTCTACAGCTGAGCCACAACCCCAGTTCTTGTATATACTCTTGAGAAATGTCTATTTGGTTTATTTGTCCATTCTCTAATTGAATTTTTTTTTCTATTGAGTTGTTTTGATTCCATACCTTGGCTATTGTGAATAGTGTTTTGAGTTCCTTATATATGCTACATATTAAATTAATCCCTTAATCAGGTGAATATTCCCAAATATATTCTCCCATTCTGAGGTTATCTCTTCTCTCTGTTGATTGTTTCCTTTGCTGTGATTTTTAGTTTAATGTAATCCCGTTTGTCAATTTTTGCTTTTGTTGCCTGATCTTTTGGCTTATATCTTAAAAAAAAAAAAAAAAAAAAAACTTTACCCAAAGTCCTGAAGGGTCTTACATTTGAGTCTTTGGTCTATTTTGACTTGATTTTTATATGGTGAGATAGATTCCCTTTTGTTTAACCTTCAAACATATATTAAAATAAAACAAAGACAAAAATATTTAAATATTTTCACATGGGCTGGGGTTGCAACTCAGTGATAAAGTGCTTGCTTAGCATGTGTGAGTACTGGTTTTAATTCTCAGTACCACATATAATTAAGTAAAATAAAGATCCATCAACAACTAAAAAAAAATCAAAATAAAATAAAGGTATTGTGTCCATCTACAACTAAGAAAATATTTAATTTTTTTTTCATACAACAAGGACCTCATTTGTCTTTTTTGCTGTTATTCGCTAGTCTAGCTTATGACCCAGTGCAGAAGACAGCAAACAAGCAATGTCAAATCTGTTATGTTATAAAAGGATAAAGAAATACAGCAGCAGAGACCTAAGGCATTAGGTCTAGTTAATACAGGGTGTCTTCAGAGATTGGTTGTTTCCAAGTGGCCCCAATTCTAGTTGCACACTAGGATTAGATGAGTACAAGATTCTGGAAGTGAGCCCTGACCTCAGTATTCCCATTCTTTGAGATACTTTTTTTATTCTAAATATCCAAGCCAGAGGCTTGCTTCTATCTGCATAATCTCTTTACATTGAACCAAAGTGAAAGATGGTGTTTCAAGGAATATTTTTAACTGCACATATGCACACTAGTGTTATATACAAGGCAATTTATCGCAGCATTATTTGTAAAAGTAAAAGATTGGAAATAGCCTAAATGTCTTTGAAGAAGAGCTGGTTGGCCCAACTGTGCTACTCCCCTTGTTCAAAGACAGGTGCCTGAATGAGTGGTGCCTGCGTGTGTGTGTGTGTGTGTGTGTGTGTGTGTGTGTGTGTGTGTGTGTGTGTGTGTGTGATTTGTTCACATGCACATACAGCATCTCTGAAGGATAACACAAATCAGCAGAAGTTGCATCAGGTTTTAGATACTGAGATATCAGGGAATCAAAGAGGAATGAGCTGGGTGCAGTAGTGGCACATGCCTATAATCTCAGCAACTCAGGAGGCTGAGGCAGGAGGATCACAAGTTCAAAGCCAGTCTCAGGAACTAAGCAAGGCCTGGGTAATTAAGCTAGATCCTGTCTCAAAATAAATAATAATAATAATAAATAAATAAGAGCTGGGGGTGTAGCTCAGTAGTTAAGTGCCCCCTGGGTTCAATCCTTGGTACTAAAAAAAAAAAAAGGGAGGGATGAAAGCCAGCTATACCCAGAAGTGATGCTACTAGAAGCAGAAGATCCAGCATATCCTTATTCAGGCATGATATCCACTACTCACACAGAACTTCTCACTTCATTCAACAATTGTTTACAAGCCTGCTTACCATATGCTAGGTGCTATGTTAGTGGCCAGGAATCCCAGTTTAAGGAAAATAAGATGGGATGATTTCCACCCTTGAGATCAATGCCCTTACAGACTAGTGGACATGAATCAAAACATTACACAAAATGTAAAAACTGAGAGTGCTACAAAGTAGCTGGCTGAGCCCACCAAAGGAGAATCTGACCTCATCAGGGCTGTCTTGGCTTCTTTGGAAGTAAGGACTGAACTGAGATTTGAAAAGTAGGTGTTATCTATTTTATTAGGCCATAAAGAAAAATGCAATTATGTCATTTGAAGGAAAATAGATGGAACTAGAGAAATTATGTTCAACGAAACAAGCCAAACTCAGAAGGTCAAGAGTCATGTTTTCTCTCATGTGGAAACTAAAGAGGAAAAAAGAAAAGAAAGGTGGGGAGCAGATATCATGAAAATCAAAGGGGGACCAGTAAAGGAAAGGGACCAGGGGTGGGAGGAGGGAGGGGAAATGCTGGGAGGGATGTCGGTCACATTATATTGTTATATTGTGTGTGTGTGCAGGTACAAATATGTAACAACAAATCCCATCATTATG
This sequence comes from Ictidomys tridecemlineatus, assembly GCF_052094955.1. NCBI lineage: Eukaryota > Metazoa > Chordata > Mammalia > Rodentia > Sciuridae > Ictidomys > Ictidomys tridecemlineatus. Next base: position 93,148,697 of record NC_135478.1, read on the forward strand.
TATAAATAATAATACACCAATAAAAAATGTGGAAAGAGGCCTGGTGTACTGGCACATGCCTGTAATCCCAGCGGCTTGGGAGTCTGAGACAGGAAGATCATGAGTGCAAAGCCAACCTCAGCAAAGGAAGGGTACTAAGAAACTCAGTGAGACCCTGTCTCAAATAAAATACAAAATAGGGCTGGGGATGTGGCTCAGTGGTTGAGTGCCCCTGAGATTAATCTCTGGTACCCCTCCACAAAAAAATGTGAAAAGAAAAAAAAATCATAAAAAATATAAATCGCTATACTTTCCACTCAATTTTTATGTGAACCTAAAAAGAAAGAAAGAATAGAAGGTGTTACTAGATAAAAGAAGAGGGAGATGCAGTTAATGAAGAGGAAACAGCACATGCAAATGTCCTGAGACAGGTGGCTGCAAGCAAAGCAAGTAAAAAGGACAATAAAAAGCAGGGTATGGGTTTTTGTCCCTCAGGTCCAAACCCAAGCTCCTATACTGGGCTTTGTGATGCACTCAAACTACGTTTCTGCTTCTCCAGATGTTCTTTGTTAACTGCACAGTGGAAAGTGCTAGAGAGACTCAGCTATGCTGAGCACATAGGAAAAGGTTTTCTATGACTGTCCTCTAAGCAGCACCTCTCCACCCTGGCAGCTGTGCTTCCTTCCTGCAGCAGTGGAATGGAGCTTGCAGAACTAGCCTCATCATGCCAGTCCTTTCCCCTGAGACTCCAGGACCCACCAGAGGCCCCACAGGGGGCCCTCTAAGCTCAGGGACCTGAGCACCAGCTGAGCGGAACTCCCTCCTTGGAGTTTGAGTTCCAGCGACATGAGGCCCCTGCTCCAGCTTTCTAAGGTTAAATTACACCAGCTCTTGTTCTGTGGCCCCTGTGCTTAATGGTGAGACCTGCTTCCTGCAGGTGCTACCTGTGATATCTTGAAATACTCTCTTACCCTTTCAGTTACCTCAGTTTATGCCTAGGTAGCAAAGCCTTATATCACCTCCATTAAATAACTGGTGTAATCAGGTATTTAATGGCACACCCCTGTAATCCCAGAGACTCTGGAGGCTCAGACAGGAGAATCACAAGTTCAAGGCCAATGTCAACAACTTAGGCCCTGTCTCAAAAAATAAAAAGGGGGGCTGGGAATATAGCTCAGTTGGTACAATGCTTGTCTTGTGTGCATAAGGCCCTGGGTTCAATCCCCAGCACCAGAAGAGAGAAAGAGAGAGAGAAAAAGAGAGGAGAGAGAAAGGTATGGGGATGTAGCTAAGTGGTAGGAGCACCCTTGAATTCAATCTCCAGTTCCCCCCAAAACATACAAACAAAAAACTGTTGTAGTTTCTTTTCTTTTTTTAAACTGGTGTAGTCTCTGTCTCCTTCCTGAACTTTGATTAATACAAACAAAGCATGTGGTGGCCACACTTGTAATCCCAGCAACTTGTGGCGAGGTTGAGACAGGAGGATCTCAAGTTTGAGACCAGCCTCACCAACTTATTCAGATCTTGTCTCAAAATAAAAAATAAAGGGCTGGGGTTGTGGCTCAGCGGTAGAGCACTCGCCTAGCACATATAAGGCCCCAGGTTTGATCCTTAGCACCACATAAAAATAAATAATTAAAGATATTGTGTCCAACTAAAGAAATAAATATTAAAAATTTTTTTTAAAATTAGGCTGGGGATGTAGCTCAAGCAATAGTACGCTCGCCTGGTATTCGCGTGGCGCTGGATTCGATCCTCAACACCACATACAAATAAAATAAAGATGTTGTGTCCACCAAAAACTAAAAAATAAATATTAAAAATTCTCTCTCTCTCTCTCTCTCTCTCTCTCTCTCTCTCTCTCTCTCTCTCTCTCTCTCTCTAAAAAAAATTTTAAAAATAAAAAGGACTGGGATATAGCTCAGTGTAAAGTGCCCCTGGGTTCAAACCCTAGTACCAAGAAAAAGTTAGCAGTAAGGAAAAGGTTGCAAAAGTATTTGAAGGCCATCCTCAAAGAGCCTTCTATTCTCAAGATTTTGAGTTTGGACTTTATTCCGTAAACGATGGGGAACTCAGAAACCTCCTGTGCAGAAAACCACCACACTTGCATGTGCATGCTAGAAGGTCACTCTGGAAGCCATGGAGTGGCGCAGAGGGCTCTGAGAACTGTACTGCAGGGTGTGGCTCAGGTAGAGCACCAGCACAAGGACCTGGGTTCCAGCCCCAGCAGGGCAGGGGAGAAGGACTGGGCCCCAGATATGAAGGCCAGAAAGGCCAAGAGAAGATAAGAACTTGAACCAGAGCATAAATGTTGAACAATAAAAGATGACTAAGTTCAAGAAATATTTAGGAGGTAAAGGCAGGAAAAAAAACAAAACAAAAAACGGCGACTTGTTGAACAGCAATACTGGAGAGAGAGGAATCTAGGGTGATACCTCAGTTTCTGGCTTGGGTTCTACCCTAGATAATGATGCAATAAGTTGAAACTATGTTCCCAAGAAGAGAAGCAAGTATAAAGAGAAAGTTAATGGGGCTGGGGATGTGGCTCAAGCGGTAGCGCGCTTGCCTGGCGTGTGTGCGGCCCGGGTTCGATCTTCAGCACCACATACCAACAAAGATGTAGTGTCCGCCAAGAACTAAGAAGAAATAAATAAATAAATGTTAAAATTCTCTCTCTCTCTCTCTGTCCCCCTCTCTCTCTCACTCTCTTTAAAAAAAAAAAAAAAGAAAGAAAGTTAATGACTTTGGCTTCAGGTGCAGAGAATGGTTTCCTTATCTACTGCCATGTAACCAGCTACCCCAAAATGTAAAGGTTAAGCACAACAACCAATTTGTAATTTCTTATGATGTTGCAAACCAGGCTGGGCTTACTTAGCTAAGCAAATGTTGCTAATAGTTATTTGTTGGATGACTATAACTAGCTGATGGGTCAACCATGGGCTGGGCTCAGCTGGGATGTTGGAATAGCTGATTATCTCACTCTTAGACCTGCCCATGTGGTCTCTCCAGTAGCTGTTCCATGGTTCTTATGTGACAGCTAAGAGATCTCAAGCATATGAAAACAGAAGATGCTAGTCTTTTTAAAATATTAGGTTTACACTTGACAAAGTGATGCTTTATGTTGGTTAACAAGGCTGACTCAAGCCAGGTGTGGTGGCACATGACTGTAATCCCAGAGACTTTGGAGGCCGAGGCAAGAGGATTACAAGTTTGAGCCTAGCCTCAGCAGCAACTCATCGAGGCCCTAATCAATTTAGTGAGACCCTGTCTCAAAAAGAACAACAACAACAAAAAAAACAGAGGGCTGGAGAGGTGGCTCAGTGATAAAGTGCCCCTGGGTTAAGTCCCTAATACCTAAATAAATAAATAAATAAAAATTGCTGAAGCTGGCCTGGAACATGCAATCCTTCTACCTTAGTCTCCAAAGTCAGTGGTATTATGGGCACGCCTCACTGAACCCAGCTTCTTTTTATATTTTTTACTTTGAAACAGGGTCTCACTAAGCTTCCCAGGCTGTCCTTGAATTTGTGATCCTCCTGCTTCAGCCTCCCAAGTAGCTGGGATTATATGCCACTGCACCCATTTTATCATAAAGGAATTGACAGCCTATGGGAAGTCTAATGGCAGTGTTTAGAAAGTGGCTGGAATCAACATGCTGAGGTTCCTGATGGGGGTTAGGACAGGGGAGAATAAGAGAGTGTACTAGGAGAGACTGCAGAGACAAGAGCAAGGACCAGGAGCTGACCCTAGGGTTCCCATCTAAGAGGTAAGTGCCTAGTAAGCTTGAGATAGATCAGTCAATGAGACCAAGTTGAATCTGGGAGACATTATTTCATGAATGCCAAGGGAGTAAAGTTTCAAGAAATGAGTGTTCTGAAATAGCTAATGCAGCAGAGGATACTGGAATACGGCTGAAGTATTTATGGTTTTCTTTCAAAATGGCAGACCTCAGGGTAAACACAGTAGCCGTTTCTGACTGTTCAGAATCCATCCTTCTTTCTTCACATAGAATACCTCCATTTTATCTCCCCCTCTTAAAAGTCCCCTCAAAAGACACGAACCCTCACCCCCACACAGCATCAGAGTTGAGCTTGAAAGCCAGGTTTGGCCAACTGGAATACTCAACTATTGCAAAGCCAAAATGACTGACTTAGAGTCAGGCTAGGGAGCCTCAATTCCAGGGTTACTTTTTTTTTTTGAACTGGTGATGGCCCCTAGGGGTGCTCTACCACTGAGCTACATCACCAGTCCTTTTTACTTTTTTTAAAAAAATTATTTATTTATTTATTTTTAGGTGTAGATGGACACAACACAATGCCTTTATTTTTATGTGGTGCTGAGGATCCAGCCCGGGTCCCGCCTGTGCTAGGCGTGCGCTCTACCACTGAGCCACAATCCCAGCCCCTTTACTTTTTATTTTGAGACAGGGTCTCACTAAGTTCCCCAGGCTGGCCTTAAACTTGCAATCCTCCTGCCTCAGCCTCCTTCTTCCTGCCTCAGTCTCCTGAGTCACTGGGATTACAGGCATGCACCACTGCACCCAGCTCGAGTCACTTGACTTTAAGTATTTCAGGAACCTAAGAATCATCACTTGTGGGCTGGGGATGTGGCTCAAGCAGTAGCACGCTCGCCTGGCATGCGTGCGGCCCGGGTTCGATCCTCAGCACCACATACCAAAAAAGATGTTGTGTCCGCCGAGAACTAAAAAATAAATATTAAAAATTCTCTCTCACTCTCTCTCCTCTCTCACTCTCTCTTAAAAAAAAAAAAAGAATCATCACTTGTTTCTTAACATGGAGGTTCACATAGAAAGCACATTTATAGTTATTATCTCACGGGGTCATCACTGTAACTATCTTCTCAAAGGAATTATTCTAGCTTGTGTATGGAACAGTTCTGAAATCAGGGGGATTGACAGGGTGGGAAGAGAGTTTGTGCTTGAACTTTTCACCCTATGTATAAATCAACATAAAAATATTTTTCATGTTTTTATACTGGAAGACTTGCTATTCACTTTTGTAAACTTTCCCTTAAAAGCACCACATTTAAAATTTTGAATTATTATGATTATTATTTTTGGTACCAGGGATTGAACCCAGGGATGCTTAACCACTAAGCCACATCCCAGCTCTTTTTATTTTTTATTTAGAGAGAGGGCCTCGCTGAGTTGCTTAGGGTCTTACTAAATTGCTTAGGGTCTCACTAAGTTGCTGAGGCTCACTTTGAACTCACGATCCTCCTGCCTCAGTCTTCGAGCTGCTGGGATTATAGGCATGCACCACCACACCTGGCCCAAATTATTTTCCAAAAGTACTGTCAAAGGGCTGAGATTGTGGCTCAGTGGTAGAGTGTTCTTCTAGCACATGCAAGGCCCTGGGTTTGATCCTCAGCACCACATAAAAATAAATAAATAAGATAAAGGTATTAAAAAAAATACTGTCGGGGCTGGGATTGCGGCTCAAGCGGTAGTGTGCTCGCCTGGCATGCGTGCAACCCGGGTTCAATCCTCAGCACCACATACCAACAAAGATGTTGTGTCCGCCGAAAACTAAATAAATAAATAAATATTTTAAAAAAATGCTGTCACTTTTTGGGCACGGTGGCTCATGCCTGTAATCCCAGTGGCTCGGGAGGCTGACACAGGAGGATCATGGGTTTAAAGCCAGCCTCAGCAATGGTGAGGCACTAGGCAACTCAGTGAGACCCTGTCTCTACATAAAATACAAAATAGGGCTGGGGATGTGGCTCAGTGGTTGAGTGCCCCTGAGGGTTCAATCCTCAGTACCAAGAAAAAAAAAATACTGTCATTAAGTATTGTGTTTTGTCCCCCACAAATTTACATGTTGAAATCATGACTCCTACTACCTCAGAATGTGACCTTATTTGGAGATAGGATCTTTATAAATCTAATCAAATTAATCTATTCTAATGATTAGAGTGGGCCCTAATCCAACATGACTATGTCCTTATGAAAAAGAGAAACTGGGTAGGTTCAGTGGTGCACACCTGTAATCCTAGTGGCTAGGGAGGCTCAGGCAGGAGGACTATAAGTTTGAGGCCAGTCTAAGCAATTTATCTAGGTTCTCATCAATTTAGCAAGACCCTCTCTCAAAATAACAAATAAAAAGAATGAGGTATGGATCAGTGTTAAGAGTGCTCTAGGAGTTTAATCCCCAATACTCCCCCAACATACATACAAAATAATAATAATAATAGGAACCTGGCAGGGTGGTGCCATCTGTAAACCCACCTATTTGAGAAGCTAAGATAAGAGGATTTCGAGTTAGAGGCCAACCTGAGCATCATAGTAAGAGCCTGTCCCCCAAAAAATAATAATAGAAATAAAAGTAAAATAAAGGTGGGGGGGACTGGGGTTGTGGCTCACTGGTAGAGCGCTAGCCTAGCATGTGTGAGGTGCTAGGTTCGGTCCTCAGCACCACATAAGAATAAATAAATACATAAATAAAGGTATTGTGTTCAACTCCAACTAAAAAATATTTTTAAAATAAATAAAAGTGGGTAAAATTTGGAGACAGAGAGAATGCCATGTGGAAAAGCTGGCAAATATTGGGGTGACCCTTTTTTCCCCCTAATATCAGGTTTTGAACCCAGGGACACTTTACCACATCCCCAGCCCGTTTTAATGTTTGAAACAGGATTTTGCTAAATTGCCTAGGGCCTTGTTAAATTGTCCAGGCTAGCCTTGAACTTGTGATCTTCCTATCTCAGCCTCCAGAGCCTCTGGGATAACAGGCATGCACTTTCTTCCTCGGCCCTCTCAGGGAACCACCCCTGCCAAAACCTTGATATTGGACTTCTAGCCTCCAGGTGAGAAGTTGGCTGTGTAAGCCATCCGGTTTGTGATACTTTGTTACAGCAACCTTAGCAAACTATTGTAACTATTAAGAAAACTTCCTAGGACTGGGGATATAGCTCAGTTGGTAGAGTGTTTTCTCACATGCATGAGGCTCTGGGTTGGATCCCTAGCACCACAGGCCTGTGCCACTGTACCTGGATAAGATGATAGTTTTTAAAACTCAAAGAACTTGGGCTGGGGTTGTAGCTCAGTGGTAGAGTGCTTGCCTTGCATTTGTGAGGCCCTGGGTTCATTCCCCAGCACAACATAAAAATAAACAAATAAAAATTATATATATATATATATATATATATATATATATATATCAAAGGACTTCCCAATGAATTGCATAACTGGTTTGTAATATAATATGTGTGTATGTGTGAGTGTGTGTGTATGCATGTGTGTGTTGCTGAGGAACAAACTCAGGGCCGTGTGCATGCCAGGCAAGGGTTCTACAAAGGAGCTACATCCCAGCCCATATCTTTTTTTTTTCCTCACTTTTTTTTAAGTTCTAGGGATTGAACTCAGGGGCATTTGGCCACTGAGCCACGTCCGCAGCCTTATTTTATATTTTATTTAACGACAGGGTCTCACTGAGTTGCTTAGCTCCTTGCTTTTGCTGAGGCTGGCTTTGAACTCAGGATCCTCCTGCCTCAGCCTCAGGAGCTGCTGGGATTACAGGTATGCTCCACCGTGCACAGTCATATCTTTTTGTAAAGAGAGAACGTGGAGAGAAAAGAAGCTATAGCCATTTGACAGATAAGAATAAAAAACTTATCTTTTTTAAAAATATTTTTTAGTTGTTGATGGACTTTTATTTTCACTTATTTGTATGTGGTGCTGAGAATCAAACCCAGTGCCTCAAGCATGCTAGGCAACCCCAACCCAAGAAAAAAAGGCTTATCAAACATAAAATGTTACTTGGAGAGTACTTCATCTGACACCAATTTTTAAGCCCTTGAAACCTTGTTTTCTGTTCATTTTCTACATGTCCAATGACAAGAGAAACCTGACTATAGAAACTTCTCTTACAGGGCTACTTAAAAGAAAAGTTTTGGCCACCTTCCTAGGACACCAAGGAAAAGTCTAAGGAAGGAAGTGTTGCTAACTCTAAATTACAACAATCCACTAAGATGTGATTTTGTAACTATTTTGTTCACTGCTAAATGGCTAAAAATTTCAAATTCCTACATCATATATGCATTATATTCATTTTTGTTACTTAATCCTAACAAACCCATGCAGCAGTTTACATTGTTTTAGTTTTAAGTATATTACATACAGCATATGTGTTATTCATATTAGTGTGTGTACAAGTGGAAAGGGAATTATATATGTGTTTACATGTAAAACATATATGCATATATATGTAATACTCTGCATGTGTGCATGTGCATGCGTGTGTGAGTATTTACAGTGGAAGAATGGGACGGAGTTAGCCGACCACAATGGCCACTGGCTGTGAAAGAGGGCCCTCCATATCTGTGGGTTCTACATCCATGGATTCAGCCAACCCAGGATGGAAAATATTGGGAAAACATTGCTGAATCTGTACAGAACACAGATAGATTTTTTGTTCAGGGCATTATTCCCTCAATGATTCAACGTAATCACCACTTTTATAGAATTCACATTGTATTTAATATCATAAAACATTTAGAAAATGACCTAAAGTATGTAAAAGGAATGTACATAGGTTCTATGAAATACTTTTCTATTAAGGACTTGAACAACCATAAATTTTGATATCCTGGGAGAAAGGAGTCTTGTAACCAATCCTCTTGGATATTGAAAAGCAACTCTGTACATATCCCATTTGGCACAGACCTTACAAGAACTTCTCAGCATGGTTGAAAAAGCCTGTAATTGGGGCTGGGGATGTGGCTTAAGCGGTAGTGCACTCACCTAGCATGCGTGTGGCCCAGGTTCGATCCTCAGGACCACTACAAACTAAGATGTTGTGTCCGCCAAATACTAAAAAATAAATATTTAAAAAAAAAAAAAGAAAAAAAGAAAAAGCCTGTAATCCCAGTGGCTCACAAGGCTGAGGCAGGAGGATTGAAAGTTCAAAGCCAGTCTCCAGCAACTAAGAGAGGCCCTGTCTCAAAATTAAAAAAATGGGGCTGGGAATGTGGCTCAGTGTTAAGCACCCTGGATTCAATCCCTGGGGGGGCAGGGGGAAATCTTGCAAGAACTGATACTAACACAAAGTATTTAACAATGGCAAATATCTGGAGTAAATATGAACACAAAGATAACACTAAAATAATGAAAGTCACCTTAGCATTTGTGTGACTGCACTGACATAACGTGTCCACCTCCAGGAAATAAGGAATCTAATAAATAGACAATCTAGAAATGTGCCACATTATTCCAAGATTCCAAGTCTTAAAGTAGAAACATATAACTTATGTCACTCTTTGCAATTAGAGTTACTCTTCAGATTTCCCAATCTATCTATCCTTTGCTTAAAACCAGTTAGTGGGGGTTGGGGGCTGGGGCTGTGGCTCAGTGGTAGAGCTTTTGCCTTCCATGTGTGAGGCACTAGGCTGGATCCTCAGCACCACATACATAAATATATTTAAAAAAAGGTATCGTGTTATGTGGAACAACAAAAAATAAATAAAAAATAAAATCTAACTTCTTTTTTTAGTTTTTGATGGACCTGTATTTTATTTATTTGTATATGGTGCTGAGAATCGAACTCAGTGCGTCATACATGCTAGGCAATTGCTCTACCGCTGAGCCACAACCTCAGCTCCATAAATCTAACTTCTTTTTTTTTTTTTTTATAATTTTTTTTTTTTAAGAGAGAGTGAGAGAGAGGGGGACAGAGAGAGAGAGAATTTTAACATTTATTTATTTTTTCTTAGTTCTCGGCGGACACAACATCTTTGTTGGTATGTGGTGCTGCTGAGGATCGAACCCGGGCCGCACGCATGCTAGGCGAGCGCGCTACTGCTTGAGCCACCTCCCCAGCCCCCTAACTTCTTATTAAGCCTCTCTGACAGTTAGGGTCCAGTCAGAAAAAGAGTTTAAAATAGGAAATTCATAAAACGGGTGCCAGAGGACTAAAAAAGCAAAAAGGGGAACATTGAGGTGACATAAATCACCAGTACAGGAAGCAGCGACCATGTCTCCAAGGCTGCAGAACAAGGTGGGGTGAGCAGAGCTGGTAAAGTGGGAGGGGGAGCCCTGGAGAGCTGGTTCTTCTGCCTCCAAGAAAGGGGTGCCACCAAGTAGCTGCTGGCCCTCCCACAGCCTACAAAACTAGGGCCCAGAATTCTGAGGGGGGTGGTGCTGGCATTCTGGGGGGGGGTGTGCATGAAGGTTGTTTCTTTTCTTTTCTTTCTTTCTTTCTTTTTTTTTTTTTTTTTTTTAGTATCAGGGATTGAACTCAGGGACACTCAACCACTGAGCCACATCCCAGCCATATTTTGAGGTTATTTAGAGACAGGGTCTCACTGAGTTGCTTAGTGCCTTGCAGTTGCTGAGGATGGCTTTGAACTCTCAATTCTCCTGTCTCAGCCTACCTAGCCACTGGGATTACGGGAGTGCACATCATAATTGGCCATGGAGGTTGTTTCTGTGAGTATAGAAAGAACTTGGAGATTGAACTAGATGCCATTGCCAGAGTAGAATGTCACTACATAGGGAGCAGGTAAGGTACAGTAAGGACATGGGAGTGAGCCAAGAGTAAGTCCCTTCTCTGCCAGCCTTTTGTCCTTCCTTCTCCACTCCTAATAACAGAACCAACTCTAGCTGGCAAGAATTATGATTTGTAGCCCTGATTTCACAGAGCAGCATTGAGAAAAGTGAATTTTGAGCTAAGATACCAGCAAAGTCTTAAGGACCTAGATGATATAGCCCCTGCTCACCTTCCCAGCCCAATCCCTTTCATTATCCCCCCATTATGAACTCAACTCCAATCATCCTACTGGGCTTCTTTTATTTCCCAACCACCACTAAGCATTTTTATTTGCTATCCCATCTACCCAGAAGTACCTTTTACTTTGGGTCTTCCTTAAAGCCACCAACTCAAAGAGGACTTCTCTGATTTTACCAACCTAAAAAAAATAACTGGCTCCCTTTACACTTGGTAATATTTCCCATTTTCATTTTTCTCATAACATTTATCACTATTTAAATTACGTTTTGCAGCTGGGTACATGGCACAGGACTGTAATCACAATGATTCTATAGGCTGAGGCAGGAGGACTGCAAGGTCAAAGCCAGCCTCAGCAATGAAGCAAGGCCCTAAACAAATTAGTGAGACCCTGTCTCAAAATAAAAAGTAAAAAGAGCCAAGGATGTGGCTTAGTGATAAGGTACCAAAGTCCCTGAGTGTTCAATCCCCAGTTCAGCCCCACCACAAGTGTTTGTGAAAGTACCGGGGAAAGTAGATTTAAAAAAAAAAAGTTAAAATTTTTGTGGTGCTAGGGGTGAAATCCAGGGTCTTATGCATGCTAGGCACAAGCTCTATCACTGAGCTACACTCTCATCCCCTACTTTTTTTTCCAGTAGCGGGAGATTGAATTTAGGCATGTTTTACCACTGAGCTACATCCTCAATCCTTTTTGCATTTTTTATTTTGAGACAAGGTCTTGCTTAATTGCACAGACTGGACTTGAACTTGCCATCCTCCTGCCTCAGCCTCCTAAGTAGCTAGGATTACAGGCGTGCACCTAAGCCCCTGGCACAAACCTTTCAAATTTAGGAATGAATGAACAAAATTGCTGGAGAGGCCAAGGTGTTGGAGATGCCAAACTGGGCGAACTCGATTGCCCAGGTCATAAGGTGAGGTGCAGGGGTCAAAGGTCGGGTTCCGGTCAACATCAAGAAGAACCGGAAGTCCCAGATCAGGTCCACTCAGCCCGGACCTCCAGCTGCAAGACTAAACTAACCGAGGCGGAGCTTCAGCACCGGGAGAGGGAGGGGCTTGCGGTCCTCCAATGGCAGCTCGACTGTCCTTCCATCTCAGCCAATCAACGCCAGGAGACGGTCAAATTTAAACCCCCTCCCATCTCCTCCGCCGGGACCTGTCCCGAAAGCGTTTGTAGAAAGTCCGGCCGCTGGCCCCGCCCCCGGAGGGGAGGAGGGGAGAAGGGCGGGCTCTCTCAGCCACTTCGCCTATCACGACCGGCAGCCTTTGGAGAGACGGGGGGAGGCGCCAATCAGGGCGAGCAACTGCAGCTCACCGGAGCAGTTGGCTACAGTTGTTGCAACTTTTTTCGAAAGCTCGGTTTCCCGGGAGATCCAGGCGGTGACAGAGCCGGGCCATGGCTAGAGGTATTTGCTTGGGTGGCTAGCGCAAGGAGCGGGGGATGGGGATCCCCTGGAGGGAGCCCGGTGGCGGGAGCGGCGGCGGGTGGCGCCCTCCTGCGGGTGGAGCGCGGGGGCCGGGGGGAAGGGGGCTGCCACAGAACCTTCCCCGCCCGCTCCCCGCCCCCTGCCCCCTGCCCCTGCTCCTGAAGCCTGCAGGAGCGCCTCCACCGCGGCGCCTCAGGCTCTTGTCAAGTGTGGGCGCCCACTGACCGCCTCTCCAGAGGCGGCGGACCCATGTGCCCTTTGGAAACTGACGACCGGGGCACCTCTGGGAGCGGTTGTTTGTTCGGGGGGGGGGTGGGGGCTGAGGCTTCGCCCACCTTGGGGCGCCCCGTCGAGGGACAGGAAGCGCCCGGGGCGAGGGCGCAACCCAGAGCCTGCCTCCTGGGAGCGCCGCGGCGGGCACCCTCCTTCCCCACTCCCTGAGTCAGCTCTGCGCCGCGGGGCGAGGGCCGGCCGCTGCCACACTTCGAGCAGAAACGTGTCCCCCGGCACCTCCCGGAGCAGCCCTCCGCCCAGAAGCCGGCCAGGACTCCAGCCCTTCGCGGATGGCGTGGGTGGGCTTGTGCAGCCTCGGCGGGCGACGTCCCTGCCTCAAGTCAGTCTTTGCATACTTAGTTTGCTGTCAGGACAGTGGAGCCCACGTTATGCGGCAAAGAGATCTCCAACCGCTGGTCATTTCCAGCGGCTGCCTCCTCCTGCACGCTCAAGGGACAAAAACTTAAGCGTGACAGGCAACTAGAATTATCGATTTTTTAAAAATCGAGTTGTAGTATTATATTCTTTCGAAATTCCAAGGCATCGTGTGTTGGTAGTAATTTGGCTTACTGTAGTGTACTCCCTGTAGCAATAATAATTAATAAAATCACGATTCATTCAGCAAATCTTTATGGAGCCCCTTTGTTTTCAGGCCCTATACTCGATTGCATCATTTATTCAGGGTAGGATCTTTTGGGACAAGACTTCCCCAGGGATTTAGTAATTTATTTTGTTAGTACTGGGAATTGAGCCCCCGGGCACTTTACCATTGGGCCATATCTCCAGACATTTTTATTTTATTTTATTTTCATTTTAAGACAGAGTATTGGTGAGTTGCCCAGGCTGGCCTGGAACCTGTGATCCTCCTGCTTCAATACTAGTTGGGATTACAGACGTGGCCACAGCATGGGGCTAGACTTCCCTAGATTCTAATGAAGTAATGAGGCCTAGTAAACTTCCAGTTAAAGAGCTGTAATCCAATTCATAATTCACAGGGAAATTAAAACTAATATTTTTCCTGAAAAAAGTGTTAACCATCAAAAAGTATATTCATCTGACAAGATTTAGTAAAACTGGTTCTTTGTTTTTCCCATCACTGCAAAAATGTTTCAAAAGTAAAAGTTAAAAAAAGGAAAAAAAGTGCTTAAAATCATTATTTAAAATTTTTCTTTTAGGGCTGGGGATGTGGCTTAAGTGGTAGCGCGCTCGCCTGGCATGCGTGCGGCCGGGGTTCGATCCTCAGCACCACATACCAAGATGTTGTGTCCGCCAATAACTAAAAAAATAAATAAATAAATATTAAAAAAAAAAATTTTTTTCTTTTAGATATTGATGGACCTTTTATTTTATTCATTTATTTATGTGCGGTGCTGAGAATCGAACCCAGTGCTTCACATATGGTAGGCAAGTGCTCTACCACTGAGCTACAACCCCAGCCCAAATAATAATTATTGAGGGCCAGGCAGTTTATTATCTTATTTAATCTTTTTTTTAATCTTATTTAATTTATTATCTTATTTAATCTTTTTTTTTTCCTTCACTTCAGATGGGTAATGTGCCTATGCTGTAATATGTTTAGAGGGAGGCACATCTCACACAATTGCGGGAATACCCAATCATCACTTACAAACAGAAGGAGCTCATTTAATCTTTACAAAATGTTTTTTCAGAGTTGGAAGCTGAAGTTCAAGTCACCTTCCAGACTCTAGCCATGCTGTGCCTTTTGCTCATTGGGCCCCCCATCTCCCTTAATTAGCCTAAGTGAAGGTCAAAGTTTTCCAGCTTCTACCATGGTAGGCTTACAAATCACCTTTGTAATTATTGGTTAGAGATTTTCACTGTCTCACTTGACCCCTGGATTAGTACTTACCTGTTTCTTAGGCTTCGCTAAGCTTGCAGACTAGTAAATTGGATTGTAAACACCAAATTATTTGTAGAATAGCAAAAGAAAGCTTTTTCTTCTAGAAAATCATTCTTTGTTTCAGACTTGCAGTTTATTTTGAGAGCCCCAGTATGTTATAAACTGTTCAGATACCAGTTGACCCCTAGCTGGTTTTGAAGTTTTATTTATTTATTTTTGTGGTGCTGGGAATTGAACCCAGGGCTTTTAACCAGTGAGCCACATCCCTAGGCCTTTTTTTTTTAAAGAGAGAGAATTTTTTAATATTTATTTTTTAGTTTTTGGTGGGCACAACATCTTTATTTTATTTTTATGTGGTGCTGAGGATTGAACCCAGTGCCCCAAGCATGAACCACAGCTACTGCTTGAACCATATCTCCAACCCCATCTAGGCCTTTTGAGACAGGATCTCACTAAGTTATCCAAGCTGTCCTGGAACTTGTGATCCTCCTGCCTCAGTCTCCTGAGTTGCTAGGATTATAAACATGGGCCTCCCCACCCAGTTGGTTTTAAAATTTTATAGTCACGTAACTATTTACAACCCCAAGTATTTTAGCTTGAGGAGGATCAGTCCATCTACTTCTCTCATCTCTTCTATTGCCAAATGGCCCCTTTCAGATTGTTCTTCCTTCATGCATTTTTACCACTTCCAGTTCATTATCCCTTCATAGGTAGAGTAGTTCCCGAGAATACAGATTTTTAGCATGGGACCCTTACTACTCTCTCCTTCACCAATCTTCCCATTGCTCCTAGAATAAAATCCACATTAGTTAACTGTGGCCTACAAGGTCACCAACAATGCCACGGCAAGACCCCTGGCCTCACTGTGCTCCACCTATTTTTGTGTTCACTGCCCTATTTTTAGCACAAGACCTGAAACAAAGTAGGTATCCAATAAATATTTGTTGAATGAATGAATCAGTATGTTAGCATTTGAATTCAAGAGATGCTATATACATTCTTTTTTTTGGTAAAATATGCTTATCTAGCAGAACTAGGTTCAGATTCCACCCAGTTTCATCACTTTCTAGTCATGGAACTTATAGTGATTTATTTGTCCTGACCCTCAGTTTCCACATCTGTGAAACAGGAGTAATAGTACCTTCTCATCAGTTCCTGGGAAATTTAAATAATGCAATATTTCAGGGCCTAGCACATCATAAACATTCAATAAGTGTTAGTTATTAGTAATATCACTGTTGCATTATATTTCTACAAATTCCTGGGCAAAATAGAGCATCTGTATTTCCATCGATGGAGATATATATATATATATATATATATATATATATATATATATACACACACACTCACACACATTATGCAAATAAACAGGTGCAGAGAAGGGGAGAACTGTTTTGATATGCTGAATGATTTGCATTTACTTCTTCTGGGTACTCAAGCTTCAGTTAGAGGAATTGGTGCTAGACTTGAATCCCCTGCTTTTGGGACTAACATTGTAATGAAAGCTATGGCCATAAGTGTAGAGAGGGAGAATGGTATCCTTATGAAGTGAACAGAATGATTTGTATGTATGTTTCCTTCTCTAGAGCCATGATTCCCATCATGATTTGACAACAGTCTGCAAAATATGCTCTATATGTAAAGACAGTTTTCAAATGGCTTTACTGGGTGTCAGAATGTCACTTTGGAATCCTCTTTCTTCCTCATCCCGGGTATTCAAATACAATAGACTCTGCAGAGGACATGTGAAGAATGCTATCCCACTGGGGTTAATGGTCAGTGTGGAATCCTGTCTTGATGGATGTTAAAACTTGAGCTAGTTTGGGAGGCATTGCCCTGAGTGCCATCCTGTCACTTAATCCTACTCAGGCATATCCCTTCTGAAGGGAGGCAAGGCAGAGAGGTGGCTATAGCTTTTTTTTTTTTTTTTTACCTGTATATGTTAGAAGGTGCCTTGGGTAGATAATGGAATAAAATGTTCTTGGTTTTTACCCATGAGGAAGCTGAGGGCTAGCCTGGGGAAATGCCTTGGCCATGGCCACAAAGCTTCGTTGGGCAAATACAGTGAGAGAAACCCAGGCAGTAAGAGCTGGACATCTTGAAGTACCTTGTTTGCATCTATGACTTTGCACAAATATACTGACGAATTTTTGGCTGTGGGCCCACAGCTCTAGCACAAGGCAGTGAGCTCTGCAGAGACAGCCGTCAGAGTGCCTGGAACCCAGTCTACCTGGGGCATTTTCTCATTAGAGTTAAGGCAGGAGCACAAGGTGACCTGCTATACCCTCTGCAACACCATTTTCTCCTCCTAAGCTCAGTTGCCTCATCTGTAATAGGGAAGGGTAGTGGCTAGGAGAGCAGTCTTCAGTGTCTGTTGTCCTGGGCTAGAAACCCGTTTCTAGTTGTGAGATCTGGCCAAACTCTTCACTTCCCTGAGAGTTTTCCCCATCTGTAGAAAAGAGTTAATGGTGCCTTCCTGCTTGAGACTTTTGTGAGGTTTGAATGGTTTGAATGACACAACTATGCAAGGAAGCACCCAGTAAGCTTATCAATACAAGCCCAGGCTCTGTCTCCCCAGGCCTCCTATCGGCTAAGTACAGACCACTTAGGTTTGACTCTTAGCCCGGTCACTTCCTGGTTCTGTGACTTTGGGCAAACTCCTGCCCAGACCTTTAGCCTCAGCATCCCCATCTTAAATTGAGATGGCGACAGTGCCTGCCCCCGCGGGCTGGCGGAGTTTAAGAGACGTCGGTGAGCACAGCTCCGGGCGCACCGAAGCCCTCTCCTCGCATTCTCCGCTGCTGGTTTCGCCTGGCACCGACCGGGCTCCCTGAAACCCGTGGAACCGCGAGAGGACCGGCCGGCGGGGAACCTGGCTGTCGTGACCGTGTTCCGCACCCGGTGCTCGCCGAGTGGCTGAGGACGCACGCGAGGGGGCGCGCCCGAGTCCGGATTCGCCGCGCCGCGCCCTCCCTCCCTCCTCCCTCCTCGCTCGCTCCCTCCCTCCGAGGAGCCTTGCAGCGCCGCCCCTGCCAGCCCCCTCCCCGGGCGGGGAGCCGGACGGTGGGCGGCGGCGGCGAGCGGGCCGCGGAGGACGCGCCGCCAGCGCCTCTCTCCTGCGTCCCTCGCCCCGGGCAGCCCGGGGCTGCCGCGGCGCGCGGGTGCCCGCCCTGCCTCGCAGGCCATGGGGGAAGGGGGCGCCGTGGGGCGCCGCCGGCCCTTCCCCGGGGCGCCGCGGCGGCGCTGGTGGCGGCGGCAGCAGCAGCAGCAGCGGCAGCGGCAGCGCTGGTGGCCGGGCCGCGGCGGCGGCGGCGAGGGCGCGGGGCGCGCCGCCATGGGCCTGGCCGGGCTGCAGGTGGGTGTGTCGGGCCCGGCCGCGCGGGGGGCGGGCGGCGCGCGGGGCCCGGCCGGGCCGGGCGGCGGGAGGGCGACGCGGGCCCCGGCCCGGCCCGGCCGGCCGGCCCCTGCCTCCCGGCGGCGCGGTTGGCCCACCACCGCCGGGCCCTCGAAACATGGCTGCGGCGGGAGGCGCCGCCGCGGCGCCCGGCCCGGGCGGCCCTGCTCCCCGCCCCGCCGCGCCCTGAGCGCCCCCTCCCCCGCTTCCCCCGGGTCCCCCTCTCCAGGCAGGAAGATGTCCAAGCCCCGCGCGGTGGAGGCGGCGGCGGCGGCGGCGGCGGTGGCGGTGGCAGCGACGGCCCCGGGCCCGGAGATGGTGGAGCGGAGGGGCCCGGGGAGGCCCCGCACCAACGGGGTAAGCAGGCACCCTCCCCGCACTCAGCGGTGCGCCCGCCGGGCCCGGGCCGCGAGCACGTGGTCGCACCCGGGCCCCCGCCCGCGCCGCCCTGGGGCGCCCGGCCGGGGCAGCTTCCTTTTCTGCTGCCTGGCTGGGAGTGGCGGCCACGCTGGGTTCCGCCATGACCCTGGCAGGGTTTGACCTAGAAAAAGTTTGACGGTGACTCAATGTGGCTTTCCGCTCCCCGAGACTCAGCGTCTCTGGGGGTGGCTGCCTTCCAAGGGTGTGCGGGGCCTGCCTGGGTGCCCTCAGAGAGGTTGCCGGTTCTCTGACTTGGCGTTGGATGGATCACCAGGCAGCAAGGCCCGCATTGTTTCTGGGGAAGACCTCCCGCTATGTGCTCACTGGGAGGAGAGGCCCCACACCCAGAGACCTGCAGTGACCTGTACCCTAACCCTGTACCGACCTGCCCACTGTTAGTAGCCAAGTGTGGTTTTGCCTTAGGGTGACCGCCCTAAATGTCCTGGCCCTGCTCTGCTTTCCTTAGTCTCCTTCACCACCCTGGAGAATCTGCCAACCACAGTCCAGGGAGGAGGCTGGGTTGTGGTGATTTGAGAGGGGCCAGGCTGGGCACTGCGGAGGCTCAAGCAATATGACAAGCCTTCCCAGCTGATCTCAGGACCAAGTGATTAATCATGTTCCCTGAGGCCTGTTTCTAAGTTAGAGTTGCTACTCCTGCCAGGGAAGTTAACTTCTAAGCTCAGCCTAGCCCTCCAGATTGCCAGTAAGTTTTCCTTGGGTCACTTGGACCAGGTAGGTCAGCTTCCTCCCATGTAGACCTTGGTGTACAACTGGTTCTCCCTCTGGCTAGATACCACCATAATTGGAGACCTCATGTGTTCTTGGATCTGGGGAAATTCTAAACCTGCCAGTGCTCCCCTGAGAATTGGAGCTGGCAATCCATTGTAGCTTAGTTGTTGTTGAGAGATAATGTCATTTGTCTTTTGTCTTTATTATTTTTTTTTTTTTAGTACCAGGGATTGAACCCAGGGGTGCTTTACCACTGAACAACAACACATCCTCAGTCGTTTTAAAAATTATTTTTTATTTTGAGACAGGGTTTTGCTACCTTGCTGAGGCTGGCTTCGAACTTGTGATCCTCCTCTCTCAGCCTCCTGAGTTGCTGGGATTACAGGCGTGCGCTCCCACACCCTGCTGTTTTTTGTATTCTTATTTTCCCTTCTCCTCTTAAATGCTATGAGATTTTCATCTTTTTCAAACCTCTTTCAGAATACTCATTTGTCTTTTTAGGAGAACGTATTTGCCGGGCAATCAAAGATCTATACCTACATGAGCCCGAACAAATGCTCTGGAATGCGTTCCCCCCTTCAGGAAGAGAACTCAGTTGCACATCACGAAGTCAAATGCCAGGGGAAACCATTAGCTGGAATCTACAGGAAACGAGAAGGTAAGCCTTCAAAATGGTCTTATTCTGATCTCAGCTGGTTAGGTTGCAGAAACCCCCTCCTTTGTAAGGACATATATGTGTATATGTTTATCCAGGCTTTCCAATCCCTAGTTTGATAAATTTGAACTATGTTCCATCTTCCTGCTAAAAAACACAGGGGAGGGCTGGGGTTCTATTTGCCTAGCATGTACTGGGTTCGATCCTCTGCACCACCTAAAAATGAATAAATAAAGATGTTGTGTTCATCTACAACTAAAAAAAATTAAAAAAAATACAGGGGAGAGCTGAGGTTGTGGCTCGGCGGTAGAGCGCTCTCCTCGCACATGCGAGACCATGAGTTCGATCCTCAGCACCTCATAAAAATAAATAAGTGAAATAAAAGTATTGCGTCCAATGTCCAACTACAATTAAAAAAAATATTTAAAAAAAAGGGGGGGCTGGGGATGTGGCTCAAGCGGTAGCGAGCTCGCCTGGCATGCGTGCGGCCCAGGTTCGATCCTCAGCACCACATACCAACAAAGATGTTGTGTCCGCCGAAAACTAAAAAATAAATATTAAAAAAATTCTCTCTCTCTCTCCCCCCCCTCAAAAAAAAAAAAAAAAAAAAGGGAAAACAGTAGCCTATCCCAGGGCGTGTGCCCTGTTGGTCCAACAGGTTCTCCCTGCCTTCACAGGAGTTAGCATGTCCTTCAACTTGTCTTGCCAAGTTACAAACTAAAGCGCCTGACCCACAGTTAGAGAATCTAAGTGTGAAAAGTACAGATGGTGTAGACAAGGTGATCATGTGCTGTGTGAATACAGGGGATCAACTTCATTCCCTTTGGTGGGCCTTGACTCCATTTCTAAAGTTTCTTTCTACCCAAATATTCAACATTACTGTCTAAAGCAGCATACTCTGCAACAGGATGTGGAATTGAAGTGCTGAGGGAGAGCTGGGATTTAGCCCCATCATAGAGCGCTCGCCTAGCACACATCAGACTCTGGGTTTGGTCTTCAGCATGGCAAAATAATTAATTAATTAAAACCAGAAAATGCATGGTTATGTAAAATTCTGTCTGGTCCTGCAATCAAGCTAAGAATCTTACTCTCATCCAAATATTCTCTTTTGGAACTTCAATAGGGAGCGTGAGTTCTTTCCCAACTAGTTAAAACCTGCCTGATAGGAGCAGAGCCTCTGGCTCCCAGCGGCTCCATCGGGGAAGCCTTGTATTTGCCGACAGATAACATCCTAAGTGATGATGGAGCCTGACCTCTGGGGCCAGATCTGAGAACCAGGCATGGAGGCTGGAGCCTGGAGCCTGCCCTCAGCTTGATTCCCCCCCAGTACCCAGAGTGATACTATTTTAATCTCAGATGAGTTGGGTTCTAATCCTAACTGCCATCTGGAAGGAGGAGCCAGGGAGGTTGCTTATCTTCTTCGAGCCTCGAACCTCGGTTGTCTCATCTGTAAGTTGGGAAAGAGCAGTCCTACCTCACCTGCAGGCTATCTAGAGGATAAATTTCAGCAAAAATGCAGAAGGGCTTTGTGATACGCTCTAGATGCCAGCTTTCCCCACTGCCAGCATTATATCCTTGCTCATTCCTGTTCCTGCAGCACTTAGGATAGCACCTGCCACTCACGTGTGGGGCAGGAAGCTGTTGTGGTAGCCAGCCAGCCTCACATGTATTTTGGGATAGGAAAAATGTATGTTGTCCCAAATAAGCTAACTTATTTGGCTAATGGTGTTACCAACTGGCAATGATTAAAATTTGGAGTCATATGTACTTTGGAGACCCCAAGGGCCAGGCTCTTACCCCTAGTTCTACCATGGCAGACTGACCACAGAGGGAATATTCATGGAGACTCCTGGGGTTACTCCTGCCATACTGACCCCAATATTCTGTGGTTCTACTCAAGAAGGCATGTAAGGGAGTGAAAATGAACAAGATTGATATTGTCAGAACCCACTGACAATCTGTAATTCCTGGTACAGCAGAAATGCTTAAAAAAAGACACACTCACATTCAGTAGAAAATGAGCACTTTCTTTTTCTCTCCTTTTATACAGCATTGTTAATTAAAACAAGGGAAAAGTAAAAACATCCTTTCGGCAGCTTAATCCTTTTAAGCATGGATAAACATTCTCAGGAAAACTTTGTTTATGGTCACAGTGCTCCGCACTTCTTATCATTTAACTTGTGGTTAGTTATTCCCAGGCAAAAACATATATATAAATTTTACACTTGGCAGAACATTCTTTTATCTTCTTAAGACAGCAACAAGGACACAGTTCAAAGAGTTCATACTTTCTCACAGAACTCCTTGTTTTGCTAAGCACAGCAAAACTTAACTGTTTGTGTGCGTGAGCACACATGACATACTTATTTTTTTAATTTATTGAGCTGTAGTTCGTGTATCATAAAGTTGAACATTTAAAAATGTACAGTTCAGTGGTTTTGAGTATAGCCACAGAGTTGTGCAACTATTATCGATGACTGATTCCAGAAGATTTTCATCATCCTTAAAAGAAACCCATGAGGGCTGGGTTGTGGCTCAGTGGTAGAGCACTTGCCTAGCATGTATAAGGCCCTGAGTTCTATCCTCAGCACCGCATAAAAATAATGTGAGTTGGGCTGAGTTGTGACTCAGAGGTAGAGCGCTTGCCTGGCACATTCGAGGCTCTGGGCTCAATCCTTAGCACCTCATACAAATAAAATGAAGAAGCCCATGAAGAGCAGTCAGAGTTCTACCCCTGACCCCCACAACCCTAGGCAGCCACACACTACTTTCTGTCTGGCTTTGTCATGGTCATTTCATATCAGTGGAATCATATGCAGATAGCCGTTTGTTTCTGGCTCTTCATGCAGCAGTGGTATTTTCAAGGCCCATCTGTGTTGTCGTGTTTTGTGCTTCATTCCTTCCTGTGGCTGAATCTCAGTCTACTGTGGATGGATCACGTTGTTTAATCGTTCACATGTCGATGGACGTTTGAATTGTTTGCATTTTTTGGCTGTTATGAATGAGCTTCTGCATTCTTGTACAGATTTTTTTTTTTTTTTTTTTTTTTTTTAATTTTTCGGTACTTGGCGCACACAACATCTTTGTATGTGGTGCTGAGGATCGAACTCGGGCCGCATACATGCCAGGCGAGTGCGCTACCGCTTGAGCCACATCCCCAGCCTTCTTGTACAGATTTTTGTATAGACATATGTCTTTAATTTTCTCGAGTAGTTGCCTAAGAGTAGCATTACTGGGTCATATGGTAGTTCTATGTTTCATGTTTTGAAGAAATGTCAGAAGGTCGTCCAAAGTGGCTGTGCCATTTTACATTCCTACCAAGACTATACTACTTACTTTAAAAAGTAAATCATTACGGGGGCTGGGTTGTGGCTCAGTGGTAGAGCACTTACCTAGCATGTGTGAGGCACTGGGTTCAATCTCCAGCACAACATCTACAAAAAAAAAAAGTAAATCATTAAAAAATTGTTTACAAGACTCTGAGTTCAATCCCCAGCACCACACACACACACCAAAAAAACAAACAAACAAAACCTGTTCCCTAACACTGGGGCTCCAGACTTGCCAAGAACACACTTGCAGTGCGACTATCAGCTTGCCAGCCTGTCCACCCCACTGTGCCAAGAGCCACTGAGAACATGGGGCTTCAACCCTCTTTGGACAAGACCTTGTTAGGCAGACTCAGTGGCACGTGCCTGTAATCCAAGCTACTTGGGAGGCTGAGGCAAGAGGATCACAAGTTCTAGGTCACCCTCCACAACTTAGAACCTGTCTCAACATAAAAATTCAAAAGGACCAGGTGTGTAGGTCTGGGGTTGTGGCTCAGTGGTAGAGAGCTTGCCTGGCATGTGTGAGGCATTGGGTTTGATTCTCAGCACCACATATAAAAATAAACAAAATAAAGGTCCATTGACAAGATATTTTTGAGAAACTAAAAAATAAAAAGGACCAGGTGTATAGCTCAGGGGTAAAGTGCTTGCCTAGCATCTGTGAGGCCCTGTGTTGCATCCCCAGCACCACAGATAGAAAAGAAAAAGAGGAGAGAAGGAGAACTTGTTTTGTCAAGCATCTGAAAGGATGCATGCTGGGCAGTGCTTGGACAGAGTTTCTCCTTTGTCCCCTACTTGCATGGACCAGGACTATCGTGCTTTAGGAAGTGAGCTTGTTTTTTGAGATCTGAAACCTAATTCCTAAAATCTGTTGATAGGGTGCTCCTGCCAGTGTTGTCGTCCGTGGTGCTTTGCCTCACGGGCTCTCTCCCCAATCAAGAGGCAGAAGGCCAAATACTCTGCCTGGTGGGTTAGAGACTAGAACCAGGCACTTCTGCCTTGATGGCATGGTGGGCCCTGGCTCATCAGGCTGGGCATTGCTGCCTGAGGTTCTCATGATCCTCTGTCTAAAGATTGGAAGACGGGGAGTAGAAAATAAACCCGTCTTTTCCCACCCTCCCCTGCAGAGAAAAGAAGTGCTGGGAATGCCATCCGGAGCTCCCTGAAGTCCGAAGAACAGAAGATCAAAGACGCCAGGAGAGGTCCCCTGGCACCTTTTCCAAACCAAAAATCTGAAGCAGCAGAACCTCCAAAAACTCCAACCTCGACTTGTGATTCTACCAATGCAGCCATTGCCAAGCAGGCCCTGAAAAAGCCCCTCAAGGGAAAACAGACCCCTCGGAAAAAGTAAGTCCCCTCGATCTCTCCTCCCAGAGCAGAGCAGTTTGACTCCTGTGACTGCCAGAAGGCTGCTTGGGTGCCCACTGGGGTTCAGCATTCCATCTTCTCAGCCCCTATCGGGCAGAGGCTCAGACCTCTGAGGCCTCATCCTGGTGTCCTTGTATGCCAGCACCTCAGTGTGGCCTGAGCGGACAAGGCCTGCTCTGCCGTCCCTCCCTGATGAGAATAGACAGTCTGTCCTTTGTCTCTGAGGCCCCCCCGGGGCAGGTGAGCTGATGTGCCATCAGGCCCCAGTGGGCAGAGGTGTTAGGGACATTGTGTCCAAGTTGCCACCTCTTAAGGAGCTGTATGGGTGTGGTTTCAGGCCTGATGGTTGCTTTCTCCTCTTCTCACCCAGAGCTCAAGGAAAAACGCAACAGAATCGCAAACTCACGGACTTCTACCCTGTCCGGAGGAGCTCCAGGAAGAGCAAGGCCGAGCTGCAGGTAGAGTTGGGTGGTGTGGCCCCCCCCCCGGGCCTGGGCTTCGTGCTGTCGTATTGGGCCAGGCCTTTTGTCTCTCTGGAGCTGGTTTTGCCCTCCCTGTAGCAGGGGTCACCAAGAGCTTGCTTCGGTCATCGGGGGCTGCAGTTGGGAGGCTTCTGTGAAGAAGCTCAACCTATATCATAGGGCACAGAAAGCCAGGTGTTCTTGTCAGGGTGGCTTTTCCAGGACTTTGGCAGAGCCATTTGGAGCTAGAATTGTGGGAAAGGCCACCTCTTCTTTCAGAGACTTGCCCTATTTGTAATCTAAAAGTTTCCATGTTGTTGTTCAGGATAGTGAAGAGCAGCGGTTAGAACCATTTCCTGATTGTGCAATCACAGGTCGCTCACCTTCCCTGCCACGCACTCCTATCTGTAGAATGAGGAGATAAAATAGTGCCTGGCATGGTTGGTGAGGGGAATAAAGAAATGGGTTCAGATGTGGGGGACACAGGACTGTGCCCGGCCCACAGTGAGGCCAGTTAACTGTGACTATCGTCCCCATTGCTTCCCAGCAAGCTGAGAACATGCAGAATGAGTAGAGAACTCAGGCAGAAAGGCCAGGCAGCCTGTGGCGGCTACACCCGCATGTGCCATGCAGGGGGCTGCAGTGTCCTGTGTGCTGCAGTGGGCGTGGCCACTGCCTTCCTGTTCTGGAACTGCAGGGTGTGGCCGGGCCCCAACACACAGACACACACACCCGGACTCCCCTCCCACAGCCCTCTCGACCTGAGTGCTCAGGATCACCTTCCTGCACAAGGAGGGAGCCCAGCTGGGCAGTATCTCTGCCTCAACCTTTCCAGACTCCTCTAGCACGTGTTATGTTAAATCTGCAAATGTAGATACACAGATCTACCATGCTTTTACTTTTAATTGAGGGAGCTTTATTTTAAAAAAAGAAAGAAAGAAATTAAAACAGGGTCCATTTTTCTAACCCCAGAGAACTACTTTGGCTTTATTTTTGGAGAATGGCAGTTTCTTTTGGCCAAGAAGGAGCTGTTATAAAAGAGGCCAGCAGTGGGAGGCTGTGCTTGTCACTGCAAAATGCAGGTGATGCAGAGGGAGGGCGGGGCCTGCCCAGCGGACTCCTCCCAGCCAAGGCTGGAGCTGCAGGCTCAGGAGCGCTGGGGCTCGGGTCCAGGCAGCTGAGTTCACCTAGTTGTACTAGGAAGCCAGGTTCTTGGGTCTGGAGGAGAGAGGAACGCAGTGGGGTCTGCTCAGTCTTGGAGTATAGGCGGGGGAGGGAAGGTGCATGTGCTTCTCAGAGCTTGGGCTGCAGACACAAAAAGCTCATTTGGGGACAGACCAGGAGCCAGTTGTGAGCAACAGCTGTGCTGTGCCCTTCCCTATGTGTGTGGGCTCTGTCGAGTGAATGCTGGGCTGTTGCTGCCCATGGCAGTGAGCCTGCTGCTGGCCAGGGATGAGGCTGTTTCTGTCCCAGCCAACGTGGCTGCTGTGGGCCTGGGTGTGTACTCTCTTGAGTGTGCAGAGGAAACCCCAGGGTGTGGCCAGTGGGGCTTGTCTGAGCGGTAAAGTTGGTCTGACCTTGCTGCCCTCAAGGCCAGCACGAACTGGGCCCAGGCTGGGGTCCGGGTAGGTGGGAGTGAAACTGAAATGAAAACCTCTGAGACATTTCACTGAGCTTGGAGATAAAGTGGGGGATGGGTAGCTGGGTCCAGGGTCCAAGCCAAGGCAGGAGAGAGGAATCAGGCTGCAGGATTTGAACTCGATGGGTCCTAAAGGTTGGCTGGCCTGGGTGTGGACAACATGGCAGCCACACTGGGTTGCGAGCTCCACCTTTTGGCAGCCCTTTCTAATTCCCAAACAGCCCCAGGGCTGGACCTGTGGTGTTGTTGCCGATCCTTCCCTGGCACTGTTAAAGGCGTCTGCTTCTGTCCACAAGCCCCCCTCACCCTCACTCAGGCCCTGCCAACCCCACTCCATGTACTGGAGGCCAGCTTGTATTCTGCCAGAACTCTCCTTAGGAAGCCCAGAACTAACTGCTTGCAGGCCTTGGGCTTCTGGCCTTGAACCAGATTCCAACTCCCTGGCTCTGTGTTCAGGGCATCCAGCTGCTCGGGTCTTCTAGGCCACGTTCAGTGTCAGCAGGAAAATTGCAGTTACCTGTCCCCGGTTTTCCATGCCTGCTCCCATGTATGTGGCCCCCGTCCCTCATCTGTACACTTTAGCCATCACTACGAGTAAGGTTCATGTGGTTGCTAAAGGGGTTTGTTTGCTCTATCTCCAGGTCCTAGTCAGGATTCTCCAGTGGGAACAGGGTAGGCTCCTGTGCTCCTGGAGCTTACATTCAGGTGAAGAATGAGTAGCAATTTAAAAAGACCATTGTGCTAA
Source organism: Ictidomys tridecemlineatus (assembly GCF_052094955.1). Classification (NCBI taxonomy): domain Eukaryota; kingdom Metazoa; phylum Chordata; class Mammalia; order Rodentia; family Sciuridae; genus Ictidomys; species Ictidomys tridecemlineatus. The sequence continues at coordinate 93,175,722 of NC_135478.1, forward strand.
GGACAGTAGTACAAGCCTGTAATCCCAGCCCCTCGGGAAACTGGGACAGGAGGATTACAAGTTGGAGAACAGCTATGATAACTTAGTGAGACCCTGTCTCAAAATAAAAATCAAAAAGGGGCTCCGGAGGCCTGGGGCTGTAGCTCAGTGGTAGAACGCTTGCCTAGCATGTGTGAGGCACTGGGTTCAATCCTTAGAACTATATAAAAATAAACAAATAAACTAAAGGCATTCTGTTCATCTATAACTACAAAAAAAAATTAAAAGAAAAATGGCTAGAGCTCTAGCTCAGTGGTAGAGGACCCCTGGGTTCAAGTCCCAGGACCACAATACATTTTTTTAAAAGGACAATGAATGCAAAGCCCCATGGCAGGAGCAAGCTTAGCCTTGGAGGAGCATCTGTGAGGCTGTGGTGGGCTCAGGGTAGGCGGGCATAGGGGCTGGGAGGGAGATCTGGATCTTGCAGAACCTTCCAGACCACAGAAGAAAGTCTGGGTTTTATCCCAGTAGCAGTAGAACCTTTGTTTTTGTTTAAATGAACTTTTAATTTTGTAATTATTTTAGATTTATAGAAAAGTTGCAAAGATAGTACAGAGAGTCCCCACAGAGGCTTTGCCTGGCTTCTCATTGTTAACATTTTTTGTTACTCTGGTAAATTTGTCACAACTAAGGAGCCAGCTCTGGGATGTGAGTGCCTACTCTGAAGTCAACACTGCAGTGGCCGATCTCTTCGACCTTTTCAAAAGACTGCTCCCGCTGCTGAGTGCAGAATGGGGTGTGGGTTGGCAGAGTGACAGCCAGGAGACCAGCAAGGTGTGGCTTGAGTGGAAAGGAGGCAGAGACCTGTCCCATTCATCAGTGTCCCCAACACATCACAGTGTCTGGCCCACTGCAAGTGTAGAGAGCTGGTTCAGGGAGAGCTGGTCTCTGCTGTCCTGTTAGGCAGAGGTCTGCTGCTGCACTGCGCTGGCCTGAGGCTGCTAGTCGGACTTCACGTAGTCCCTTTTGTTCCATAGTGTCTATGCACTGAGAGCAGCAGGGCCCAGCTCCATAGGAAAAGGGAGATGATAGCTTTGCGCAGTGGCAGTATCGTAGCCAATGAGGTTTATCTGAGGCACGATTATTGCTAATTATTGCTAATTGGAAAAAGGAGATGGGAGTGTCCACCCTTCCAGCTTCTCCACTCACGGCCATGTGGACTCTCTGGCGGGGATGCCCCTTGTCCATGGCCGTGGCTCCTGGGGAGATGCAGAGTTCTGTGGGCCTCACAGAGGTGATGGGTGGGGAAGGGTATAGAGCACATGTGTCCTCTAAAGGGCTCAGCCTCTAACCTCCTACTGTAATTATGTATGGAGTTAGACTCCTGCTATACGCCGAGAAGAACATATCTAGAAGGCTCTGTGTTAGCTTTCTGTTACTGCATCAGACACCCAAGATGGTCAGCATATAGTGTGATTTTCTGTTTTTACCTCATAGTTTAGAGGTTTCAATCCATGACCCCCATGGCTTTGGGTTAGCCAGCATGTCACAGAGCAAGTATGTGACAGCAAAACCACTCCCCTTATAGCCAGGAAGAAGAGAGGCAGAGGAAGGACTGAGGTCCTACTGTGCCCTTCAAGAGCATGTCCCCAGTGACCAGAAGACCCTTACTAGCTCCTACTTTCTCAGGGTTTCACTGCCCCCCAGTAGTGCCACACTGGGGACCACACCTTTAACACATGGGCCTTTGGGACACTTAAGATCCAAGACATGACAGACCCCCTCTGCCCTTGGGCCAGCACTGGGTCCCTCCTGCTCCAGGTGAAGCTGGTTCCAGGTGACAGTTGTCCGCAACAGATGATGATGAAGAAAGGACGGTGCTTGGGGCTTGGGCAGCACTGGGGACCCATGTCACAGAGACCAGCCATGGCCCTGTGATGTAGCCTAGAGTAAATGCTAAAACTGCTCTTTTCTTCTCCACCCAGTCTGAAGAAAGGAAGAGAATAGATGAGCTGATTGAAAGTGGGAAGGAAGAAGGCATGAAGGTAAGGGTGGTCATACGTGCTGGGCTCACGGGGTTCTGTCCTCCTTCCCGGTGCCCCAGGACTGTGGCTGGCAGCCCTGTTGCCTTAATTGAGGTGTCACTGACAAGTCAGATCAAAAAGCCAGGTAGGAAAACTGTTGTATGAAGGGAGCATGGATGGGCTTCGTATGTAAATGTTATCCTGAGAAACTTCTTAAAAAATTGTAAAATACCCATAACATTTATTATTTAAACTAATCCCAGCTATTCACGAGGCTGAGGCAGGAGGGTGGCAAATCTGAGGCTAGCCTGAGCAATATAGTGAGACCGTGTCTTTAAAAAAAAAAAAAAAAAAAAGACTGGGGATGTGGCTCAGTGATGAAGCACCCTTGGGTTCAGTCCCCAGAACCACACACATATTAAAAATAGGCATGCCATTAAAGTGAATGATGCAGGGGCATTTAGAACATTCAGTTTGGGCAGCCAGCATCCCTGTGTACTTCCAGAGCTGCTTCATCTTCCCAAATGGGAACTTGGTACCTTGTGCCCACCATTCCCTCACCAGCTCCTGCCCGCCACCATCTGCTGTCTTCTTCACAGAAGTGACTCTCCAGTCCACACCCATGGAAGCTCATAGTGTGTGGCCGGTTGCATCTGGCTTCTTTCACTTGGCAACATGCCTGGGCAGACTTTTCAAAGAGCAGTTGAGTTTGTCCTGACTCTTCCCACATGACCATGTTCATGACATTTGCTTTTCTCTGTGTGCATGTATAAGGGAAAGGTTAACCCTGAACCTAGGTCCTCACGCATGCCAAGCACACACTACCCCTGAGCTCCACCCCTGGCCCTTAGTGTATTTCAAACACAAGTGGCTCTGTCAGGAGGGGGTTACTGCCCCACTCTGAGGGGACTGGGAGCCAAGGGACAGAAGGCTTCCTTTCCAACCACCATCTAGGAGGATCCAAACTTAAGCCTTGGGCCTCTCAAGCAGCTACCCTCGGACTCCATTTATAACAGCGAGGACAAACACGGAGGGTAAAGGAAAGTGCAGGAGAGGCCAGGACACAGGCCCTGCTCCTTACCCAGAGCGCAGTGCATTGTGGACTGACTTCCCACCACACCCCTTCCCAGCCTGTGGCCTTAGACACGTGGCTCTGCCTCAGTGTCCTCATCTGCAGATGGGGCAGTTCCCACCTAGCAGACTGCTGGGATCTGATGGAACAGTGCTGTGCAGATGGGCGCGGAGGTGCTCAGCAGGAGTGTGGAAGGCGCCTACAGTTGCATTGAGGTTGTACAGCGTGTGCTTTAAGTGAAGCCCCTGCAGCCGTGCCCCGGCAGGAGTGGATTTTGTTTTTATTGAGGCCTAGCTCAGTTAAGCTGGTTAAGAACATGCAAGGCTCCAGGAAGCCCTCCAGACTTGGTGGCATCCATCAGGTTTATCAACCAACAACACTCCTGTCACCTCCTGACAGATTGACCTCATTGATGGCAAAGGCAGGGGCGTGATCGCCACCAAGCAGTTCTCCCGGGGCGACTTTGTGGTGGAGTACCACGGCGACCTTATCGAGATCACTGACGCCAAGAAGCGAGAGGCTCTGTATGCACAAGACCCCTCTACGGGCTGCTACATGTATTATTTTCAGTATCTGAGCAAAACCTACTGGTAAGTGCACTATTTGAGTGACTTTCCCACCTTCTGGGCACAGAGGACGACCACAGGGCCAGGAACTGTGGAGGACTCCCTGTGCATTGGTTGGGCTGGCCCTGCAGTGCTTGCTATCTGTATCCAACTGTGATGCAGTGCTGCCTGTTTTTAATATTTGAGATTGGAGACATCCTAGAGGCCATTTCATCTGGCCAGGAGCAGAGGTGTCACATAGAAACCTGCTGGCAGCTCCCCCGACCTCTCCTTGGGGCACCTTGCTGGAGGGCCACACTCTCCTATGCCCAATGGGGCTGATTTTTATTCATTTATTTATTTTGCAAACTCTGCAGCTACCTCTGGTGCCTCCATAAAGAGCCATTTGGATTCTACCCCTAAGCCCCCACCCAGGGCTACTCCAGGCTCTCAAAAGTCACTTTTTTAATTGAATTGCCCAAAATGTGGCTCTAGATTGAGATACCACCAGAGCGGAGCTGGCGCAGCTCTGCCGGATCAAAAGCCTCTTTATCACTTTGATGCCCTCTTGCCCCCCTCCCACCAGCGTGGACGCCACCAGAGAGACAAACCGCCTGGGAAGGCTGATCAATCACAGCAAGTGCGGGAACTGCCAGACGAAGCTGCACGACATCGATGGCGTGCCTCACCTCATCCTCATCGCCTCCCGCGACATCGCGGCTGGGGAGGAGCTGCTGTACGACTACGGGGACCGCAGCAGGGCCTCCATCGAGGCCTACCCGTGGCTGAAGCATTGACGCCATCGGCCTCCTCACCCGCCTCCCTTCTTCAAAGGACAAAGTGCCCTCAAAGGGAAATGATTTTTTTTTACACACTTAATCTTAGCGGAGTACTTCAGATCTTTTTAAAAAGTATATTAAGATGCCTTTTCACTGTAGTATTTAAATATCTGTTACAGGTTTCCAAGGTGGACTTGAACAGATGGCCTTATATTACCAAAACTTTTATATTCTAGTTGTTTTTGTACCTTTTTTGCATACAAGTTGAACGTTTGTGCTTCCCGTGCATGCAGTCAAAGACTCGGCACAGGTTTTAGAGGAAAGAGTCAAATATGAACTAGGAAGCCGGGGGGTCTCCTGCCTCCAGGTGAAGAGCCGGGCCTGCCCGCACACCCCGACGTCCCAGGATGGGTGGGTGTGAGGGCGCCGCTGCCTCCCAGGCCTGGGCGGGATGTCTCCAAGCTCTTGTCTCCTCACGTCTCGACAGGTGCACCTTGAAGTATATGAAATATTTTTTAAAGGGTTTCGCAGTAAGCTAGTCTTCCCCTCTGCTTTCTTGAAAGCTTACTGGCCTGGGGCCGGGGAGTGCTGCCGGGCCTAGACTTTCTCTTCCACGGGCTGCCGCTTTTCCGGGCACCTTGAAGCATCAGGGTGGGTAGTCACCCTAGAGGCAGGCAGGGACAGCTCCCTGCACCTGCCAGGGCAGGGCTTCCTGAAACTGGGTTAATTCTTTATAGAAATGTGAACACTGAGTTTATTTTAAAAAAATAATAGTAAAAATTTAAAAAAAAAAGTCAAAAAAAAGAAAAAAGGAAAAAAACCCACAGAGAACAACTTACATGTATATAGGTCTTGAAGTGAGTGAAGTGGTTGCGATTTCTTTTATTTTGGGGTTTTTTGTTTTTGTAGAAGAGATTTGAGATGGTACTCTATTCTAATCAAAAATAAAGTTTTGTAGCGGGACCAGAAATTATTTCCCCGATCCCCTCACCCACCTGCCCAGTTCTGCTGGGTTGAAAGTTCCAGATCTGCTGTGAGGCCTTCTGTTGTCAGACCACCTGGTGTCCTTCCTGTGAAGCGCAGCCATAACCTGAATTGTGAGCCTAGAGCTCAGGATCCCGCCCAGCTGTCTCCACCAGCCTCAAAGAAAGGCATCTGGTGCACATGGAGCGGGCAGGGCCCTTAGCCAGGGAGCAAGGACAAGGCTCAGTTCTCAGCTTGAATGTGATACCAGGAGGAGTAGCTGGCTTCCTCTTCCCTCCCCAGGGGTCTGATTCTCACTCACTGTCCACCTTCTGTCCATGGGGCTGGGGCTCCTGTCCACCCTGGTCCCAGGTAAATGTGAATGGAGACAGGTGTGAGAACCTGTCCTCATCCTTACCCCATCCTGGGCCTCATGACGGTGCTACCTAAGAGAGTCTTCCCCCCATCCCCACTAGCCTGGTCAGTGGTCAGCAAATTGGAGGAGGATCCGGCAGGAGTCTTTAAATGTGAGATAAAATGTCTTGGTTGTACCTGTTTGTGGTTTAGCTTTGTATTTAAGCAAACAAACAAAAAAAGGAAATAAACTTGAAAATTATTTGTCATCATAAAAATGAAACAAAAATTAAAATATTTATTGCCAGGCAAGGCCAACTATGTGTCTTTCTCTTTTTATAAGGTAGAAGTAGAAATACGTAGGGTTTTAGAACCAGCTTTGGGGATTGTCCTAGGAATCCATACAGTCTTGCTGATACAATTTTGAGCAATCCAAACTCTTCAGTTTCCTCACTTGAGTTAAGGGGTCAGGAGTCATAGGGCACTTGTGAAGATGAGAAGTTTTAATGCATGCTGGCCCTCGGACAAGGTCTGGCATGTAGTAAGCACCATGAATTTTATTTATTTTATTTTTTTGAGAGAATTTTTAATATTTTTCAGTTTTTCGGCAGACACAACATCTTTGTATGTGGTGCTGAGGATCGAACCCGGGCCGCACACATGCCAGGCGAGCGTGCTACCGCTTGAGCCACATCCCAAGCCCCACCATGAATTTTAGATGCTATAATTGGTTAGATCCAGTTCTCAGGTGGCTAAGTACCATCCACCCAGGCCTATCTTGTGCTGGAGATCCTCCTTCCAGGCTCTCAGTCCCCACTACACATCCCACTGCCCTCCTTCCGTTCATTCCCTCAATCCCAGTACTTGAGCACTGAGTAGATTGTGACTGAGGATTTGAGAGATGTATCATCAGCTTAAGTGTTGTCAGTCCTATGACCTTGGACACAGATCACTTCCCCCCTGAAACCTGTCCATCAGGTTCACCTGCCTTGTAGGGGTGCCCTGAGGACTAAGTCACAAGTGTTACTATTTATCTTGGAGGGGACTGTGGCCTGGTGGTGGGGTAGGAACTGGAGCTCCTAAGTAAGTCAAGTTTCCTCCTGCATGGCATGGAGAGATGTACTGACATGGGCAAACGTGATGATTTGGTGAGTTAATATGTAAAAAGCACTTGGACTAGTGCTTTGCACATGGATAATTCTCAGTAATCACTGTTAGCTATTAACAGGATTCAAAATTGGTGTTTTGGGCTGGGGACATAGCTCAGTTGGTAGAGTGCTTGCCTTGCGTGCACAAGGCCCTGGGTTCAATCCCCAGTACCACACACACAAAAAAAAGTATTTTACAAGTGCTCAGGACTGATGGCTAATTAGTGCCTCCAAGTTTCTGATCTTTGATTGTATTTTATTTTTTTGCAGTACTGGAGATTTAACCTAGGCCCTTCTGCATGCTAGGCAAGTGCTCCTCCACTGAGCAACAGCCCCAGCCCTTTTTCAATTTTTATTTTATTATTTTACTTCTTGGTACTGGGATTGAATTCAGGGGCACTCAACCATTGAGCCACATCCTCAAACCATTTTTGTATTTTATTTAAAGACAAGGTCTCACGGAGTTACTTAGGGCTTCACTAAATTGCTGAGGCTGGCTTTGAACTCACAATTCTCTTGCTTCAAGCCTCCTGAGTCGCTGGGATTACAGATGTGTGCCACAGTGCCTGTCTAAAATTTTATTTTGAGGCAGGATCTTGCTCAGGAAGGTGTCCAGGTGGGCCTCAACCTTGTGATGCTCCTGCCTTAGCCGCCTGAGTTGTTGGGATCACGAGTGAACACCACTGAGCTTAGCTGAACTTCATTTTTAAAAGATGATTATTGCTATAACCATTTCTGGTGCCTTTTGAGTCAGGGCTCAAACACCAGCTTCTAAGCCTGCCCCTCCCTGGGACCATGCTGGTTGGAAGCCAGTGTTGTGGGAGCTTTAGAGCCCAGGGATGTGGCAGCTCTCATCTATGGTTACTCAGAACCCGCCTCTGGGAGAAAAGCTCCCAGGATGCATCTTCCAGGATGCCCACACCCCAGCCAGGGATGACCAGGGGCTGCGCTCCAAGCATTCCTTATGACTTCCATGAGTCTCTCCCAGGGAGCCAGAGTCCCCAGGGTCATCTCAACATGACATTGCTTTTGGAGGGGGCTCTTGCCATCTGTCCCCATGAGGGAGAAAGTAGGAGAGCATTTAGACAAGGGAACCCCATGTCTCAAGATGCAGGTGTTACAGAAATGGCTGATCAACAGCAACACACCCACCTCATGGGCTTATGAGGACACAATATAGGTGAGATATCTAAGAGGGAACTGAGCAAGGCATGTGGGAAACTTTGGTCACTAATATTAGCACTTACCGAAGATCTGCACCAAGAACCAGGCCCCAGGATTAGGTCTGCCTTTGTACCCCCGGCAGCCACTTCCCTGTGTGACCTTGTGAAAGGCACGTATGAACATGAGCTGCCTCAAGTCCTTCCTGCCCCCTGCCCACCTCCCCACCACCTGTATTGGTGATTGATCCCAGGGGCACATGATTGCTGAGCCACAGCCCAGCCTTTTATTGCTTTTATTTTTTAAATATTTTATTAGTTGTTGATGAACCTTTATTTATGAGGTGCTGAGAGTCGAACCCAGTGCCTCACACATGCTAGGGAAGCAATCTACCACTAAGCCACAACCCCACCCTCCGGGCACTTATTTATTTATTTATTTATTTATGGTGGTGCTGGGAATTGAACCCAGGGCCTCATGCATAAAAGGCAGGCACTCTACCAACTGAGCTATATCCCTGGCCCACCTTTTTTAAATTTTTTATTTTTTTGAAACAGGGTCTTGCTAAGATGCCAGGCTGGGCCTCAGCTTCCTGAGTCACTGGGATTACAAGTGTGATTCACCACATACAGTTTCCAGAATTGTTATGAAGAACAATCAGGTAATCCATGGTAAGTTAGTGTCACCTACCAAGAAGACAGACCCCTGGGACATGTTCAGCATGTAAAGTGTGGCCACCTGCACTCTCTGTGGTGCATGTCATAGATTCCTAAATGCCCATTTGTTTTTCACATTTTAACATCTTAAGAAATCAAGATGAGACTTAAAATTAATAGCCTCTTAAAATAATAATTGCAGCCAGGTATGGTGGCACTCACCTGAAATCCCAGCAACATGGGAAGTTGAAGCAGGAGGATGCCTGGGCAATTTAGTGAGACCCTTCTCAAAAAGGGATGGGAGCTGAGGATGTTGCTTATTGGTAGAGGGCTGCTGGGTTCAATCCCCAGTACCCCCCTCAAAAAATATATGTATATATATATATTTATACACACACATACACACACACACACACACACACACACACCTACACACAGACACATACAGGCTGTATACACCACCTTAATTCTACCTTAATTCACTGTAAAATAGCTATAGAAAATATAAATGCCTCCTAGCAGATCAGGAGACTGAGGCAGGAGGATCACAATTTTGAGGCTAGCTTCAGCAACTTAGCGAGGCCCTGAGCAACTTAGTAAGACCCCATCTCAAAATAAAAAATATACAGGCTGGGGACTGTGGCTCAGTAGCTAAGCACCCCTGGGTTCAATCCCCAATAATGAAGGGAAGAAAGAAGAAGAAAAATAAGGAAGTACAAAAATCATTTAACTTTAATACAAAATTATGTAAAGGAAGTCACAGGAGCTAAATCGAATATTCGCCAAGTGCCAATGAAGAAGGCACTGGGAAGTCAGTACCACGTGCTCCTCCTTTCTCCCCCACCTTGCCACCTTCAAAGGCCTGGGGCATTGGTGGGACCGGAGGTGTCCGCACACTGGAGGCCTCTCCCGGCCCTAGAGGCAGGAGGTGGCTCTATCTCACACCCCTTCTACTTTCTGGATTTCTTGGGGCCCGTCGCCGGCCCTGGCCAGAAGTTCCAGGGTGTCCAGTTCTGTGGCCGTGAGAAGGTGAGCCTGCGACAACCTCCGCTCCTTCCTCGGAAGCAAAAGAGCAAAAACAGTTTGGATGCTGTCAAGTCTGAGGTCAGAGGTCACGGCTTTGATCTAGGTCGGCTTCCCAGACCGGAAGGAGAACCTGGGTGGAGAGAGGGGCAGAGTGAGCAGACTCAAACATTTACTCAGGCTTCTTATGGGTCAAACCCTATTCCGGGTGTTCCGTCCATCAGCCCAAGTCACATTCTCAGCAATTCTGCTGTCACACAATTAATATCTTTGTTTCATAGTGGAGCAAACTGAGGTCCCATGAGGCTAAGGATCAGGCCCCATTTCACACAGTGGGCTGTGCAACCAGGAGTTGGGTCCAGATTCACATTGTCACTGTGCCACCCTGACAGATGGTGAATGGCACTTTTTTTTTTTTGGTACTGGGGATTGAACCCAGGAGCAGTTAACACCTGAGCCACATACTTAGTTCTTTTTAATATTCTATTTACTTTCTTTTTTTGGGAGGGGTACTGGGGGTTGAACTCAGGAGCACTCCCCACTGAGCCCCATCCCCAGCCCTATTTTGTATTTTATTTAGAGACAGGGTCTCACTGAGTTGTTTAGTACCTCGCTAAATTGTTGAGGCTGGCTTTGAACTTGTGATCCTTCTGCCTCAGCCTCTCAAGTCACTACGATTAAAGGCATGCGCCATTTTTTTTTTAAGTTTTGTGATAAAGGTAAAGATCACTTTTCTTTTTTAAGAGAGAGAGAGAGGGAATTTTTTTTAATATTTATTTTTTAGTTTTCGGCGGACACAACATCTTTATTTGTATGTGGTGCTGAGGATCGAACCCAGCGACGCTCGAATGCCAGGCGAGCGCGCTACCGCTTGAGCCACATCCCCAGCCCAAAAATATCACTTTTCAATGTTAACCTACAATTATAAAACAGACCTGTGCAATGAATAACACATGGAGTCCCAGGTAGAACAGACAAAACCTATAAAGTTCTCCCCAGAGCCAAGAACAACAAATTTAGGTGACCTCTCCCTCACAAAGAGCTTATAACAATGTTGGGCTGGTCACAAAGTACAACCTGGACAGAGAGGCCAGGACATGCGGGGCCAACATTGGGTGTTGGGCCGAGTCGTGTCCTAAGGGCCAGCCCCTGATCCCCCCAGCAGCCTATCCCCACATGTGGATGCTGGTATCACAGCTGTGCCAGGCCATCTTCCCCTGAACCAGTAACATGCTCCCCACCCTGTCACTCCTCCCGTCTCAGGAAACGACACCCCCACCTCCAAGTCATTCATGCCAGAGGCCTGGCAGGCATCCTTGGCCAGCCATCTGCCACAGGTTAGTCATCGCATCCCGAACACGTTCCTGGTATTGCCACTTCTCCTCTGCCACCCCCATCCAGGCCACCACAGCGTGCATGCAACCTCCCAGGGATGCCTGACACCTACGTGTGAAAGCAGCAGCCAGGAGGACCTGTCCTCCACCGTGTGCAGCTGACCATTCCTCAGCTTAGCCCCCCGGGGGCTCCCAAATCCTCGGGATCAAGTCAGAAGTCCTCTTTCGGGGCCTGACCCCTTCTCCAGAGCATTACTCCTTGATTCATTCAATCTTTCCATGGCTCCATAAGCTCATCCGACCACGACTTAATGGCCTTGTGCTTATGCAAAGGGCAGATGTTTCATTTCTGTCACATCAGGCTAGAAGTTCAATAAGCGACCAGAGAACTCCCCCAGAAGTGGATGCCTTCTGGATACCCTGAGAGCCTGAGCCTGGAGCGGGCCTTGCCTGGAAGAGGCCCCTAACCTCTCCAGGGAAGCCAGAGGATGCGTTTACTGCACACGTGCTGACCTCACTCCCAGCTGTCCCCAGCAGGACCCCTGGCTCTCCACCTCCATTGTCTTCACTGTCCAGCCTCCCTGTCCTTCTGTCCCCTAAGCTATCTGCAACCTTGAGGCCCTTTATTCCTACTGTCCCATCTGCCTTCAATTTTTATTGACTTGGCTTGAATGTCACCTCCTCACAGATGCCTCTCAGGACTCCCCAGGTCACTCGCTTGGCACTGTGTCTGATGGTCTTCATAGCACTGTGGCTCTCTGAAATTCCCTGCAGTTTATTTCTGTGCCAGTTCCCTCTCCTGTCCCCACCAGGGGGCCAGCTCCACTGGGGCAGAAACTCCGTCTCTGTGTCTCCAGCATCCAGAACAACAGTAGCCTTGAGTTTTGTCTGTCTTTTTCTTGCAGTGCAGGGTTGAGCCCAGGCCCTAGAGCATGCTCAACATGCCTCCACCACCAAGCTCCACCCGCCATCTTCCATGTCATTTCTTCTCTTTCTTTCTCTCTTCTTCCCCCCAACAAATGGGGTCTCTGTGTTGCCAGGCTCCAGTCATCCTCCCACCTCAGCCTCCAAGGACCGGGGACTATAGGAACACAACACATGCCCGGCTTAAATATGCACTAAACAAATGAACGAGCCGGCTGCAGTGGCCACGCATGTAACCCCAGCAGCTCTGGAGGCTGAGGCAGGAGGATTTCGAGTTCAAAGCCAGCCTCAGCAATTTACAAGGTCCTAAGTAACTCAGTGAGACCCCGTCTCTAAATAAAAAAAACACAGAAGGATAGGGGATGTGTCTCAGCGGTCAAGTGCCCCTGGGTTCATCCCAGTACCAAAAAATAAATGAATCAACTTGGTTTCAGGTGGTCTTTTGGAGAAAGCAGCCTCGAGAGGCCTTTCCAGACCACTTGGTGCTGCTCATCCACTTAAGAACGTGCCCCCAGCTAGGTCCATCCCCTCCCTCACGGCCCTGGGCTCCCCTCCTCCAGCTTCTGCTGGGCTCAGTGACCTGGAGCCGTTGGAAGGAGAGGTAGGGGAGAAGAGAGGCACGGGATCTGTTTTCAGTTTCCCACCAGGCCCCACCCTCCCAGTTCCTGTGCTTGATTTCCTCTCATCCTCCGGCTGTTCGGCCTCTGCCCTCAGACTGAGCAGTCACACAGTCCCCCTGGGCAACAGTCCTGCAGTGCTTGTCCGCGCCCCAGGGTTCCCTTGCGCTTACCTCACATCTGCAAAATGTCCCTTCGCTGAATCTCTTTACCTCCCTACGTGTGTGTGTGCGTGTGTGTATACGTGTGCTGGGGACATAACTCAGGACACTGTATCATTGAGCCCTTTTTAAAAATTTCCTTTTGAGACAGGGTGTCACTAAGTTGCCCAGGCTGGCCTCAAACTTGGCAATCTTCTGGCCTCAGCCTCTAGAGTCACTGGGATTACAGGTGTGGGTCACCACTTGTTCAGTGATGCCTATTTGAGTGTGACATCTGATTCTTGGCAGGTCCCTGACCAGCGTAGCTCATAGCCCAACAGCTTCAATCATGGAGGCATCTCCCTGGAAAATCTGAATTTCATAGGAATAGGGGTGGTTTTGCTGGCAACCTGGGGGCCCCTCACTGTGTGAAGGATTAGGCTGGGGTGAGAAGCAAGTGGTGGAACCTCACACTGCTGTCTGGAAGGATCTTAGAAACGGTGCTTACTCATCAACAGATGAATGAATAAACAAAATACGTCCATCCATACAATGAAATATGATTCAGCCTGAGGAAGGAGTGAGGTTCTGACACATGCTATACCACGGATGGACCTGAGGACACTAGGCTAACTGAAATCAACTGGTCGCAAAGGTACAAATGTAGGGTTTCACCTACAGGAAGATGTGTGAAGACAGAAAGTAGGATAGAAATTACCAAAAGCTGGTAGAAAGGAAAACAGGGAGTTATTGTTTAATGCACAGGGTTCCATCTGGGGATGATGAAAAGGTGGTGGAGGTAATAATGGTAATTAATAGATGTGCTAATGCGGAAACACCTGGAGAGGTGCACTTAATGGTCAGAATGGTATATCTTACGTTATGAATATTTTGCCTATTATTAAAAAGAAAAAGAAAGGAAGAAAGAAGAAAATCATCTGGACTCAGTTCTCAAGAGCTGAAGATTCTCAGCATGCACCTGCCAAGGCTGAATTATTCAATATGGCCGCCCCAGGAACATGTGGCCCACAAGCACTAAGAAGGCAGCGTGTCTTAACTGAAATGTGCTGTACGTTAAACATACAGCAGATAACACACAGAATGGAAAGTATCTTATTAATGATGTCTTATAGGAATCACCTGTTGAAATGATAGAATTTTGGATGTGTTAACAAACTATATTATTAAAATTAAGAACATGGGCTGGGGCTGGGGCTCAGTGGTAGAGCGCTTGCCTAGCATGTGTGAGGCACTGGGTTCGATTCTCAGCACCACATATAAATAAATGAATAAAATAAAGGTCCATCAACATCTAAAAAAAATTTTTAAAAAGAACATACATATGGGTGGTCAGTGAAAATAATTAAAAAAAATGTTTAGTGGGGGGAAAAAAAAGAAAGTCAGGCATGATGGTACATGCCTGTAATCCCAGAGACTCAGGAGGCTGAGTCAGGAAGATGGCAAATTTGAGTCTAGCCTCAGCAATTTAGTGAGATTCCATCTCAAAATAAAAACTAAAAAGAGCTAGGAGCCAGCATAGTAGTGTACACCTGTAATGCCAACGGCCCAGGAGGCTAAGGCAGGAGGATCTTGACTTCAAAGCCAGCCCTAGCAATTAAGTGAGGCCCTAAGCAACATGACAAGATCCTGCCTCTAAATAAATATAAAAATAGGACTGGGGATGTGGCTCAGTGGGGTTAAGCACCCCTGGGTTCAATCCCCAGTACAAAAAATAAAAAAAATTAAAAATTAAAATAAGAGGTTGGGGTTGTGGCTCACCCTCAGCAGTATAGCACTTGCCTAGTATATGCAAGGCCCTGGGTTTGATCCTCAGCACCACATAAAAACAAATAAATAAAATAAAGGTATTGTGTCCAACTACAACTAAAAAAAAAATTAAAATAAAAGCTGAACAGACACTTCTCAGAAGATATACAATCAACAAGTATATGAAAAAAAATTTAATCTCTAGTAATTAGAGAAATGCAAATCAAAACTTAAGATTTCATCTCACATCAGTCATAATGGCAGTTATAAAAAATATAGACAAATGGGGCTGGGGTTGCGGCTTAATGTAGAGCACTCACCTACCATGCATGAGGCACTGGGTTCGATCCTCTGCACCACATAAAAATAAAATAAAGATATTGTGTACACCTATAACTAAAAAATAAATATTTTTTTAAAAATACAGACAACAATAAATGTTGGGAAAAGGCACACTGATACATTGCTGGTGGGATTACAAGTTGGTGCAACCAATCTGGGAAGCAGGATGGAGATTCCTTAGAAAACTTGGAATGGAACCACCATTTGACCCAGTTATCCCACTCTTTGGTTTATACCCAAAGGACTTAACATCATCATATTGTAGGAACGCAGCCACATCAATGTTTATAGCAGCTCAATTCACAACTGAGTGTGACAAAACTGTGGAAACAACTTAGATGCCTTTCAATAGATGAGTAGATAAAGAAACTGTGGCATAAACACACAATGGAATATTACTCAGCCTTAAAGAAGAATGAAATTATGGGATTTGCCAGTAAATGGATAGAGTTAGAGAATACCATGCTGCATGAAATAAGCCAATCCCCAAAAAACCAAAGGCTGAATGTTCTCTCTGATAAGTGGATACTGATCCATAATGAGGGTGGGGAGGCATGGGATAAATGGAGGAACCTTGATTGGGCAAAGGGGAGGAAGGAATGGGGTGGGGGCAGGAAAGATAGTGAAATGAGATGGACATCATGACCCGTATATACACGTATGACTACATATATCATGCAACGCAACATCATGTACAACCAGAGAAATGAAAAGTTGTGCAGCAATTGTGTTCAATGAATCAAAATGAATTCTTCTGTCAAATATACCTAATTAAAGTTAATTAATTAATTTTTAAAAAGATTTAAAATAAATATTATTATTTTTAAAAAATACTGGGAAACAGAATAAGGCATTGAAACAAAATTTAAGCTACTACTGAAAACACATCCGCATAGAACAATAAACATGGGTTAGAAATGCAGTCAAGTAAAATGATACATGTTAAATTCCATATAGTGGCTGGTGGGGGAGGGCGGCTGGAAAGTAGAGGGGAGTGGGGGATGGGAATGAAAAGGGAATAAATAAGAAAGTGTTTTGTGCTAACAATGAAGACTTGTGCAGGAACTGCAGATCATTAACTCAACCCTGTTCCTGAGGTTAAAAAAAAAAGAAAGAAAGAAAGAAGGAAAAGAAAAGCCTAGCTCAGTGGCACCTACCTGTCCTCCCAGCTCCTGGGGAGGCTGAAGTAGGAAGACTGCAGCCCAGGAATTGAGGGCCACCTGGGCCATGTCAACAAGACCCCATCTCAAGAAACAAAATACAAGCTAGGTGCAGTGGCTCCTGCTTGTAATCCCAGTTACTCAGGAGGCTGAGGCAGGAGGATTGCAAATTTAAGGGCAGTTGGGGCAATTTAGGGAGGCCCTGTCTCAATACAAAAAATTAAAAGGGCTGAGAATGTAGGTAAGTAGTACAGTGTGACCCTGGGTTCAATTCCCAGCAGCCCCTCAGCTCATCAAAAGAAAAAAAAAAAAAAAAAAGAAAAAAAGAAAGAAAGAAAGAAAAGAAAAAAGAAACAAAAGGATCCTAAATTGGTCCTGGAAAGTAACCCAGAATCTCTGACCCCTCAAAAATATTTCCTGCCAGGCGTGGTGGCACCTGCCTGTAATCCCAGCCACTTAGGAGGCTAAGAGACAGGAGGATCTTGATTTCAAAGCCAGCCTCAGCAACTTAGCAAGGCCCTAAGCAACTCAGTGAGACCCTGTCTCTAAATAAAAACAAAAAGGGCTGGGATGTGGCTCAGTGGTCAAGCACCCCTGAGATCAATCTGTAGCGCACCCCCACACACACACACACATGGAATCAGAACCTCTGACAGCGTGTTATCCCTTGGCCAGACAGAGCTGAGGTACAAATGGCCCCTGCCCTGCCCCACATGCCCATCCTTCCTCTGCACTAAGTACTGGGCCCACAGACATTGAGTGTGAGACCCTGGTCTAGGTTGCTTCTCGGGTCTTCATCTAGGGGACAGACCTCCCAGAGCAGCCAGAACAACAGCTATCTGCCTCCGCGCGGGGTGAGGACAAGCATCTCACTATCCCAACACCTGGCACCGAGAAGCACATGTCCGCTGACTTGATTCCTGAGAATCTGAATTTCACATGAGAAGGGCTGAATGGGGCTCCACCGTGGTGCACAGACACGAGGGAGAACTGGCCCAGATCTTAACTCGCTGTCGCCCACCTGTTTGGACTTGGGTAAATTACTTTACCTCTTTATATCTATTTATCCATCTATAAGATGGGAATGATTAATAGTGCCTACCTAATAGGGTTGTTGTGATGATTCCATGAATTAATACACAATTGTCTCCTCTTATCTGCTAGGGATATGCTCCAGGACCCCCGGTGACACCCCAGACTGCAGATGGTACCAAACCCTATAGATACTATATTTTTCTAAACCTTTCGACTTTGCACTTAAAGGAAGCACTTTGCAGATTCTCTGTGGCACATCCTAATTGCCAGCATCATGGATCTCAAGCTCTGCAGCCATTACTGAGTAAAATAGGGGTCACCTGAACAAAGACCCTATGACACTATGATTCAGAAACTGTCAATCTGATGCCCAAGACAGCTACCACGTGACTAACAGGCATAGTGTACACACAGCATGGATACTCTGGAAAAACGAATGATGCACTTCCAAGATCAGGAAGTAGGAGATGCTGCATGTCATCACATGGCTCAGAACAACACTCAGAGTAAAACTCAAGAGCTGTGGCTGTGGCTCAGTGGTAGAGCACTTGCCTAGCAAGTGTGAAGTACTGGGTTCGATTCTCAGCTCAGTAGTGGAGCACTTTTCTAGCATCCTCAAGGCCCTGGACTTAACCCCCAGCACTGTAGAAATAAATAAATCTCATGAATTGTTTATTTCTGGAATTTTCCATTTAATATTTTTTGGACTGTGATTGACAGTGGTTAATTGAAACCATGGAAAGTGAAGCTGCAAATAATTTTTTAATTATATTAATAATATTATGGTTGAAAGTACAAGAGACAGAGAGATTCTGATTCACATACCAAGTCTCCTCTCCACTTTCCTAGTACTGATGGGTGTACGTCCAGTGCTCAGACTATGGGCTGGGGATACCATACTTATGATGTCCTCACACTGAGCTTTCCTGTCAGATACAGCACTACCACCAGTAGAAGGAACTCCCAGCCCTGGCAGCTGACCAATCTTCTCTTGCCCCCATGACTTTCCTGAGCCACCATTTAGTTATAACAGGGATAGCAAGTTGACTTACAGCTTCTTCATGATTGTCTTCTCCTCCTTGTCACTGTTGGCATTGCAGGCTCTGGTAACCACAGTATCGTTTCTTCTTCTTCCCCCTGGGCCTTCTCTTGGTGCAATCAGGCCACTGAGGAAAGGGGGACAAATAAATAGATTGTTTTTTATTTTTTATCTCTGCAGCTTGAAAGTGAAAGGTCTTAATAATTATTCCTATAATAGTAATATTAGGGTTGAAAGTAATTGAATCCGAGATATTTTGATTGAAATACTGAGAATCTTCTCTCCATCTTTCCAGACTCTTATTTCTTTCTCTTGTCTAATGGCATGGCATTGGCTAGTATTTCAAGCTTCTGTATTTTCTAGGAATGTGACCATGTATAAATTATCTAACTTATGCCATGTTTTCCCAACCTATAAAATGAAGATAACAGTACCTACCTCATAAGATTGGGGGATTAAATGAGAAAGTATATGCTGTCTGGCATCATTTATTAATTAATACAACAAATAATTATAAACTCATCTACTGTGCCAGGACATTATAAATACAACTGTACTTCTATATTCCCAGGTTCTACATGAAGGGATTTAACCAATCATGGATCAAAAATATATCTTTTAAAAAATTGCATCTGTCAGGTATAGTGGCACATGATTGTAATTCTAACTACTAGGGAGGCCCAGATGGGAAAATCATAAGTTCAAGACCAGCCTTAGCAACATACTAAGAGTCCAACTCATAAAGGGGGAGAAGGGGCTGGGGATGCAGTTCAGTAGTAATGCACTTCCCTACCTAGTACAAGGTCAAAAGTTCAATCCCCAGGGCTAGGGATGTGGCTCAAGGGTTAGGGTTAGGGGTAGGGGTAGGGGTAGGGGTAGCGCGCTCGCCTGGCATGCGTGAGGCCCAGGTTAGATCCTCAGCACCACATACAAACAGAGATGTTGTGTCCACCGAAAAACTAAAAAATAAATATTAAAAATTCTCGCTAGCCTCAAAAAAAAAAAAAAAAAAGTTCAATCCCCAGTACTGAAAAAAGTAATCAATTCTAAGGGATGTAGCTCAGTAGTAGGCTGCAGGCTTATTAAGTGTGAGGTACTGGGTTCAATTTCTGGCAAAATATAAAATAATAATGAACTCGTACAGATTTTTTTCTTGCCATTGTTCCCTAAATAATAACTATTTACCTAGCACTTACATTGCATTAGGTATTGTCAGTCATGTAGAGTTGACTTAAAGTGCACAGGAGGATGTGAGGAGGGCATAAGCAAATAGTGAACCATTTAAGGGACTAGAGTATCTGAAGATTTTGGTATTCACATGATTTTGGTCATGGAACCAAGCCCCTACAGATAGCAAGGAGAATGGTATGATCTAGACAAAACAGACAAAGTATCAGCTCTCATGCCATTTGTATTTCACTGGGGAAGGAAGAAGAAAACAGTCAATAAATGAAGAAATATGTAAACTAAAAATATAGAATAGGGCCTAGGGTATGTAGCTCAATGGTACTGCACTTGCCTAGCTTTGAGACCCTTGGTCAATCCCCAGCACCACACACACACACACACACACACACACACACACACACACACACACACATACACACACACACACACAAACAGTTGAGACAGGAAGATCGTAAATTCAAGGCCAGCCTCAGCAACTTAGTGGGGTCCTATGCAACTTAGCAAGACCGTCTCAAAATAAAAATTTTAAAAAGGGCTGGGATATAGCTCAGTGGTTAAGCATCCCTGGGTTCAATCCCTGGTATATCCCACCAAAAAAAAAAATGTGTATGTATGTATGTATGTATATATACACACACACACACACAGTAAGTAAGATGGTGATAAAAGCTAGATGGTTACTGATTAATCAATAAGACACTGAGGCCAGGAGAAGTCTGGCTCAAAGACAGGCGGAGCATTTCTCTGGACATCCAGCACACAAGGGGGAGGAAGGCCATTCTCTCTCGCTCATCCAACTGG
Source organism: Ictidomys tridecemlineatus (assembly GCF_052094955.1). Classification (NCBI taxonomy): domain Eukaryota; kingdom Metazoa; phylum Chordata; class Mammalia; order Rodentia; family Sciuridae; genus Ictidomys; species Ictidomys tridecemlineatus. Next base: position 93,195,773 of record NC_135478.1, read on the forward strand.
GATTTATGCCAGAAGCCACGTTTCCTGAAATTCACAGAAGTCCCTCTGAAAAAGCCAAGAGGAGAAGGAAGGAGCAGCCCTTGGCTGCAATTTTAATTCCTGGACCTATTCCAGGACCCCCCTTAATTATATGACCCAAGAAAGTTCCCTTTTGTCTTGATGCTAGTTTAAACTGGGTTCCTATCAGTTGTGACCTAAAGAAGGTTGTTCATTCAGGGGGCTGGGGATGTGGCTCAAGCGGTAGGGCGCTTTCCTGGCATGCGTGCGGACCAGGTTCGAGCCTCAGCACCACATACAAACAAGAATGTTGTGTCCGCCAATAACTAAAAAATATTAAAATTCTAAAAAAAAAAAAAAAGAAGGTTGTTCATGATGACACATGTCAGCGTGTGAACTGCACAGCGCACGGCATTCATGTGGCATTCTGAGGGGTACCTGATGCTAGACCACACTTTGTCCCTGAAAAATTTCTACCTGAAAGTCCTAGTCCTTCTTGGTGGTAATTGCCAATTAGGTATAAATGAGGTCCCAAGGGTGGGGCCCACATGATGGATTAATGTCTTTATTTTGGGTGGGGGTTACAGAACCCAGGGGTGCTTTATACTGAGCTACATCCCCAGAGCTTTAAATGTTTTATTCTGAGAAGGGCTTTGCTAAATTGCTGAGGCTAGCCTCAAACTTGCCATTCTCCTGCCTCAGTCTCCTATGTAGCTGGGATTACAGGGGTGTGTATCCTGCCTGGCTGGATGAGTGTCTTTGTGCTCTGTCTCCCGGGCCATGTGAGGACTCCTGTGAAGCCAGCTGTCTACCAGTTCAGTCCTTACCAGAAATTGACCATGCTGGCACCATGATCCTGCACTTCCACCCTCTAGGACTGCGAGAAAAGAAATTTCTGTGGTGAAAGCCCAGCAGTTGGTGGTATTTTGTTATAGCAGCTGGAGATGACTGATACATCACTTTCAGTGTGAGTCACAGGGCAGAGTCATCCTCCCTACTCCTTTATGAAAGGGTTTTCAATAGGTGAGCTCTTATTGTTTAATGTTATTATTTTTATTTTATTTATTTTAATGTTAGGATTATTTCATAGTCGGCATCATCTAAAAACTCCCTTTTGGGCTAGGGGTGCAGTTCATTGATAGAGCGTGTGCTTAACATGGACAAGGCTCTGGGTTCAATCCCTAGTGCCAAAAGCAAACAAATAAAAATAAATAAAATGCCCTTTTTCAGATGGATAGGGTTGCACGTGCCTGTAACTCCAACTACTTGGGGAAGCTGAGCAAGAGGATCCCAAGTTTGAGGCCATTCAGGGCAACTTAGTGAGAACCTGTCACAAAATTAAAAGGTTTGGGGATGTATGTAGCTCAGAGAGGGGTAGAGTACCTATAGATTCTATTCCCAGTACTTAAAAGAAAAAAAAAACCTTTTTCTTTTATCTATCATGACATGAATAAAATGCACTTACATCAAATAATGATTTACAGACTCTCTGGCCCTACCTCTGCTGATTAGCATGGTAGTTCTCTGCTAATCTAGTCTGATGATATCACTTGGCTGTGTCCAAGGGCTGGGCACAGTGGGTATCAGTGGGCAACCTGGTCCTTTCCCTGTGACTACCCTGGGCATCCTCAGCACATGGTGGTCTGAAGACAGCACTCCAAGCAGGCAAAACAGAAGCCCCAACATAAGGTGCCAGACGGCATCCCTTCTGCCCTATTCCACTGGTCACAGCAAGTCACAGGGCCAGCCCAGATTCAAGGAGAGGGAATACAGACTCCACTTCTGTGTGTGTATGGTATAGGGGATTGAACCCAGTGTCCCCAGCATACTCTACCACTGAGCTCCATCCCCAGCCCTTTTTAAAATTTTAAGACATGGTCTAAATAAGTTGCTGAGGTTGGCCTCAAACCTTCAATCTTCCTGTCTCAGCCTCCTGCTCCTGCATTGTTGGGATCAGAGGTGTGCACCTTCACACCTGAACAGACTCCACTTCTTCCTGAGTTTCACCGCTAAAGGCATGCAGGATGGGAAATACCGACCGATGTGGCCATCTTTGGAAACAACCTACCGAATTTCTCTTTCATCTCAAATTATTGTCATTACACTGTAAGTTTGGACATGCAAATTGATGCAGTTGCTAAGAGAACATCTCAGTTGGCATTATGTTTTCTCTGGAAATTATATCACTAGTGACTAAGCAGAATCCTGTTTCTGTGTGTGTCTGCATGTTTCTTGTTCTCTGGGAATCTAAACCTGGAAATAAAGGATGTCACTTTGTTCACTAACAAGCTGCTCCCAACCCTGTCAGCTTGGCAGCTTCTCTTTTTAACTACCTGTGCCTGAACTGTTTAATTAAGTGAGATGAAGGCAGCTCTTTCCACTGGATATGGTGGCACACACCTGTAATTCCAGTAACTCTCAAGGCTGAGGCAGGAGGACTGAAAATTGGAGGTCAGCCTCAGCAATTTAGCCAGACCCTGACTTAAAATAAAAGTAAAAGCAGGTGCCATGGTGTATACCTGTAATCACAGCAGCTCAGGAGGCTGAGGCAGAAGGATCATGAGTTCAAAGCCAGCCTCAGCAACTTAGCAAGGCTGTCAGCAACTCAGTGAAACCCTGTCTTAAAATTAAAAAATGAAAGGGGCTAAGTGGTTAACTTAGTTCAATCCTGAGTTCAATCCCCAGTACCAAAAAATAAAAATAAAGTAAAAACAACTAGGGATGCAGCTAAATAGTAGAGCATCCTTGCATTCAATTCCCAGTACCAAAAAAAAAAAAAAAAAAAAAAAAGAAAGAAAGAAAATCGGGAGGTTGAGAGGGGGATCATAAGTTCAAAGCCAGCCTAAGCAATGGCAAGGTGCTAAGCAACTCAGTGAGAGCCTGTCTCTAAACAAAATACAAAATAGGGCTTAGGATGTGGCTCAGTGGTCGAGTGTCTTGAGATCAATCACCGGTTCCAAAAAAAAAAAAAAAAAGAAATGAAAAGAAAAAAAAAAAACAAACAGCCCTTTCCATTAACAAGGTCCAGCCTCTGCAGAAGAACACAATAAATTCCTGTTGGCAGAACTCATGTCTTTTGGCTTTTGCTTCTTAGAGTTCAACTTTACTGCTGCTCTTTTGCTCTTTTTACTGTGGGGTGGGTCCTTGTGCATGTGAGGCAAGCGCTCTACCCCTGAGCCATACCCCAGCCCTTTGGCTACTGTTTTTTCTCTTTATTTTGGTACTGGGAATTGAATCCAGGGGACTTTACCACCGAGCTACATCCCCAGCCCTTTTTTATTTTTTATTTAGAGACAGGGTCTCACTGTGTTGCTTAGGGCCTCCCTAAGTTGCTGAAGTTGGCTTTGAACTTCCGATCTTCCTGTTTCAACTTCCTGAGCTGCTGAGATTCCAGGCATGTGCCACCACACAAGGCTAATTTTAAATTTTGAGACAGGGTCTCAAAAGTTGTTGAGGTTGGCCTTGAACTTGTGATCCTCCTGCCCTAGACTCTTGAATTACAGGGATTACAGGTGTGTACCACCATGCCTACTTCCTGTTTATTTATTTGTTTATGGGGGTGTGTGCTGGGTATTGAACTCGGGGCACTTGACCACTGAGCCAGCCACATCCCCAACCCTATTTTGTATTTTATTTAGAAACAGGGTCTCCCTGAGTTACTTAGAACCTCACTAAATTGCTGCAACTGGCTTTGAACTCATGCTTCTCAGCCTTCCTCAGCCTCCTGAGCTGCTGGGACTATAGGTGTGTGCCACCAAGCCCCGCTTCCTGTTTTTTAAAAGATGATTAAAACCATCTTTAAAATGGGGTGTGGGTTAGTGGTAACGCCCGTAGTTTGTGCAAAGTGCTGCACTCTCTCCCCAGCACACACAGAAACACATAAATAATAATATCATAAGGGCTGTGTGGGTGTCGTACTGTGGACAGGACCCCGGGTGCTCTGCAGCTGAGCTTCACCCCCAGCCCTTTTTATTTTATTTCAAGTTGGTCTCACTAAGTTGCCAGGCTGGCCTTGCCCCTGTGATCCTCCTGCTTCAGCCTCCATGGTAGCTGGGATTACAGACATGCACCAGCACACCCAGCTTTTTATTTTTGTTTTTGATCGGGGCATGTCCTTAATTCCAAGTGTTCTGGGTCCAAAGGTAGCACGCACAGGTTGTGGTGTCAGAGCATCAGAGGCCACATCCCACTGTGACTACCCCTGGCTGCAGAACTTGAGGCAGATACCAACGACGCTGAACCTGCGCTTGCCAGGGCAGCACCACTGAAGTGCAGACCTCTGTGGCAATGGCCTCCTCCCACTGTCCTGGGGCCGCTCTCCACAGTACTGCTGTAATGTTCTTCTAAACTTCAATTCAAACTTGAAGAAAAGGTATAAGATGAGGACAAGGACTTACCACAGGCCCTTCACCCAGATTTCCAACAGTCCCTCATCCTTCTGAACCATCCAGAGTTAAACTGGAGACATCCCTTTACTCCTCAATACCAGGGTATATTTCCAAAGAATATAGAAATTCTCTTATATAACCAAGTGACTCAGTTGTCAAAATCACCACATTGATCTTTCAAACTAGCAAATCAGAACTTGTCATTCCTTTGATCGAAACTTTCTCATTATACTGACAAAACTCAACTCCTCCCTTTGGCTGATGAGCTCCCAGGCCTCCTTCCTACCATCCTCCTCGTGCATTCTGGGCTCTGCCATGTAGGCCCCGTTAAATTGCCAAGCTGGTTCCTACCTCAGGGATTTTGCACTTCCTGCTCCTATTTGCCCTGCCTGATATTTACATGGCTGACTCTGGTCACTCACCTGAGAGTGGCCTCTCTGACTATCCAACTGAAGAAAGAGCCCCCCACTCCCATTTTATTGCCTGTGATAACTTGCTTCACATTCTTTTGTGTGTGTGTGTGTGTGTGTGTGCACGTTACCAGGGATCTTTCTGGGACCAAACAGTATAACAGACAAGTGCTCCATCCCTGAGCCCAAGCCCCAGTCCTGGGCTTCCTGACTGATGACCTGTCCCCTCTACTAGATTAGCAAGGACTTTCACTTTCTCCTTCCCCAGTTTGTTCACTGCTGAACCCCCAGAACAGGCCCTGCACATAGTAGGACTTCATTAGATTGGCTGAGTGAACATGCAACAATTCTGTGGCCAGCAAGGACCCCAGACGGGCCTGGCTGGGCAGGGGCAGACTGCGTGGCAGCAAGCCCACCTCTTGTAGCCTTGCAGCTCTTCCTGCACCACTATCAGCTGGGACTTGAGCTTGTTGCGCTCCTGCAGCACGTCCCGCAGCTCCTGCAGGGTGAAGCGCGGCCGGTTGGGATCCGTCAAGTCAACCACCATTTTGTCTGGTCCCAGGTTCACCTGTAAGAAAGGATGCTACTTTAATGGTCTTCCTTATGGCCATGGATGCTCCTCTTGGGAAGGCAGGCTCTGTCCTGTAGCTCCCAGGAGCCCCAAGAGCTGAGATGGCGCCTGTTGACAGATGGGAAAGAAGCCAAAATTCTAAGTCCTGCTCTCCAAGAAAAGATCCAGGATTCCTGGAAGGGCTGACTCCAGGGCTGGAACAGACAAAATACAAACTGAGTGAGGAATATTTCCTTATGTAAGGGATGCAGACGGATCAGAGTGACCCAGTTTGGCCAGGCATGGTGGTGCACACTTCAGTCATCCCTGTTGCTCAGGAGGATCGAAAGTTCAAGGCCAGCCCCAGTGACTCATATGTAAAATACCAGAATTGGGGCTGGAGTGGTGGCTCAGTGGTAGAATGCTTGCCTAGCGCACGTGTGAGGCCTTGGGTTCGATTCTCAGCATCACATATAAAATAAATGAATAAAACAAAGGTCCATCAACACCTAAAAAATATTGTTAAAAAATAAAATAAAATACCAGAATTGGGGCTGGGGGTGTAGCTCAGCCATAAAGTGGGTATTTAGCATGGGCAAAGCCTTGGGTTCAATCCTCAGCACCAAATAAGTAAACAAATAAAATGCAAAAATAAGCCAGGCATAGTGGGCGGTGCATTCCTTTAATTCCAGCTACTTGGGAGGCTAGGGCAGGAGGATTGCAAGTTGAAGGCCAGACTGAGCAACTGAGCAAAACCATATTTCAACAAAAGAAATAAAAAGGGCTGTTGGGTGTCATGTGGTGCGTGCCTATTATCTCAGTGACTCAGGAGACTGAACCAGGAGGATAGCAAGTTTGAGGTCAGCCTCTGCAACTTAGCCAGATCCTGTCTCAAAGTAAAAGCAAAAAGGCTGGGTTTGGAGCTCAGTGGTACAGTACCCGGGGTTCAACCCCCACCACTACCAAATAAATATATAAATGAATGAATAATAAAAAGGACCGGGGAGGCAGCTCAGGGGTGAAGCACCCATTGGTTCCATTGTTAGTACTAAAAAGTTAAAAATTAACAATTAAGAAATTAAAATTGACTTGTTAATAAAGTAGCTAAAGGGAAAAAGGGAAACCTGTACTTTACAGCAGAATGATAGTGACTTAAAGTAGAAGGTATCACAGTGGGAACATCTTCCTGCCACCATCGTGGTAAGAGCTGGTTCAGGCGAGGCTGACACTTCAGCAGATTCCCTGCCAAGTGCTCATCCCAGGAAACATCAGAACCAGTCCAGATGGAGGCACGTCCTGCACCGTCTTCAGAAATGTCAAGCTCAGGGCGAAGGCTGGGGCTCAGTGGCAGAGTGCTTGCCTGGCCTGTGTGAGGCACTGGGTTCAATCCTCAGCACCACATAAAAATAAATAAAATAAAGGTATTCTGCCTATCTACAACTACAAAAAAAAAAAAAAAAGAAAGAAAGAAAGAAAAAGAAAAGAAAAGAAAGAAAGAAAGAAAAAGTCAAGGTCAGGAACTCTAAGGAAGGCTGAAGAGCTACTCAGAGCTAAGGCTGTGGGGCCCTGGGCCAGATTGTGCTTTTTCTTTCTCTCTTTCTTGCAGTGCTGGGGGTTGAACTCAGGGTCTGACACAGGCCAGGCAAACACTCTACCACAGAGTCACACACCCACTCCTGGACAGGATCCTGCATCAGAAAAAGAGGGACTGGGGCTGGGGCTCAGTGGTAGAGCAGTTGCCTAGCATGTGTGAGGCACTGGGTTTGATTCTCAGCACCACATATAAATAAATAAAGATCCAACAACAACTAATAAAGTATTTTTTAAAAATGCTATCAAGGGGGCTGTGGCTCAAGCGGTAGCGCGCTTGCCTGGCATGCGTGGGGCCCGGGTTCGATCCTCAGCACCACATACAAACAAAGATGTTGGTCTGCCAATAACTAATAAATAAATAAATATTAAAAAAAAAAAAAGAACAGTGGGATTGGGGAGTGTCCCCTTTTAAAAAAAAAATGCTATCAAGATGGGGCTGGGGGGGCTGGGGGTGTGGCTCAAGCAGTAGCGCGCTCGCCTGGCATGCCTGCGGCCCGGGTTGGATCCTCAGCACCACATACCAACAAAGATGTTGTGTCCGCCGAGAACTAAAAAATAAATATTAAAAATTCTCTCTCACTCTCTCTCTTTAAAAAAAAAAAAAAAAAAAAAAAAGATGGGGCTGGGGATGTGGCTCAAGCAGGAGCGCGCTCTCCTGGCATGCGTGCGGCCCGGGTTCGATCCTTAGCACCACATACAAACAAAGATGTTGTGTATGCCGAAAACTGAAAATAAATACATATTAAAAAAAATGCTATCAAGAACATTATGCTGCTGCTTACAAGGACACTACATGAGCTCAGCATTCTACCACCTTTTTTCTCGGCACATGACCATTTCCATTGTCAAGTAACAGTATGTCTTAGGAGATACACAATGAAGTACTTAGGGATAAAGGATCATAATTTCTACAACTAATTCACAAATGGCTAAGCAAAAAATGAAAATTATTCACACATACAACACACCTGAAGATAATACCTGAATTCAGACCAAAGATACAAGTGTTCATTATACTTCTCTGAAAACTCTTCCTTAGGTTTAAAATATTTTCATACTAAAGTTGAAATAAATGCAGGTGATCGGCATGTACCTGTAGTTTCAGTTGCTCTGGAGGCTGAAGCCAGAGGATCACTTGGGCCCAGGATTTTAAGACCAACCTGGGTGTGGGGTGTGGTGGCTCATGCCTTTATTCCTAGGGACTTGGGAGGCTGAGGCAGGAGGATTGTAAATTTGAGGCCAACCTCAGAAACCTTAGGGAGACCTTCAGCAACTTAGTGAGACGCTGTTTCAAAATAACAATAAAATAAAAAAGGGCTAGGGATCAGCTCAGTAGTAGTGTGCTCACCGTGCATAACTGAGGCTCTGCATTCAATCCCCAGTGCCACAAAAGAAAAAAAAAAAAGCCCTATTTTATTTTTATTACAGTTCTGGGGATTGAACCCAGGGCCTCAGACACGATAGCCACTGAGCTATATCCCCAGCCCTTTTTTATTTGAGACAGGTTCTCACTAAATTGCCCAGGCTAGCCTTAAACTTGCAATCATCCTGACTCAGCTTCCTGAGTACCTGGAATTATAAGCATGTATCACTGCACCTGGCAGAAATGTCTGTCGATAGCAGACTGGTTAAAATGGAGATTAACATTTTGTGATCCATTTTGGCAGCTTGATAAAGACCATGTGGATCCTATGTTTGATCCTCCGGAACAATGTTTTAATATCGATAAAAAATGGCAGAATGGCGGGTAAACCAGATGGGGTGGCTCACTCCTGTAATCTGAGTGAGAAGAATCACAAATTCAAGCCAGCCTGGCAATTTAGCAATTCCCTGTCTCAAAACAAAATAAAAAGTGCTGAGGGTGTGGGTCAGGGGTAGAGTGCCCCTGGATTCGATCCCCAGTAGCAGGGAAGAAGATGTCATAAGGACATCAACTAAAATGACATACAGCTATCAAAATATTGCAAGGCAAGGTGGGTACAATGGCTCATGCCTATAATCCTAGCAGCTCAGGAGGCTGAGGCAGGAGGATCCCAAATTCAAGGCCAGCCTCAGCAACTTAGCAAGACTCTAAGCAAATTAGTGAGACCCGTCTCAAAATAACAAAAAGGGCTGGGGATGTGGCTCCGTGTTTAAGTACCCTTGATTCAACTCCTCAGATTCAACCCCTCAGTTATTCCTCCCACTAAAATAAATAAATAAATAATATTATATAAACTTTATGATTGATAAAGCTCCTTCTTCACTAAATAACATGAACTAGTCACAGGTTTAAGAAAATATTGAGCAAAAAGTTCTAAGATACATACTATAATGTGATAGGAAAACACATGTGCATTCTACTGGTGATGTTCCTAAATATTGCTCATTTACTGGGTAACACTCCTTATTGAGGAAGATGATACATGTTTTCTCTGGAAGTTGGTGAAATGAAAATAATTTTTGTTCCCAGGCAAGTTCATATTCTTTTTGAAGCAGAGCATAGTCCCCTCGGTGACTCCCGAACACCAAGTCTAGAACTCTCAGAGGGACAATTGATAACACTGTACAATGGAATTTTTCAAAAGCTATTAAAAAAACAAAGAAGCTCTTTATATTCTGATTTAGTACAACTTTCAAGCTGTGTTAAGTGAAAATGAGCAAGAGGCCAAACAGTGTGTAGATTACAATAACATTTGCGTTTAAAAAAAAAAGAAAAGAAAAATACAGTCATATTTGCTTTTGTTTGCATAAGTCTCTGGAAGGCTTGTGGCAGTGTCACAGGCCTGTAATCCCAGTGACTTGGAAGTCTGAAGAAGGCGGATCCCAGGATAGAGGCCAACCTTGGCAATCTAGTGAGACCCCATCTCAAAAATAAAAAGGACTGGGGATATAGCTCACAAAACGAAAGAACCCCTGGGTTCAATTCCCAGTACAAAACAAAAAGGATCTTTGGATACCCCAAAATTGATCATTTATCTGCAGGAGAGAAATTGAATGGGTAAGGAAGAGTGGCTTTTCAAGGCTACCACCTTTTGAGTTCATTTTTTAATTTATTGTGCTGGGGATGGAACCCAGGGCCTCTCACATGCCAGGCAAGTGCTCTACAGCTGAACCACAACCCACCCCACACTCTTCTTTTTCTTTGTTTGGTACTGAGAATTTTTTTTTTTTTTAAACATTTTTTTTTTTTTTTAAAGAGAGAGTGAGAGAGAGGGACAGAGAGAGAGAGAGAGAATTTTAACATTTATTTATTTTTTCTTAGTTCTCGGCGGACACAACATCTTTGTTGGTATATGGTGCTGCTGAGGATCGAACCCGGGCCGCACGCATGCTAGGCGAGCGCGCTACCGCTTGAGCCACCTCCCCAGCCCTGGTACTGAGAATTTAACATAGGGGTGCTTTACCACTGAGCTACATCCCCACCGCTTTTTATTTTTTATTGAGAAAGGTCTGGCTCAACAGCCCACACTGGCCTCTAATTTTAAATCCTCCTGCCTCAGAATTCCTGTGTAGCTGGCTCCCTACCTCTGTTTTTTCTTTCCCCCCACCCCAGTACTGGGGATTGAACCCAGGCTATCCCCATTCTTAACATGGAGGTTTGGAGTTTGGCCAGGTGCTCACACTTATAATCCCAGGGCCTCCAGAGACTGAGGCAGGATGGTCTGAAGTTCCAGACTCATCAATTTAGTGAGACCTGTCTCAAAAAGTAAAATCGGCTGGGATGTAGCTTAGTGGTTATGAATCCTTGAGCAGTTAAGAATCCTTGTAGCTCAGTGGGAGAGCACTTTCCTCACACATGTGAGGCCCTGGGTTCGATTCTCAGCACCTCATATAAACAGATAAAATAAAGGTATTGTGTCCATCTACAACTAAAAATATTTTTTTAAAAAATGGGTTGGGGATATCGCTTAGTTGGTAAAGCATTTGCCTTTCATGTACTAGGCCCTGGGTTCAATTCCCAGCACCAAAAAAAAAAAAAAAAAAAAAAAAAAATCCTTGGGTTCTATCCCCAGTATAAAAAAAGAAAGAAAGGGCTGGGAATGTGGCTCAGGTGGTAGCGCGCTCGTCTGGCATGCTTGCGGCCCGGGTTCGATCCTCAGCACCACATATCAACAAAAGATGTTGTGTCCGCCGAGAACTAAAAACTAAATATTAAAAATTCTCTCTCTAAAAAAAAAAAAAAAAAAAAATGAAAAAATAAAGACTGTATGTGTACTGGGGAAAAAAAGAAAAAAAAAAATGTGTCTTCTCATCTGCAGCCTGATGACGCTTTTGCACTCTGTCCCAAGTGAGAAGTCACCCAGGCCCCTGCAGACCACAGGTTCCGGGCCAAGACTTCCTCCATATCCTGTGTGTGGAGATCAATTGCCGACAGCAGCGAATGAGGGTCCTGGGCAGGTCACTGAACTTCTCTTGACTCTCCACAGACAGACAACTGCACAAGACCCTGAGTCATCTCACACAATAGTCACTAAGTAGAACCTCAACTACAATTCCATGGTCACTGTGACTTAGGAATAAGTGAAATAAAACAGGGAGGGGCTGGGGCTGTGTCTGTAGTTCAGTGATAGTGTAGGTCCTTAGCAAGTGGGAAGCCCTGGATAATTTATATATATATGTGTGTGTGTGTGTGTGTATGTGTGTGTGTGTGTGGAGACTGAGGGCTGGGGGTATGAAATACATATATATATATATGCGCTATTATATATAAAGTATTATAGATAGATAGATAGACACAATACCTTTATTTTATTTATTTATCTGTACGTGGTGCTGAGGATCGAACCCAGTGCCTCACACATGCTGGGCAAGTGCTCTACCACTGAGCCACAACCCCAGCCTCCTAGCTCCTTTTTCTCAAAGTGACATCTGGGAGTTTCATCTAAACTGTTGTATCACTACTCAGTTCTCTTTCATTGTTGTGTAGTATTCCACTGTAGGACCACAGCACAATGTAAACAACCTATTCTGTTGCAATAGAGTTCTTTCCATTTTGACACAATCACTATTACTAAAGCTGCTCTGAATCTTCTTGTGTTTGTGGTTTGTTGTCATATGCACTAATTTCTATTTAGTTCAAATGTATCTCTTACTCAAGTCCAGTCTCTCAAAGTGTGGTGCATCAGCGTTACAGGAAAACTGGTTAGAAATGCAGATTCTCAGGTCCCATTTCGGACCTGCTGAGTTAGGGACTCTGGGGCTGGGATCTGGTCATCTGTTTTAAGGGCAACTCAGTGTGCGAGACTGGCATGTACCCTAAAGCTTCAGGCAAGCGCTCTACCACGGAACCACTTTCCCAGCCACATATGCTAAGCTTTTAGCTGATCTAAGTCAAGGTCAGAAATGATGGAGGCTGACTTAGAACACACCCCCACAAGCCCTGCACCAAGTAAGTACTCAATGAATGTCAACTGTCCAATCTGAGGATTGGAAATTCGAAGAGAACTGTTTTGAGCGGCTCCTCCAACAGAGTTTTGTCAAAGGCCTCCCTCGTGTGGGCTCCTCCCCCACTCACCTCCCCTTGGGCCGGCGGGCCCCGTCTCCGCAGCCCCTCCACCTCCTGCCTGAGGTTGTCCCTCTCCATCCTCAGCTCCTCCGCGGCCAGGCTGCCCTTATCCACCAGCGCCTCCAGCATCTCTAGCACGCGGACAATCTTGAACTGCAGCTGGGTCACCCGAGGGTCGCTGCCCAAGGCCATCAGCTCGCGGCCCACCACGTAGGAGATGTCGTACACATCCTCGGTGGTCAGCTGGAAGGGGCTCTTGCCCAGGGCGCCCTCGGGCCCGGCTTCATCCATCTCTCCGTCCCCTTCCTCCTCCTCTCGCACCGGGGGCTCCTCCATGACCACGAGTCCCCCGAGGCCACCACCGGCGTCGCTTGCTCGGAGTTTCCAAGGTTCAACTTCCTCCAGGCACCGAAAACTTTCCGCCGGGCGGAGACCCCTCCTGCCCAATCAGCACCGCCGAGGGGTGGACCCGGGGAGAGCGCGGGGACTGTCCGGCGCGGACGCGGGTGCCCGGTGCTGGAGCGCGGCTGCAGGAGGTGGCCTGGGGCCGAAGAGGACAGCGAGAAGGGAAGGCGGAGGCCGAGAGGAACCCGGAGGCCGAAGCGGCGGCGACCTCCGCCCGCCCGGAGCGCTGCGGGGCCGGGGGGGCGTGGTCGCGGGCCGCCGTTTCCAGGGAGACGGGGGCGGGGCGCGGGCGGCAGCGCTCACTCTTTCCGCCCGAGAACTCAGTCTTTCCAACCCTGTGACCTGCGTGGTGCGGGGGAGGCCGGGTCACATCGGAGGGTACTCACCCGAAACCTGTAGCAGAACGGAACACAGCCGCGCCTCGGGTCCCCAGGCTGGCGTTCTGCACAGGCCCCAGGCCAGTTGTCGCCAAGACCTCGGGGTGTCTGGACTTTGCTTTGATCTGGAACAAAATGCCTGCCCTGCTCACTTTGCAGATCCCTTGGCTCCTCCACTTTACCAGCGTCGCAACCCTGGCCAGTTACTCAGACCTCTGAACCTCGACTTCCGTCTCTGCACAATGTGGGCAATAATAGGACCTAGTGGTAGGGCAGCTGTGAGGAATATGAGGTGATGCGTGGAAGAAAGCAAGCAGTTAAATTAAGCATTCCGATAAATGTTAGCTGCGGCCACTCACAGTGTTGCACTGCTTGTAATCCCATCCTCAGGAGGCTGAGGCAGGAGGATTGCAAATTCAAGGCCAGCCTCAGCAAGTTAGCAAGTTAGCGAAATAAGACTTTTTTTCTTTAAAAAAAAAAAATTGTAGAACAACTGGGGGGGGAGAAAAAGGCAAAAATCATCATCTGCTTTGAAACTTAGAAAGCATCTCTTTGAGGTCCCGAAGGTTGTCCCAGGAAAAAACCAATGCCACAGAGACGGCTGTTGGAGTAGAAAGAAAGGCTTTATGGAGGTCGCTGGCAACCTGGAAAGTTGCAGGGCAGAGAAGCACTGAAAAGCTGGGGCAGCCACGGAGCACCCCTCTTCCCCCAGATCCTTGCCAACAGCCAGAAAGATTCCAGACATTGGCTGAGGGGAGCAGGCATGAGTTTGTTTGTTTTGGTGATGGGGCCGGTGAACCCAGGGGCCCTTCACACTCCCTGCTTTTTTAGTTTTTATTTTAGGCAGAGGTCTCACTAAATTGCTGAGGCTGGCCTTGAACTTGTGATCCTCCTGCCTCAGTCTTCCAAACTTGGGACTGCAGGTGTGTGCTGCCAACCTCTCTCAGGCCCAAGTTTATTGAAGGGCTAACAAAGGGAAAGGAGACACTTTCAGGGGACAGATTGAGTCCTCTCAGAGAGAAGAATAGTGTCTCTCCTGCCCTCCAAGTTTGTGTGTACTTGTGTGTGTGTTACTGGGGGTTGGAACCCAGGGGTGCTTCAATCATTGAACTACATTCTCAGTCCTTTTTATTTTATTTTTGAATTGTTGAGACAGTGTCTCACCAAGTTGCTGAGGCTGGCTTCAAACTTATGATCCTCCTGCCTCAACCTCCTAAGTCTCTGGGATTACAGGTGTGCCACCAGCTTGGACACCTGGCCTGCCCTCCAGTTTACTATGAGTCCCAAGGAAGTTTCCAGAGAGTCCCACCCAGGTCCACCTCTTGACTTGTGACTGACAGTCAAGTCCCCACTGTCATGACAACTCTAGGTCACTTTGGCCCATCCTGACAGGTTCTAACTAGAACCTCTTCTTATAGATTTTAGGAGGAATTACTATTATCTCCCTGAGTTCCCAGATCTAAGGGTCACAAAAGTCATCTGTTTCGGTGTAACTTGTGTTCTCCTCATCAGCATTTCTGGCCTGGCATTTAGATAACAGGTTGTTGGCTGTGGAATGTAACATAACCTGTCGGCTTACACCAGGCAGGCTGTAGGTAAAAGGCTGAAAGAAAGAAAGAAAGAAAGAAAGAAAGAAAGAAAGAAAGAAAGAAAGAAAGAAAGAAAGAAAGAAAGAAAGAAGAGAGAGAGAGAAAGAAAGTAAGTGAGGATCAGCACAGCAAGCCCAGTTATAGAATGATTCCCTTAACCTCATGTTCCTGCTGCTCATGTCTGTTTCTTACCAGGAAGGATGACAACTAATGCCTCAAGTCCCCTTTCCAGTCCCCTCGGGGAAGTAGCAATATTTATTTGAGGATCAGGTCAGGGTCTCTGAGCAGAAATCAGCATTTCCCAAGAGCTTAAGTCCCACAGTCTGGTGTTTTGGCCTGACCCCAGGTAAAATGCCTTGTGACAACTATCTCTACTCCTGAGGGCAGGAAGTTCCAGTTTAGGGGTCAGTTTTTATGATGAACAGCTGTTTTCTGAAATCATCTCAGAAAAACAAGCAGGATCGGAAGAATGCAGTGCAAAGGCCATCTCCAGGAAAGAGAAAGGGAATGGGAAAAAAGAAAGATGGAGTCGCCCATGGCAAGACTCTGTACAATTCCACATGCACACACATGTACACACGCAGGACCAGAGAATTTCCTGTTTCATTTTGTGGCCAGGGGGATTGAACACAGGGGCATAGAGGTGCTTTACCACTGAGCTACATTCCCAGATCCACTCCCCTTTAAAAAAATTTTTTAGATAGGTTCTGGCTAACTTGCTGAGGCTGGCCTCTTGAGTTCCTGAGATTACTGGAGTGTGCCTTGAATATTAACAGTGTGACTTACAAAATTTGAGTAATTTGAGATTTGATTAGAGGTTTGCAGTAGTGTGGCATGGTGGTGCATGCCTGTTATCCCAGGGACTGGGGAGGCTGAGGCAAGAGGATTGCAAATTGGAGGCCATCCTCAGCAATTCAGCAAGAGTCCTTTCTCAAAATAAAAAGGACTAGGGATGTGGCTCATCGTTAAAGCACTTCTGGATTTAATCTCCAGTAACAGCAACAGAAAAAGAGGTTTGTAGTCCTATGAGGTAGAGAGCTCAGCCTGAAGTTTTCTTTGTTGTAGGCGCTCTGGGGTCTTAAAATGACAATAGAGACTTCACAAGAATTAAACAAACAATCCAGAAGCAATGGCAACAAAGGCACTGTCTTCAGCAAAGACAATGTTTTGACAATCAAAGCAAAGCCTGGGCAAGGGTTTGGTAGCCCGGGAATCAGGAAGTGAAAACGTGAAATGATTAAACACTAAGAAAAAAATATTAAGCTTACTATAAATAAAACAGGCTCTATTTATAACAATGGAATATTAGCTGTAGAAAAGAATGCAAGAACTGGAAAGAGAGCCCAGATATAAACTCTCAAATACACAGTCAAATGACTTTCAGTCACTGGCTGGAGTTGTAGCTCAGAGGTAGAGTACTTGCCTCTCAAGTGGGAGGCGATGGGTTCCATCCTAGCATCACATAAAAACAAATAAAGGCGGGGCTGGGGATGTGGCTCAAGCGGTAGCACGATCGCCTGGCATGCGTGCGGATCGTGGTTCCTGGAAAAAACAGTGATGCTGGGTAAGTGGAGGGATAGAGGCAGCCCGGGTACTCAGGAGGCTGAGGTGGGAGGGTTGCAATTTTGAGTCAGGAGGCTGAGGCGGGAGGGTTGCAAGTTTGAGGCCAGCCTGGGCAACTTACTGAGTCCCTGTCTCAAAATAAAAAAATAAAGGAACACCTTGGATGTAGCTCAGTGGTCCAGAACCTGCCCAGTGTGCAGGAGCTCTGGGTTGCTGAGAGCCATAGCTAAGTAAGAATGATGCATGGCATGACCCAGGTCATTTGCAGTGACATTGCATGAAAGGTGACCTTGCTCAAGGACCAGGGCGGATCTGGGTTTAGGGCGGATCAGGGTTTAGGGCCCTCCTTGGGTTTAGGGCGGTTCCAGGTTTAAGGTGTATCCTGCTGGGAATAGGGCCTATCTTGCTGCCTCCAGGCACCTGCTCCTTGAGTTCCCGTTGAGTTCAGAGAGTATTTTGGGATGCAGAGCTCAGTGGAAGTATGGATTTCCCCAGAATGTGTGTGTAGAGTGCCGGTGTGAGTTCAGGAATAAAGAATTGCTGTTTGAATCTACAAGGTGTGAGTGGCTCGTGATTTTGTGCCCAGCCAGACTGCGGCATTTGGTGGCCCGTACAGGGAATGAACCCATGACCTTGGCATTGTAGGTATCCTGAGGCTGTAGGACAATTAATACTCAAAGGAATAAAAGCAGCGAAGGGAGTGTTTGGAATTTCTCCCAATAAAATTGTTACTCCATATACTATGGATCAAATTGATGAGTTAGGGGCTGGGGATGTGGCTCAAGCGGTAGCGCGCCATGCCTGGCATGCGTGCGGCCCGGGTTCGGTCCTCAGCACCACATACCAACGGAGATGTTGTGTCCACCGAGAACTAAAAAATAAATATTAAAAATTCTCTCTCTCTCTCTCTCTCTCTCTCTCTCTCTCCCCTCTCTCACTCTCTCTTTAAAAAAAAAAAAAAAAAAAAAAAATTGATGAGTTAGCTAATGAGTTAAATACTTGGGCAATAATCATGTGTAAATCTAATGTTACTTTTGATAATCACTTACCATCTAATCCTTTGTTGTCTTTTTGGTCTAAGCATCCTGTAGTTTTTCCAAAAATGACAAGAAAAACCCCTATTATGAATGCTCCAAATATATTCACTGATGGGTCAAATAGTAGTTACCCCTGATCAAACTTTTACATTTTTAGTTCCCAAACAATCAGCTCAAAAGGTAGAGCTTAATGCAGTATTACAAGCTTTTGTGATGTTTAAAGATTCTGTATTTAATTTATTTTCTGATAGTCAGTATATAGTTAATGCTATTGTATCCCTTGAAGATGCTGGTAGGATTTCCCCTTCCTCTACTGTTTTCTCTTTGTTTTTACAAAGTCTAATCTGGGACAGAAAAGATCCATTCTTTATAGGACATATCAGGGCACATACAGGATTGCCTGGAGCCCTTAGTTTGGGCAATGATTTAGCAGATAAAACTACGCATGACATACATATTTTCTCTACATTAGAAGAAGCTACAAATTTTCATAAAAGGTTTCATGTTAATGCTAATACTTTACAAAAGTGTTTTAAAATAACTAAGGAACAAGCCAGACATATAATAAAACAATGTCAAAATTGTGTGACCTTTTTACCACAAGTTAATCTTGGAGTCAATCCTAGAGGACTGATACCTAACCATATTTGGCAGATGGACGTCACACACTTGCCAGAATTTGGAAAATTAAAATATTTGCATGTTACAGTTGATACTTCTGGATTTTTGATGGGCTCCCTTCATGCCGGAGAAAAAACTAAAGATGTTATAGCTCATTGCTTACAAAATTTTGCCACTGTGGGTGTTCCTAAACAGTTAAAAACAGATAACGGTCCTGGTCATACTTCTACCTCTTTTAAACAATTTTGCTCATCTTTTGGCATTACTCATATAACAGGAATCCCATACAATCCACAGGGACAAGGTATAGTTGAAAGAGCTCATCAAACTATTAAAACGTACTTATTAAAGCAAAAAGAGGGAATTGGAAAGGGGTATATAACCCCCAAAGATGAACTTAAAATAACGCTTTTTACTTTAAACTTTTTAAATTTGGATTCATCAGGGCTTAGTGCTGTGGAAAGACATATGTATCCAAAAAAAAAATGTTCATAAGCCTAAGGTACTTCGGAAAGATATTCTAACAGGACAATGGAAAGGTCCTGACCCAGTGATTGTCTGGAGTCGAGGTTCTGTTTGTGTGTTTCCACAGGGAGAACAGCAGCCGATTTGGATTCCAGAGAGACTAACTAAAGCAATTTCTACAGACCAAAAAGAAGATGATTTGATTCAAATCCATAACAGCTGATATCCAGAGCTCCAGCTTGGCTATTCTTACCTCTGTGATAGTGATTAACCAGGATGCTTTTTTCAATATCTATTTTATTATTGCATTTTCCCACATCATAAAGTTCTATTTTATTTTTTGAGCTCATACAGACCTAGGTTAATGTTTTTCTGATCAGTTTTATTTTTTGACTGTGGAGTTTTTAAACATTGCAATGGAGATTTCACCTAGGTAAAGCTACAAGGCCTTTATTATTGTCTTATGTGTTGTACGTTTGTGTGCACATTGTGTTTTGTGTTGTATGTCTGTGTGTGCGTATGTCCATATATCATATATGAGGATCGCTCATGAAAAAATGGATCCGAATTTTTTTTTATTCACGTGATTTTAATGGTTTAATTTAAATTAGGTAAACAGCTGTTAAGGATAGTTTTTAAAGAGGTTAACAGATCTGTTTGTTTACTTTAACCTTTTCTTTTCATTATATTTAATAATTCTGTTCAGAATAATGTCTCTTTAGCATCATTGCCAGAATTCCTATCTTCATCCCAGTGCCAGTGAAGACAAAGATAAACCAAACTACAGCTTCTATGATAGCTATCACAGTAAACTGTATAAACTGATGCATCAATGAATATAACTAAACAAGTAATGCTCAATCAAGGAGTCGATTTACTTTGAGAGGAAATGGACATATTGATAGACTCCTCCGCTTTGAACTGCTTGCAGAACTTGCCTGGACTATGTATCACTTGTATGCATTGTGAACTATCTGTTGGTGCAGCGAATTGTGGTAGTGCTGGCGTATCTTTGCTGATGGTGTCACCAGTGATGCAATTTTTCCAAAGAAGCCATCAATTGGCTTGGTGTCGTGGCATTTCTGTATCCTCCTCCCTTCTGCTAGTGATGGTCTAAAATTTGGGGGCCAACAGATGTGAGGCAAAGAACCTCAGCCCCCCACTGGCACTAAGGCCAAATTTGGGGGCCAACAGAGGTGAGGCAAAGAACCTCAGCCCCCCACTGGTGCATAGGCTTATCCACAAGTATGGCTGTATGCTGGACCGGTAGTCAGTGACGAGTATGATCCAATTGCAGTGGTACCAACCTAAGACAGGAGGCTGACGCCTAGAGGTCAGTTTTTCCCATGACGGGTAAGGACCATATGTTGAATTGGACAACCTAACAGCCACATTGCTTGTTGTTTAATTAATCAGAAGGGGAGAGATGCTGAGAGCCATAGCTAAGTAAGAATGACGCATGGCATGACCCAGGTCATTTGAAGTGACACTGCACGAAAGGTGACCTTGCTCAAGGAACAGGGCGGATCAGGGTTTAGGGTGCTCCTTGGGTTAGGGCAGGTTTAAAGTGTATCCTGCTGGGAATAGGGCCTATCCTGCTGCCTCCAGGCGCCTGCTCCTTGAGTTCCCGTTGAATTCAGAGAGTATTTTGGGATGCAGAGTCCAGAGGAAGTATGGATTTCCCCAGAACTTGTGTGTAGAGTGCTGGTGTGAGTTCGGGAATAAAGAATTGCTGTTTGAATCTACAAGGTATGAGTGGCTCATGATTTTGTGCCCACCCAGACTGCAGCACTGGGTTTAAACCCTAGTGTGGCCAAAAAACTAATATCATAAACACAACTCTTGGATCTTTTGTAGAGGTTGACATGCTGTTGGCAAAATACTCTCCTGTGTTGGATAATTCTGAATGTAATTAGGAGTTATAGCAGAGATTTATTATTTTTATTTTATTTTATTATTACTATTGTTGTTGGCTGTACTGGGGATGGAACTCAGGGTCACTCTACCACCGAGCTACATCCCCGACCTCACCCCTTTTTAAAAAATTTGAGACAGGGTTTGGCAGAATTGCCCAGTACTGACCTCCAGCATGCAATCCTCTGGCCTCAGGTTGCTAGACTTCTGAGTCACTGAGATTACAGGAGTGTACCATCATCCTGGGCAGCTCCAGTAGAAGTTTTTACCCTATAGACCTGGGACCAGCAGCAGCAGCAGCAGCAGCAGGACATGGAAACTTTTTAGAAATGCAAATTCTTGGGGCTGGAGCTAGGTCAGTGTCAATAGAGTATTCTAAAGTCCGGAGTTTAGTCCCCAGAGTGAAATAGCAACAAAAGAAATGCAAATTGTCAACACCCTGGATTAGAAACTCTGGGTCAGGGCTGCAGCCTGTGCTTGAACACGCTCTCTAGGTAATTCTGGTTAATGCTCCAGCTTTGAAAACTGGCAGGTGATGGTGCAGTGTTCAAGAGGGCTGGGGCTGGCCTGGCGCGGTGGTACATGCCTGTAATCCCAGTGGCTTGGGAGGCTAAGGCAAGAGGATCACCAATTCAAAGCCAGCCTCAGAAATGGGAGGCTCTAAACAACTCAGTGAGACCCTGTCTCTAAATAAAATACAAAATAGGGCTGGGGGTGTGGCTCAGTGGTTGAGTGCCCCAGGGTTCAATCCCTGGTACCAAAAAAAAAAAAAGCTGGGGCTGAGGCAGCAGATGGCAGGTTCAAAGCCAGCCTCAGCAAAAGTGAGGTGCTAAGCCACTCAGTCAGACCTTGTCTCTAAATAAAACATAAAACAGGACTGGGAATGTGGCTCACTGGTCGAGAGCATCTGAGTTCAGTCTCCAATAACCCCCCCACACACACCCACACACAAAAGAGAGAGAGAGAGAGAGAGAGAGAGAGAGAGAGAGAGAGAGAGAGAGAGAAAGAGCTGGGTCTAGAACTGACTCCAGGGTTCAAGTCTTGGCTCTGCTGCCAGCAAGTTGTGTGATGTTAGGGGAGACAATCATTCCTAGGTGGGGACCCAGGTCTACCAGTTGTATGGTTCCGTTTGCTTTTTGTGGTACTGGGAGGCTGTTGTGATGAGCAAAAGGTTCAACGCATGCAATTCAGGGGGAGAAATAAAGAATGTCCATGGGCTTCTGCCCTTTTCAATCACTCAATACACTTTTCAAATCACTCAATACAATTTCACTCTATAGGTTCTTAATCAAGAAAATCCTTAATTTGTCTCTCAAGCCCAAGGCCCTGGGTTCAATCCCCAGCACCAAAAAAAAAAAAAAAAGAAAAAAAGAAAATCCTTAATGCTAGGCACTACATAATCAATTCACAGCACACAATTCTAGATTAATTAATTCTAAGCACTGAAAACACACTTAATCTTGACAGGCTAATGACATACATTCCCTCTGCAGGCTAAGTTCAAGTCTAAAGTCTGAAGCCTTAGGCTGTAAGTCCAGCAGCTGCACACTCAGTCTGACCACCATGATCAGGTCAGGAACAAAGGCAGGCTTCTCCTGAGGTGGAGCTGACGGCTGGCTGAGGAGAGGATCCGTGGGAGAAATCCCCCCCGCCCCCCCCCGCCCCCCCGCCCCCCCCCCAAGATGTGGCTGTAGAGTTGGAGAGCAGTGAGGACCATGCAGAGGATCAGGCAAATGGTGACAAGGGATGGGATGTCAGTCCAGGTCCTAATCAGGCTCTCCAGCTGTGTGCTTAAGTCTTGGCCGCTGTCTGTTCATTTGCTCTATTATTTATACTAAATTTGGGGGCTTTTGACACTCCTTTCAATCCTTATCAGCTGCCACAGGATTTCTCAGTGATGTCACTTACCTTGGGGTTAAAACCACTGGTCTAGGGCTGAAGTTGTAGCTCAGTGGTTGAGCACGTGCGTGAGGCACCGGGCTTTGATCCACAGCACCATATAAAATAAATAAGTTTTAAAATATAAAGATATTGTGTCCATCTACAACTTAAAAAAAAAAAAAGAAGAAGAAAAGAAAAAGAAACCTGGCTGGTGGTCCCACCCTAATCTTTTTGCCTTTTCCTCTCATCTGGGCAGCGAGGACAGCCAGCCAGAGGCTTCTGAGTTTATCGTGATGGGGAGAAGTGACTTGTTTGTGCCTGAGGACCATACATACATTTTTTATATTTAGGAGTGCAGGGTGAGACTGCAGGTTTCAAACTGGAGTTTTTAAAGTGGAGTGGCTTAGGCTCAGGCCCAAGGCCATCCTCACAGAGCTGAACCCATATCTACCACTGAACTACACCCCCAGCCCTTCTTTATTTTTATTTTCTGACAGTGCCACACTAATTTGCTGAGACTAAGAGGAAATCTCTCAACTCTCCACAATTATTTGGGAACAAGGTAAGAAAACATCCAATTCCTGACACACCTAGAATATGCCTACATAGCACAGCTAAAAAAAAAAAAGTTCCAATGATACGTCATTATACAACATTTTAAAAATAACTTCAAAAAAGACTATTCCCCTGAGAGCTAAGACAGGCAAGGAAGAAATGAAATGGAAAACAAAAGTGTAAGCGGCCCACGCTTGATAAAAATGGAAGCAGAGCTGTTTGCTGGTCCCTCCATAAATAGGACAGTTCCACTCAGAGCATAGAGCGCCTCTGCTTAGGGTGGCACCGCTGACTTCCACGTGGCACATTCAGCCTGGCTCTCTTCCTGTTCTCCCCCCACCCCCATCCTTTTGTGTGAGGATTAAACCCAGCCTTGCTCAACCACGGAGCCACCTCTCCAGTCCTTTTTATTTTCCATTTTGAAACAGGGTCTCCCAAGTTGCTTAGGGCCCCCTAAATTGCTGAGGCTGGCCTTGAAGTTGTGATCTTCTCCTCAATCACTGTGATTACAGGCGTGCACCACAGTGACTAACTAGGTTAACTTGAAAAGAATCTGTTTAGCAGGAAAGGTGGCCTCCAGGGCACTTGTTTTAAGACTGTTTACTTATGTGAATAAGAGAACACTTCCCTTTTTTTTTTTTTTCTTTCTTTTGCTTTTAGCTGCTGAGATGTGTTTATTCAGGATGGTGGGTGGGAGGAGCATTTGGTGAAGGGACTAAATGTCTGCCTCGCCCCCAAACCCGCCCTTTCTCCACCACTGGAATGCAAGCACAACTCCCAAAGGGGTTTTTGTTTTGTTTGTTTTGGGTGCTGGGGACTGACTGAGCTCAGGGCCTTGCACTTGCTAGGCAAGCTCTCCACCACCTAGCTGCATCCCCTGCAGTTAAAAAATATATTTTTTATTTTGCCGGGTGTGGCAACACAGGTCTGTAATCCCAGCGTTTTGAGAGGTGGAGGCAGGAGAACTGCAAATTGGAGGCCAGCCTCAGAAAATATAAAAAGGTCTGGGGCTTGGGCTGGGGTTGTGGCTTAGCGGTAGAGCACTCCACCAGCACAAGTGAGGCCCTGGGTGTCAGGCCAGTGGCGGTGACTTAGAACAAAGCAGCCCACATGGGAAAGAAACATCAATCAGGCACAGATGGAAACGCCTGTCAATCCGTGGGATCTCCTACTAACACCTATCAATCAGCAGGACCCCCTGGCCAATCCTGGAGTTCAGCCAGCTCACCGAACTCCTTGGGACAAGGGACTCTAAAAACACTTTTTCCTGTCCCAAGCCCTTCCCTTCCTGCTGTAAGCCCCATAAAAGTCCAGTCTGGTCGAGCTTCCACGTGGTTTCTCCTCAGACCCTTCTCCTGTCCATTCTGTGGGTCTGATGGAGTTCTGCCTGGGAGTGACATCTCAATAAAGCCTCGTTCCTGGGCCTTTTTAAATCTGCCTCCTTTGGCCGCTGCCCTATCTCGCCTGATTTGACATTGGGCTTGATCCTTGGTACTATATAAAAATAAACAAATAAAATAAATGGGAAAAAAAAAATCTGGGGCATTGGCTTAGTGGTAAGCGCCTGAGGTTTCCAATATCCAGTACCAAAGAAAAAATAATTTATTTTAAATGTTTAATTTTACAGACAGCTCTGACAGTCATGGAGATGGTCCTTCAGATCACGTCTTTTTGGAGACTTGAATTCAAGGCCCTGCACACATCAGTGTGCACTCTAACACTGAACTATATACTTCCAGCTCCAAATGGTTATTTATTTATTTTTTTTCTTTTGGGTACTGGGGATTGAACTCAAGGGCACTTGACCACTGAGCCACATCCCTAGCCTTATTTTGTATTTTATTAGAGACAGGGTCGCACTGAGATGCTAAGCACTACATTGCTGAGGCTGGCTTTGAACTCATGATCCTCCTGCCTTCGCCTCCTGAGCCACTGGGATTATAGGCATGCGCCACTGTGCCTGGCCTAGATGGCTATTATTAAAAGAAAGA
The DNA here is from genome assembly GCF_052094955.1 of Ictidomys tridecemlineatus. Taxonomy (NCBI): domain Eukaryota; kingdom Metazoa; phylum Chordata; class Mammalia; order Rodentia; family Sciuridae; genus Ictidomys; species Ictidomys tridecemlineatus. The sequence goes on from NC_135478.1 coordinate 93,220,597, forward strand.
AAGAAAATAATATGAGAAGAGGGGAGTAGTGGGGCTGTGGGAAGGGGAGAGTAGAATGAGAGGGACATTATTACCCTAACACATGTATGATTACACTACTGGTGTGACTCTGCACTATGCACAGCCAGAGGAATGAGAAGTTGTGATCCATTTGTGTACAATGTGTCAAAATGCATTCTACTGTCCTGTATAACTAATTAGAACAAATTAAAAAAGGAATTAATATGAGAATATGGAAAAATGGGACCCTTGGGCATTGCTAGTGAGTATAAAATGGTTCAGCTGCTAGGAAAACAGCAAGGCAGTTCTCAAAAAATTCAGCGAATGGAAAAATTGGTTTTCCATATGTAGAAAAATGAGTCCAGACCCTTTTCTCTCACCCAGCACAAAAGTCAACTCAAAATGCGTTAAAGACCTCAGAATTAGACCATAAATTACACAACTCCTAGAAACAAAACAAGGTCAACACTCCAGTACATAGGCACAGACAATGACTTTCTCAATAGGTCCCCTAAAGCTCAGGAAATAATGCAAAGAGTTAATAAAGGGGATGGCATCCAATTATAAAGCTTCTGCACAGCAAAGGAAACAATTAGGTATGTGAAGAGAGAGCATACAGAATGGGAGAGAAATTTTTGCTAGCTACTCTTCTGACTAAAGATTAATATCTAGAATATAGAAAGAACTAAAAAAATTTAACATTAAAAAATAAATAAAATAAAATAACCCAGTTAAGAAGTGGGCAAATGAATTAAACAAACACTCCTTAAAAAAGAAATATAGGGGCTGGGGATATGGCTCAAGTGGTAGCTCGCTCACCTGGCATGTGTGCAGCCCCGGTTCGATCCTCAGCACCACATACAAACAAAGATGTTGTGTCCTCCGAAAACTAAAAAATAAATATTAAAATTCTCTTTCTCTCTCTTTAAAGAAAGAAAGAAATATAAATTATCATCAAACACATGAAAAAATGTTCATCATGGGCTGGGGATATCGCTCAGAGAGTAGAGTGCTTCCCTTTCTTTTAATATTTATTTTTTAGTTTTAGGTGGATATAAAGATATTGTATTTTTATGTGGTGTTGAGGATCGAACCCAGTGCCCAGTGCATGCACGCCAGGAGAGCACGCTACCGTTGAGCCACATCCCCAGCCCTAGAGTGCTTCCCTTGTGCGCTCAAGGCCCTAGGTTCAATCCCCTGAACCATATACACATAAAAAAAAAAAAAAAAAAAAAAAAGTTCACCATTAGCAATTAGGGAAATGCAAATCAAAACTACATGAAAATTTCATTTTATACCTGTCAGAGTGGCAGCCATCAAGAATGCCAACAGGGGCTGGGGTTATGGCTCAGCTGTAGAGCGCTCGGCTCGCATGAGCAAGACCCTGGGTTCGATCCTCAGCACCACATAAAAATAAATAAAAGTAAAAAAAAAAAAAAAACCAACAATAATAAATGCTGGAGTGTTTGTAAAGAAAAGGAACACATAGGCTGGGGATGTAGCTCAAGCGGTAGCATGCTTGCCTGGCATGCTTGTGGCCCAGGTTCGATCCTCAGCATCACATACAAACAAAGAACTAAAAAATAAATATTAAAATTTTCCCTCTCTCTCTCTCTCTCTCTCTCTCTCTCTCTCTCTCTCTCTCTCTCTCTCTCTCTTTCTCTAAAAGGGGAGAAAAAAAAAAAAAAAGGAACACATTCACACTGTTGGTGGGATTGTAAATAAAGTACAGCTACTACGGAAATCACCATGGAGGTTCTCCCAAAGACTCCTAGCTGTACCTCTCCTTGGTATTTATCCTAAAGAATTAAAGTCATCATGCTACAGATACCTGCACACCTATGTTTACAGCAGCACAATTCACAATAGCCAAACTACAGAACCAGCCAAAGTGTCCATAAATGAAAACATGGCTGAAGAACATGTGGAATGGGTACACAATGAAGTTTTAGTCAGTCATGAAGAAAAATGAAATTGTATCATTTGCATAAAAATGGGTGGAACTACAGACCATCATGTCAAGTGAAATAAGTCACACTTAGAAGGTCAGGGGTCTTGTTTTCTCTCACATATGGAAGCTAGAGAGAACACAGGAAAAGAAAGCATATGGAAAGCTGGTTACCCATAGGTAGTGGTGGGTGAGTGAGGGGACAGGGATCTCATGAAAATCCAAGGGAGGTCAGTAGAGAAAGGGACCAGAGCTGGGAGAAAGGGAGGGAGGGGGAAGTGCTGGGGAAGGGTATTCACCAAACTATATTTTTATATTGTGTGCATGTATGAATATGTAACAATAAATCCCATCACTGTGTGCTAGTTTTTGAAAATATTTTTTAGTTATTGATAGATCTTTATTTTATTTATTTATATGTGGTGCTGAGAATCAAACCCAGTGCCTCACTGGCTAGGCAAGTGCTCTACCACTGAGCTACAACCCTAGTCCCTATCACTGTGTACTATTATGCACAATAAAATAATGTGGAAAAATTAAGCGTAGATGAGCAGTGGGTGTGAAAAGTGCTTGCCTAGCAGGTGCAAGGCGTAGGGTTTGGTCCCTGCTCTCAAAAAATAAGAAAAAGAAACAGCATAACTGATATAAGACCTATCCATTGTGAAAATCCAAGGGAGGTCAGCAGAGGAAAGGGACCAGGGGTGGGACAAAGGGAGGAAGCCGGAAGGGCTAGGGAAGGATATTCACCAAACCATATTTTTATATTGTGTTCATGTATGAATATGTAACAACAAATCCCATCACTGTGTGCTATTTTTTTTAAAAAATATAATTAATTATAATATATTATTTCTAATAATTTGTAGATATTTGTAGTATTTAAAAATAGATTTGTAGGGGCTGGAGTTGTGGCTTGGTGGTAGAGCACTTGCCTAGCATGTGTGAGGCCCTGGGTTCGATTCTCAGCACCACATATAAATAAATGAATAAAATAAAGGTCCATCAACATCTAAAAAAATATTTAAAAAAATAAAAATAAAAATAGATTTGTAGATTTTTAAAAATAGATTTTAAAAATATTTAATGATATTATTTCTAATAATTTGTAGATATTATTATTTTTTAATATTTATATTTTAGTTGTAGTTGGACACAATACCTTTATTCCACTTTTTTTTTTTTTTTTTTATGTGAAGCTGCGGATTGAAACCAGGGTCTCGCAGGTGCTGAGCTACAACCTCAGTCCCAAGATATTAATTATTTTTAAAAAATATATTTCAGTTATTGATGAACCTTTATTTTATTCACTTACTTATATGTGGTGCTGAGAATCGAACCTAGTGCCTCACACATGCTAGGCAAGTGCTCTATCTTTGAGCCACAACCCCAGCCCATGTAGATATTAATTATATCTACTCCCTCTCACCCTGGGTTTTAAATTTAGCTCCTCCTTCCTTTTTAAATGCAATTTTTAATTTTTTTCTTTAGAGAGAGAGAGAGAGAGAAAGAGAATGAGAGAGAATTTTTTAATATTTATTTTTTAGTTTTCAGTGGACACAACATGTTTGTATGTGGTGCTGAGGATCGAACCTGGCCGCACGCATGCCAGGCGAGCGCACTACCGCTTGAGCCACATCCCCAGCCCCCCAATTTTTAAATTTTTAACTTGACACATAATTGTACATATTTATTAAACTGGGCTTCTTACTGCAGGGGTTTTCTGTGCTCTTACAAAAATCATCAGGGAGCCCGGCACTGTGGCATGCTTGTAATCTCAAAAGACGTGGGAAGGTTGAGGCAGGAGAATCACAAGTTGGAGACTAGCCTTAGCAACTCAGCCAGATCCTGACTCAAAATAAAAAATTAAAAAGGCTAGGGCGGTATCTTAATGGTAAAGAGTTCCTGGGGTCTGTCCCCAGTACCAAAAATAAGTAAGTAAATAATTGATAAAAATAAAAATAGAAAGATTTGGGGATGTAACTCAGTGGTAGAGCCCTTCCCGGTTTAAAGGAAAAAAAAAATACTGTTCTACTTATGTGGAAAGTGAACTTATTAAGTCCAAGTGTAACAGGGGTTCACTAGATGCTTTGAAACTTACATGTTTTTTCTTTTTCCCAACAATCTTCTCCCTGACCTCCTCCCTGATCTTCTTTTCCTTAACCTTCTCCTCCCTAATCTCATTTTCTCTGAGTCACCTCTTTAAAAGACCCCTGTTCTTGCTGATGGGAGAATCCCAGCCTTTGGGACAGGAGTCCTGGGGTTTCTTCTTTGCTAGCAAAGCAATAAACCTTCTTTTTCCTGTTTCTCAAAACCGTATCCTCCTTATTGGATTGGCATGGGGACAAGGACCGAGCTTTCGGTAACGCAGGGATTATGAAACCTCTGGGACCGTGTATAAAATTTCATGCCAACGGGGCTCATTAAAAATCATCATAACCACACGTGAGCCTAAGCCGTTCCCAGAAAAAACTAACTGCACATTCGGTGCTATAGCAACTGGTCAATTAAGCATTTTTTGTTTTCGTGTAAAAAAAAAAAAAGAAAAGAAAAGAAAAAAAGAAACAAATGAAAGTGCAATCTCATCGCAAGATAGCCGCCCCTGAGGTCCAATGCAGGTGACGGGACGTCTTAAAACGGCAAAAGGAAAACAGCATCTGACGAATCTGCGGATGGCAACGTAGACGTCTGGTCGAGGCCGGCATCAGGAAGCTTCCTTTGCCCGGAGTCGGGGCATATCTATCTCGGTGTCTGAGAAGGTCTCCGCGAGCCGGAGCTGTGCCGAGGTGAGTGGGAGCCTACGAAGGGACGGGCCCGCGTCCGAGGGAAAGAAGAGGGACTCTGTGGGGATGCTGTGGCCGCCGAGGTGCGCGGCGCCATGTTGAAACCTGGCAAAGGGGGACAGTTCAGAAGCTGCGTTGCGGGCCAGAGGGGCGAGAACTGGAGCGGAAAGGTGGCCCTTTCCTCCTTGCGCCCATTCAGGAGGTGAGGGGTCGGAGGACCCAGCCAGGCTGAGGTGGTGGCTGAGGGAATGGGGGCGCTGGCAGTGTGGCGCAGGCCGTCCCACTCCGACTTCCGCCCGTGCTTCTCCAGCGTCATTGCGCATGCCCGGAGCTGTCGGCGGGAGCGGGGCTTTGGCTCATCCCAAGACCCTGGAAGGAGAGACTTGTATAGAACAAAACTTTGATTTGTGTTATAATATCTTATAAACAAGCACTTTCTTTGATACCATCCAGTCCGCAAAAACCCAGTGACGTGGCGTGTAGACGCGTTTTATAGATAATAATTCCGATTCTCAAATTTTTAAATAAATTTTAAGTTTTGGCACCACATGGTAGAACTGGGTCTTAGGCCTTGAGAGTCTGACTTCCAACCTAGTGCTTTTTGTCGTTTTCCCATATTTTTGCCTTTGACGGTTAATTGCCCCATCCACTTCCACCCCATCATTCCTCTCTCAAATCTCTCCCCTGACCAGAATGTAAAAATCCAAGGAGATTATTGCAGGAGATCTCAGTATAATGCTGCGATGCTGCATACAATTAGAAATATCGTATTGTATTATGAACAGTGCAGGCTGCTGTTGTATTTGATAAAAACATGCAGATGAGACAGAACAAATCTTGTGCTTAATTCTTTATCATTCTTTAGATTTTAATTTTAAGTAATTTTAAAGCTTGGAACAGGAGCTGTCACTATGTACGATAATGTAAGTTTTTTAAAAAAATATTTTTTAGGAATAGTTGGCCACAGTACCTTTATTTTATTTATTTTTATATGGTGCTGAGGTGAAGATCAAACCCAGGGCCCCACACGTGCTAGACTAGCTATACCACCGAGCCACATCCCCAACCCCAATAATTTAAGTTTAGTTGGTGGATCCTTGTGACTTCTTTTTGTGTGTGTAGTGTTGGGGATTGAACCCAGGGCCTTGTGCATGCAAGGCAAGCACTTTATCAACTGAGCTATAAGAATCCCAGCCCATGGACATGGTTTTTTTATATTGCATGAGGAGGGGTTCTTTTCCTCCTGGGGTTGGAGGTGGATCATGGATCTCAGTCTCCAACACCCAGAATCCTGATGGATTTTCTTCATTCCAATCTCCAAAGCCTTATCTTTCATGAAAGCCCCCTGAGCAAATGGTCAAGAGCTCAAGCTCTGGAGTTCAACACAGCTCCTGGTTCAAAGCTCCTGGTTCAGATCCCCTCACTGGGCCACCACTTAGCTTTATGACTTGGGGTAATAGTCTTTATTTTTTTTTATTTTATTTTTTTTTAGTACTGGGGATTGAACCCAGGGGCACTGCTTAACCACTGAGTCACGTCCCCACTCCTATTTTATATTTTATTTAGAGACACGGCTCACTAAGTTGTTCAAAGCCTCACTAAGTTGCTGAGGCTGGCTTTGAATTTGTGATCCTCCTGCCTCAGCCTCCCCAGCTGCTGGGATCATAGGTGTGTGCCAGGGTGCCTGGTTGTGTCCAGCTCTTCTCATCTGACAGGATGGTGACAGCGGTGCCTACCTACATGCTGTTGCTGAGAGCTGAGAGGAGGGTTTAGCACAGTGCTTGGCACCTGTTAAGTGTTGGACTAATCTGTAATCATCATAGTTTTTTCCTGCAACCCTGTGATGGAATGGGGAATAAGACTAAACTCCAGGAATATCAGGCCCAGTAGATAAGGGGTCTTTATAGACCAAATACCAGAATATTGGGACCAAAATACCATAGCTCCATCTCTTCTGTTTTCACGTGGAGAAATTCTATCCATGAGAGAAAAGACAGTGAGCCAGAGCCAGAACAGGACTGCAAATGTCTCACTCCTGTCCTCTGTGCCTTCTGATGCCCTCAAGGTCTATCATCCTTTACTGTTTAAGATAACCAGAGAAGCATCTTCTCCAAAGTTGCTTGACTTTTAAAATTTTTTTCAGTGCTGGGAACCCAGTGGCACTTAACCACTGAGCTTACATCCCCAGTTCCTTGTATTTTGACATAGGGCCTCCATGAATTGTTGAGGGTGGTCTTGAACTTTCGATCTTCCTGCCCCACCCTACCCAGTGGTGGGATTGGCAGCATGGCCACAGTGCCTGGCTTCCACTTGCTTGTCTTCCACTTGCTTGTTGATGACGACAGGCGGGACCCTCCTCCTTCCACCGCCTGGTGGTGTGTGGCACAGTGTGCTCCCTCTCCATTCTCAGTGATGGGCCCTTTTGTTTAACTTGGAAGGCAGTTAGTTCAGTTCCCCAGTGTTCAACAGGAAGTGTCCTAGGACCTGGAGATAATAAACTCAAGGGTGTTCACTGTGCGTGGGGCAGAACAGTCAGTCCAGGAGGGGTCCCGGGAGCCGGGGGAGGCACATTTGCTCTGTGGGGGGAGTTTGAAGCTGGACTTGGAAGGATCAGTGGGATTTCTAAAAGTGGATGTGTGGGAGGCAGAAAGGAAGGAAATATTCCCTGCAGGGCAGCTGCACAGGGCAGAGAGGAGCTGAGGACTAGGTGCATCCAGGAGCAAGCCTTCTAGGTGTGCAGAGGCTTTGTAATGGGGTTTGGTGAGAGTGTGAGCCAGGCCAGAGGCCTCAAGTGCAGTGCCCTTGGCTTTGAGTTTATTCTGTGGGTGTTCAGCTTTTTACTGGGGGAGCAGTTCCACAGTGTACCCCATTAGCAACTGGTCACTGCCCCTACTCACCCCATCAACTGAACAAGCAAAGCAAAAAGATTCTTGAAGAAAACTTGAGTAAGAGGAGAAACTTTATAGACATCATTTTAATATTATGGGAAGATGTCATCAGGTTGAATGACCATGGACAGGCTACAGAGTCCTGGTTTTGGAGGAGGGGGTTATGTGAGTGTTAGCCAGGTCTGACCTTAGGATTACAGCAGGCATCCCTAGAGTCAGTTGTCACCCATCAGAGTGACTGACAACTGCGGTGTGCCCACCAGTGAAAGTTCCCTGTAGTCAGTTCCGGGGCTCCTGGGATAATAGAGTCAAGAGGAGATCCCAGGTTCCTGGGGAGCAGAGGAGCCTGCCATCTGGGCTACTCCTGAGCTGCCCTCTCAGCCTCCTGTGGCCACCTTGTAAATTGATTTATTTTAATAAAAAAAAAAATAAAAAATAAATAAATGCAAGTCCCAGGGTTACTTTACCACTGAGTTTCCCAGGGTGACCTTGAGCTCGATCCTCCTGCCTCAGCCTCCTGGGCGCTGGGATTTCAAGCGTGGGCCATCTTGCCTGCCCTCTCACCCAGTCCCAGGCAGTGGAGGGTCTGGGACCGTGGGCCACACCACGGAGCAGTGTCAGTGTCCCTTTGTGGGGGAACCAGGCTCACGCCCTGGGCTCTGACTGGGTGGGGGACTGGCAGCTCTCGCTGCCCGGGCTGCATGGCCCTCACCGCCTGTCTCCCCCAGATCATGAACGACTGGATGCCCATCGCCAAGGAGTATGACCCGCTCAAGGCGGGCAGCATCGACGGCACGGACGAGGACCCGCACGACCGCGCTGTGTGGAGGGCCATGCTGGCCCGGTACGTCCCCAACAAGGGCGTCACGGGGGACCCGCTGCTCACGCTGTTTGTGGCCCGGCTGAACCTGCAGACCAAGGAGGACAAGCTGAGGGAGGTGTTCTCGCGCTACGGCGACATCCGGCGGCTGCGGCTGGTGAGGGACCTGGTGACCGGCTTCTCCAAGGGCTACGCCTTCATCGAGTTCCGGGAGGAGCGCGCCCTGCTCAAGGCCTACCGCGACGCCGACGGGCTGCTGGTGGACCAGCGCGAGCTCTTCGTGGACTACGAGCTGGAGCGCACGCTGCGGGGCTGGGTGCCGCGGCGGCTGGGCGGCGGCCTGGGCGGCAAGAAGGAGTCGGGGCAGCTGCGCTTCGGGGGGCGCGACCGGCCCTTCCGGAAGCCCATCAACCTGCCGGTGGTCAAGGGCGACCTCTACCGAGAGGGCAAGCGGGACCGGAGGGAGCGGTCCCGGTCCCGGGAGCGACACTGGGAGTCCAGGGCCAGGGACCGGGACCACGACAGGGGCCGGGAGAAGAGGTGGCCAGAGAGAGAGCCAGCCAGGGCGTGGCCTGAGAACGACTGGGAGCGGGACCCCAGGGAGGACAGGCCCAGGGGGAGGGAGAAGAGGGACCGAAGCAAGTAGAGGCCCGGTGGGGGACGGGACAGGGGACAGGGGCAGGCTGTACTCAATAAAGCACGAATAAAGCTTATTGATGATGGAGTTTGGAGCCCGGGTATTTCCAGGCCGGAGCCGAGGTTCAAGGTGGTGTTCTGCACCTGTCACCTTCACCACCTCTTTAGTCTGCCTTTTTTAAAAAAAATATATTTTAGTTGTTGATGGGGATCTTTATTTTATTCATTTATTTATATGTGGTAAGGAACCCAGTGCCTCACACACTTGCTAGGCAAGTTCTCAACCACTCAGCCCCAGCCCCAGCCTCAGCCCTTCACCACCTCTTTCTAAAGACACAGTTTCGTCTTGTCTTTGGCAGTGCTGAGAATGGGACCCAAGGCCTGGTACCTGCTGGGCAAACGCTTTTCCCTGAGCCATATCCCCACCAATCACTGTTATTTAACAGGATGGAGAAGCAGTTCTGCTGCTGGTCACATTTGTACAACAGGCTCTTGTGAGCTTTCATTTGCCTGTAGAGAATTTGTCTTGATTTTCTCTTTGAAATTTCTTTTTAAAAATGTTATTTTATAGTTATAGTTGGACACAATATCTCTATTTTTATATGGTGCTGAGGATTGAACCCAGCACCCTGCATGTGCTTGGTGAGCACTCCATGGCTCAGCCCCAGCCCCAGCCCTGAGTTTGTTTTTTTTTTTTTTTTTTTTTAATTTTTGGTTGTAAATGGGCACAGTACTTTTGTTTATTTTTTTTTTAATTTAAAAATTTGTTTTAGTAGTAGATGGACACAATACTTTCATTTTATTTTATTTTATTTTTATTATTATTTTTTAATGAGCTGCCAGATTGAACCCAGTGCCTTACACATGCTAGGCAAAAGCTCCACCACTGGGCTGGGGATGTGGCTCAAGTGGTAGTACGCTTGCCTGGCATGTGCGCAGCGCTGGGTTCAATCCTCAGCACCACATACAAATAAAATAAAGATGTTGTGTCCACCGAGAGCTGAAAAATGAATATTAGAAAATTCTCTCTCTCTCTCTTAAAAAAAAAAAAAAAAAAAGCTCCACCACTGAGCTGCAGCCCCAGTCCCTCTGAAATGATCTTGAGTGTGGGGCAAAAGGAGGGCATGGCTCACAGTCCTTCACATTGATCTGAGACTCTGGGACCCTGATCTGGTCAGAATAAATTATATCTTTTTTTATTTTTTCCTCAGTACTGTGGATTGAGTCCCAGGGGCATTTACTGCTAAGCCATATCATAGTCCTTTTTAAGTCACATCCCAGTATATTTTGAGACAGGGCCTCAATAAGTTGTTGAGCCTGGCCTCCAACTTGCGATCCTCCTGCTTCCTTCAGCCTTGCTGGTATCTGGGATCACAGGCATTCGCCATCACTCCTGGTCCTTTTCTGTTTTTTTATCCATAGCCCAAGTGTTGGTTGAATTGAATTAAAAGTAGGATAGAGCTGGGCATGGTGGCTCCCAATGAGCCTGTGACAGGACTGCAAATTTAGCAAGATCCTGTCTCAAACAAAAGACAAACCAGGCTGGAGACGTGGCTCAGTGGGAGTGAACTCTGGTCCAGTCCCTAGTAACACGTAAGACGCTCAAAGGGATGGGAGAGTGCCAGCTGCAGAGGATACGTGGACTTAATACTAACACCAGTCCAAACATCTGGGCACTCTCAAAGGTAAATTCTAGCACAAACTGCTGAACCCTATGTTTTCTTCTGATTGGGATTTAAAATTAAACCCCAGCATTGTGGGGCTGTGATCTGTGGCAGTCTCATGGCTCTCTGAAAGGTCAAGCTACACAGAATGAAGTGAAGAACACAGGGGTCAGGATCAGCGAAGGCACTGTGGCTTGTTCTAATGGGCTGAATCTCCCTTTTCTGGTTATTTGGCTTCTGGTGGGTTTGAGAGCCAGATCTACTGGCGTTAATTTCTGTGGACTTAAATAAATACCATACCGCTCACATAATTTTGAAAAAAGTGACATTTAGCATTTTTACTTATGGCGGTATCTCTGAGAGTTTAGGTTCTTGAAATTCAAGAGATTTCATCCAACATAAATAATTTAACACTAGAGTTACACATTCATCCCAAGGTGTGTATATGTGTTATGTAAAGAAAAAAAATGTGTTAACCAAAATTTAACTTTAACTCAGGGGTATTTTATCATTGAGCCACATCCCCAAGCCCTCCTTTTTTTTTGGTCCTGAGACACATCCCCAGCCTCTTTTGTTCTATTTTGAGATGATAGGATCTTGTTAAGCTGCTGGGGCTGGCCTCCAACTTGTTGTGATCCTCCTGCCTCAGCCTCCTGAGCTGTTGGGATTACAGTACTGCACCTGGCCATGCTCCTACACTCTTTGAGAATAAACACTAACTGTTCTAAGGTGCAGGCCAGTTTGAGAACCACTGCTCTAAAGCAACTACATATCCCATCCAAATCATTTCCACAGCAGAGGCTCTTTAGATCCTGCAGATCCACCTCACAGAGACTCTACTGAATGCACAGAATGGCCCCACCTGTCAGATATCCTTGAATGCTCTTAGGCAGTGCTGCCTTTCTGGATCCCTGAACACCTCGCCCTGTACACCAGGTGTTCCACAGGTGGAGAAAAGCCATGTGAGCCAGCCCATCTGCTCAGGGGCAGCCAAGGCAGCTGGCCACTGCAGCTGTGAGCCAGGTGTGCAGTCCCAAGCCACCTGCCCCTTCCCCCCCTCAGCCTTCCTCTGCTACCCCACCTGTCTTCCTGCATCGCCTAGGCTACGGCACCCTGCTCCCAGTCTGGAGACATTTGCTTTCTTTGCAGGATGCTAAACCCAGTGAACACAGAAGAAAAAAGATGCCATTAAAAGGAAGGGAAAAAAAACAAAACCCACACACGAGATGTTCTAGCACCTCATCCTTAGCAACTGTTGAGTCAGGACAGCGGGCTCAAGGTGCATGGCCTTGGATGTGGCCCCATGCTCTGGACTTAGGAGGAGCAACTGCCGGCTCTTGCAAAATTGTCCTGTTGCTTTATGTCTGAGCTGGGCAGCTCACCCGGGGACATCAGGTTGGCTGTCCAGTCAGTACGCTCTCTGCAATCTTTTATCACCACGACGGTCTCATGATAACACGAGCCGCCTCTTACTGCCTCCCACAAAAGTGATGATAAATCCTCTACACCTAGAATTTCATATAAGGCAAAGCAAACAGCAGTTACAATGGCAAGTGATGTATTTGGCTTAAAGAAGCTTGTTACTAAGGTTAACGCAAAGTCTGGTCTCAGTCCACGGGAATATTAAATATATATCCTAAGGGGTCAAAGTCATCTATTATAAACGGCAAAAGCCCTGGATATAAATAGACATTTCTTTAGGGTTTGGCATCAGTTTTTCAATGTCCACCCCCAAAGCACACAGTTTGTCTGAGGGGTTCATTTTGAGGGCTCGTCTGCACTGGGGCGTAGGCCAGCGGCCCCTGGCTGGGGTTCAGTGGGCTCCCTTCAGTTTGGTAGCCGGTGTGGCCTGCGGACGTCTGTGGCCCTCGGGTGGAGGGGTGACAGTCACAGGTGCTGCAGGGCTTCCTGTCCTTGCTCTGTGTACCCGTCGTCCCGCTGGGTGTTGGCCCACTGGCCGAAGGACTCGTGGATGTGCATGCTCCTCTGCGTGTTGGCCAGGCGCTTCTTATCTCTGGAGAAGAAGCTAAACCTTTTGGAAGGGAAATGAGACAGAAATGAGAGCCGGCCCTTTGCCGCACGTGGTCTTTTTTTGTTGACAATGCCAGGGACACACAGCAAACATGGGGGCAAATCCACATAAGGAAGAAGTCACAGGGTAGGTCAGAGGATTCTCTAGAAAGCAGCAGGGGCGTCTGCATGGCATTCAGCCCCAAGACCTTGGAGGCCGCTTGAGCAAGGCATGCACATGTGAAATGTGTGAGATCCTTCTGGGGACCAGGGGACACTGAGAGTTATGGGAACACATCTCGGTTCTGTTCTTTAGTGCCAGGAGTGGAACCCAGGCCCTGCTCATGCCAGGCAAGCGCTCTGCCCTAAAAGGAGTCCCTGAAGTGTGTGGAATTTAAGGTGATTCTGATGTACACCGCGAGTGCTCCTAATTGAAGTAGTTATGGGTTTATGTGATGTCAATCGGGAGACTATGGAAGTCGCACATTGAAAGCCCAGATTTCATAGATTTTACTGCTTAGGATGAGGCTCATGTAGGTATTCAAGAAAAATTAGGCTAATAAAATGTGTTAAGTACATCTTGGCACAGAGTTCTCTGGTTAGAAACACAGTGTGAATATAGTAGGTGAAAGAAATTCGGGAAACATCGGTTTGGACTTTCCAAAATGGGCCCTGGGGATGTGTTGCTATAACCAGCTACAGCACCGACAGGTACCACAGGCCCAGGGTCTTCCCTTTGCAGTGCTGGGGATGGAGTCCAGGGCCTGAGCATGCAAGGCAGACACAACCTTGGCCCAAGAAGTTTGTCTTTCTTTCTTTCTTTTTCCGCCCCCAGTACTGGGGATTGATCCAAGGGTGCTTTAAACCAAATTGTATCCCAGTTTTTGTTTTTGTGGTTTTTTTCCAGAGTCAGGGTCTCCCGTCTCCCTAAGTTGCCCAGGTTGGCCTGGAACTCGTGGTCCTCCTGTCTCAGCCTCCTGGGTCACTGGATTACAGGCCTGTGCCACTCTGCCCAGCTCTGGCTGTGACTCCTGCATATGGATCACAGTGAACCTGAGAGACAGAGGCAGAAGAGAGCACAGAGCTCGCGGAGAGACCTATTAGTCTGCTTCGAGATCGCATGAACAGCGACTAGGACCCAGGCCCGTGAACCTGGCCCCTTTTGAGGATCCCCAAAGCTCTAAGCTCCTGGGTCTCTATCAATACTTCAAGCTCTAACGGAATTCCTCCTGTTGCCAGCAAGTTCTTACTCGCCTTTCTGAACTCCGTGAGAGAGAATATAACAGCTGTCTTACGTTTCCTGGGGGCAGGAAGAGGACTCAAACCATGGGGACTTCACACCTTCACGTCTCTGTTCACCGGGCGCTCCGGGCCTCCTCTACCAGGAATCAAGTATTCTTTCATCAGAAAGCTGGGGAACCCGAGTGTATCCCAGGATGTTCTCCCTAGCAAACAGGGGATCCCTTCTCCACAAGGACACGTGAGTGTGTGGTCCCACTCCACAGGGGACTGCAGCAATGAGCTGTCGGAAACGCAGCGTGACCCTGTCGTTGGCCTCTGCCGACGGAAGCAAGCAGGAAAGCCACTCAGCATGGCGAGGTCCCCGCAGCCGCCCCCCTGCTTTCCTTTCTGTCACAAGATCAAACAGTGGCTGCCCGTGGCTCAGCACAACAAAGAGGTTTAGGAAGCGTGGCACCACGAGGAGGGAGAACACGGGTTAGTGGCACTCGGAGATGGCAGTGGGAGGTGCTTACTGACCCGTCAGTCAAAGGACCTTCTTTACTGCATCGTGGACAAGGTGGTTTTGTGTTTTTTGGTTTTGTTTTGTTTTGTTTTTTTTAGAACAAAAACAGAAAAGATAAAAAGAATTAAGGGTGATCGAGCCGAGACTCCAGGGCGGCAGCGTGCAGGTGGGGCAAGAGAGCAGTAGCTCGATGGCCACTTCAGATGCCATCGCACAGGTGACGGCCATGCAGTTCAAGTGACCCGAGGACACAGGCCAGCCCCAGCAGTAGCCTCAGCACACCCCCAAGGCACAGGTCAAATGGAACCTCAAACACACACAGTGCCTACAAAGGAAACGAGGCGTCGCACAGGCTGCAGCGTGGGGTCATCTAGAATCAGTCCAGCTGCCACCATGGGCATGATGGCTGTAAAGATCCTGGTCAGAGAAGTACAGACAGACACGGAGAAGATGAACAGGGAGTGACAGCCGGGCCCGGGGCCGCACGCCTCTGTGTCAGGGGTAAACTGTGTCCCCTTCCCACTCCAGCTGTGGACGTCTGCTCCCCAGCACCTCAGAATGTACCCTCATATAGAAACGGGGTCCCTGGTGGATGTCACCAGGTAGGGCGAGGCAGCACTGCAGGAGGACGGGCCAACCCAAATGTTCTCCTCAAAGGCAGCGACTTGGATGCGAGCCTGAGCAAGGGGCTGTCGTGTGGTCTCGGAAGCCGAGCCCTGGGTGACCACAGGCTGTATATGCCATGGCCGGCCAGAGAGGCCAGCAGACCACAGAGGGGAAGGGAGCCTGGACTGTCCTCATGAGCCAGCCTGCTGACACCCTGATCTTGGGCTCTGGCCTGAACACCTGAGAGCCGATCATTTGAGCCCCCCACCCCGTCTGTGGCACTTTGTTACAGCAGCCCAACAAAACATGGAATATGATAGCCACCGAGGGAACAGAGTGTCCCTCCAGGGAGGGACAGAAGGCCTGGGCGTGGGGGGAGCCGAAGGTGCTTCCAGCCTCCCCCAGCACCGCGAGCTGCAGGCTCCCTGCTCCTAGGCTGGCCGGCAGGATGAGGGCCAAGGCAGCTGTGCCACCCTAGGGGGTCTTCCCGTCTGGGTGGGCCACTGCCACAGCCAATGCTCATCTGTCCTTCAGCTGGGACACAGAAATGAAGACAACTCCAGGCCTCCAGAGCTTATTGTGAAAAGCTATATTTTTTTTTCCTTTTTGGGGCAGCCAGGAGCCCAGGGGTGCTCTGTCATTGAAATACTTCCCAAGGCCTTTTGTAAAATTTTAGAGACAGGCTGAGTGCAGTGGTGCGCACCTGTAATCCCAGTGGCTCAGGAGGCTGAGGCAGGAAGATTGTGAGTTCGAAGCCAGCCTCAGCAACTGCAGTTCAGAGAGGCCCTATCTATAAATAAAACATTCAAAAGGGGCTGGGGATGTGGCTCATTGGTTAAGCAGCCCTGGAATCAATCCCTGGTTCCAAAAAAATTGATGTCTCCATATTTTTTGAGACACGGTCTCCCTAAATTGCTGGGGCTGGCCTCAAGCTTGGATCCTCCTGCCTCAGCTTCAGGAGTCACTGGGATCAAAGGTGGGTGCTACCATGCCCAGGGTGATTTTTTTTAATAGGTGGCTGAGAGAAGACATAAAAGAGTTCTGTCCAGTGCTATCTGGGGACTCCTGTATGTCTGGATGGGCTTGAAGGCCATCTCTGAGGAGCAGGCAGTCGCAGAATACCTAGATAATTATTCACAATGACACCCAAAACAGAGGACACCTTTGCCTAAAGAAATGCTCCCAATTCTGAGAAGCCAGGCTGCCCAACACAGGTGGCTCTGGGACATACCACTCTGTGCCCATCTGTGCCAGGGAGCCCCAAGCAGGCACCCCCTGGACACACGTGGCAGGTGTCTCTGACACCAGGTGGATGTTTGTCTGCCCACCTGGAAATGTTGGGCTCATTTTTGGCTTGGTCAAGGGGCTCTGGTCCCCTGAAGGGTCCTGGCTGAGTTCCTGTCTGTATGGCTGCTGGGACCACTACCTGGAGCCCCTGTCTGCAGTATCCCAGGCACTGCCCTGCAGAAGCCTCCACCTCGACAGGGAGGTGTCTTGGACATGGTGTGGCTGGTTTTAACTGCTTTCCACCCCCACCCCCCAGATAATTCTGGAAGACTCAAACCAAATGCAGCTTTAAGGGTGGCATTTAGGCGGTACAATGGGCGGCTGAGAAGCAGCTATTTCTGGCTGGAACGAGGAGGGGTGGCGGGTGGGAGGAAAGGGACAGAATGCGCTGCTTCCCCTCCTGTTTAAGACTGTGTGGCCACCTGCTCCCAGGCCGGCCTTTCCGCTCCACAGGGCCAGTTCTGAGCCCTCACTTCCCCGGGGTCCCCATGCGGCGGCTGCACCCTGTTCCAGGGCAGTCTGAGGCCTACCCCAGTGCAGAGCAGCCCTGTGCCTGGGCAGGAACCGGAGGCTGGGACCACACCAAGGGGGCGCTGCTGCCATGCTCTCTGGGGCTGAGTCTGAAGTCACCAGGGGCTCCCGCGTGACCTTTCTGACCAGTGCCAACGTCCCCTCCAGCCAGTGGCTGCTCAGTCACAAGCTCTTCTTGGACCATCTTCAGGCATGCTGTTGACTGGCAGCAGAGTTTCTGGTTCCCCTATTATGTTCAGCCCAGAAATGTCGAGTCTGATGTCTCTGACTCATGGCATATTTGAGATAAGGGACCTGGGCAGGCAGCCCACAGCTGGATGTGGGAGGGGTTTGCACAGACAAAAGCCAGGGGTTCAGCAGCCCGACTCCAAACCTCAGTGGCAACATGATCTAATGGACTTCCATACCTTCCCTGGGCCTTGCCTTCCTCATCTGAGAAATGGGTAGAACTGTCCCAGCTCTGGGCCTCTGGCAGGGTGGAGGCTACTTTAGTTCAAGTGGTCTTAGCTGGTGAGGTCTCATAGCCTCCTCGGTGGTCATTACTCAACAGCTGGGAGTGAAAGGTGGGGAACACTGGGCCAGGGGCACAAGACTGGGCTGGAACCCAGCTGTGAAGTCCACTCAACAGCTGTAGGAATATGGCAAGGCAAGGACAGCAGAGTAGCCAGGCCCAGATGAGTGTAGAGGGGGAGGTAAAGGCCATCGGCTAAGAACCATCTTAAGAACTGCTGTTCCCAGCCCCAGGGAAGATCCCTCCCTGTCCCAGGCTCCTCCCAACCTCTGGGCTCACAGGCCACAGCTCTCGGTCCCTTGAGGAGGACAAAGGCTACCAGTGTCTTGGCTGGGCTGGTCAAAAGCCTTTTGTGCCAGCTGGCTCCCCCAGTGACCCCTAGAAGGCAGGGGCTGCCATGGGACTGGCCACCTGCACCCCACGGTGCGAGGTCGTTCCTCTCTGTCTTCTCTTGGGCTCCCAATTCCAGTTGCCTCCCCAGGCAGCTCTCAGCACCAGAGGATAAGCTAAAGGAACAGAGGCGCCGAGGGATGAAGCCACGTGGAAGGGAAGGGCAGCCAGGCAGCCTGGTCAGGCACAGGTAGAAGAGCTAATGGAAAGAGGGTTCACGGGGTGATTCTGATAACTCAGGATTTCACCTAGTTTGAGGCTGGCAAAAGTCAACTCTTCATTACCTGTTGGGAGGGGTGGGGGTGTGCTGGAGTAGGAAAGCCCAGCTGGAAGGAATTCTGAGACTTATGGGCCAGAGGCTCCCCAGAGGGCAGTGCACAGGCCCTGGAGATGCTGGAGAGGTCTGATCCTTAAAGACCTGGGATGAATGACGGAAGGATGCAGAACCTGGTCTCCCCTCCCTCAGCCTAGGTAGCTGCGGGGCTCCTGAACTGTCTGGCAAAGTCCCTAGGGGATACCCAGAAGCTGTGGCCACTGAAGCACATAGGATAGGCTCTGCTTGTCCTCACTCGAGTGGGGCTGGCACAAACACCAGAGCTTAAGCCAAGACTTATAAGAACCCCTGCCAGCAGCAAGAGTTCTCCTGGCACCAAGAACACAGAACCAAGACTGAAGGCCTCCCGGTGCCCAAGGAGAAGCCACAGGGGACTTCGTACCTCTGTCTAGCACTCTGATCCTGTTGGGGACCCACTTCTTCCCAATCTTGGTCTATACAAACAGGGAGGAGAAGGGGGTGCAGACCTGGCAATCCATGTGCTGCCCTGTGATTGGTTTAGGGATGCTCATGTGACCAGTCAGAGCCAATGAGGCTTGGTTCTGTGATTTCTGTGGAGCTTCTGGGAAGAGAACCTGAACCAATGGCTGCTACCTTGCCTTCTGGGGGAGCCCAGAGAGAGGACGCTAAGTCAAAGGCCTGGATCCAGCTGAGCCTGAAGCTGGAGCAAGCTGGGAAATTGTAGTTACTTAGTCAAATTCATTTTCTTCAGTTACTTGAATTTCAGTTATAAATATGGAAGATCACAAATTATCAAATGGTCAGAACAGTTGGGGAATTCAGAGGAAGATTTTCTGGCTCCATGCTTCATTCCTAGGAAATATTGATCTGTAACCAGAACTGGAGACCAATACCACCTCTGAATCCAGCAGAGATCTAGGGCCAAGCTAATAAGCTACATGTAGCTGGGAAGAAGGGAGCCGGTGTTAACCCAGATACCCCAGGAAGCCATCCTCCACTCCCATGCCCACTAGGGCCTGGAACTTAAACAGGGCACTGTGTTCTAGGCAGACGTCCAGCACAAACCCGCACACGCCCTGCATTAGGTCAACCCACCAGCTAAGAACCAGCCAAGAACTCCCCAGGTGACCGGAGCGTGAAGGAGGAGACACATGCTGATGCTGGGCTTCCTCTCTGCACATCCAACCACCTGCCTTCTCAAAACTACCGCTGGGGCTCAGGGACAGAGCTGAGGCCTCTCCTGCCGGAGGAAAAGCTGGAAGGCCCAGGCCCAGGAAGGCCCTCTAGGGGGAGAGGGCCAGGTTGGGGTTCAAACCCCAGCTCTGCCTCTTATCAGTCACAAAACCCTAAGCAGAGGACTAAGTTTCCTTAGCCACAAAATGGGCAGGATAGAGCTCTACCTCCCAGCCTTCGGCAAGGTCTCTGAGGCCCCTACAAGATACAGCTGGCACAGGCCACCCTATAGACCTCTAGCTCCAGGGCCTCAGGGGTCCACAAACCTCCTGAAATGGCACACAACATTTCACGTCTGTCTTTCCCAAGGAAAAGATCCGTCAGCTTTCATCAGAATCTCAAGTGGACCCTGCGATTCCAAGAACCATCTAAGTGGCCTCAAGTCTAGCTGAGGGCGGGGACAGGTTGCTCTCTTTTTTATGTATCTCCCAAACAACCAAGGCCTGACTCTGCATGTATTTGGCACCACTGAATACCTAGTGAAGGGACAGGGCTAAATGGATGAGTCATTGCTGAAATGCATGGTCAGGGCAGACCAGGCCCCACAGACGCCTCAGAGCCAGGGTCAAGCCCTTGAGATGCTCCAGCCCCCACCCCCGACTTATTCTCTGGTCTTGATGGCTGAGCCACATCCCGCCCCATCTGACACACTCAAGCAAGTGCCTGAGCTTCATTCAGCCTCAGGCCCAAGCCTCCCCAAGACCTGGTGCTACCCGACCTCTCTGCCTAGAGACCCCCAAAGGAGCTCAGCGTCCAGGCAGGGAGAGGAACCCGAGATTGGAAGCCGGACCAGGGGTTAAGCACATGTCAGCAGGATGTGGTTATTGACATGCCCGGCCCTAGAACAGTGCCTGAGGGTGGGAGTCCAGATACCCATGGACCTCATGGCGAGCAATGTGCAGAGAGCCCCACGTGCCCAGGGGTGTCACTTACAGTCTCCTAATGCCAGATTCCGGCTGGGGGGACATTCTTGGGTGTGCAATGGGTGGAGGTGGGGGTATCCGATTCTCCTCTTCCATTTCTTCACTGGAAAGAGTTGAGAGGTACGAGATCAATGAGTCAAGAATTCTGGCAGAAGTGGAACATTCCACAAGTTCCTGCGTGACAGTCTTGAGAGGGCACACATTTTGGGGGTCAGGGAGGGGAGAATAAGGAATTTCGGGAAAGGATCTTGCCTCCTGATTTTCAATTTCCCCAGACTCTAGCCAAACAGAACTGCTCCCTGTTCCCTGTCATTACGAAAACCTGCTACACCTCTGGGTTTCTTCCGCCTGAGGCTAGTAGTCCACACCTCGGAAGTCCCAGACCTGGAACTACCCTACCTGCAAGGCAGGCCCAGTCCAAATGCCGCCTCCGCGAAGCCTTCCAGTCTCACCCAGATGATCCCACCCATCTCTGAACCCACAGCGAAGTCATAAATCTCCCAGTATTAGTTATTTTTTTTAATAACTTTAATTATTTATATGTGATGCTGAGGATTGAACCCAGTGCCTCCCACGTGCCAGGCAAGCGCTCTACCATTGAGCTACAATCCCAGCCCATCTGTTCTTCCTTCTGGCTTTTCCACCAACAGATATGTGTTATGCACCTACTGTGTGCTAAGCTCCATTCTAAATGCTGGAAACTGGGAACATAGCCAGGGGCAAGACCAACCAGGCCTCTGGTCCACCCGGTGAGATAGCTTATAGTCTGCCACGGAAAACAAGCACATTAAAGAACAGGAACGCGGGGGTGGGGTGGGGGGTGTAAGGGCCGTGAAGCAAGCAGAATCGGGCAAGGCATGAGCGCAATAGGCTGCTCCATGGTTTTATCAATGCCAGGGACTGAACCCAGGGCGCTCCAACACTGAGCGCCAGCCCTTTTTTTATGTTGAGACGGGCCCTCACTAAGTTGCTAAGGCTGGCTTCGAACTTACAATCTTCCTGTCTCAGCTTCCAGGGTTGCTGGGACTCCAGGCATGTGCTACTGCACCCAGGAGGGCACTCCCTTGGACGGGGGTGAGGAGGAGGTGACACTTGACTGATCTCTGGATAATGAGAAGTCAACCATGGGGAAAGCCAAGTGAATCCCTTCCTAACAGCAGGAGCAGCACGTTCAAATATCCTGAGGCAGGAACAAGTAAGGTGGGATTTTCTTTTTCTTTTTTTGCAGTGCTTGGAGGAATCAATCCAGGGCTTGCACATGCGAGGCAGGTGTTCTACCACCGAGCTCCATTCCCAGCCCACAGCCTGGTGTATTTTGAGTAACAAAAAAGCAGAGCAGTGTATATGAAGCCAGGAGCCTTTGAGGGGGATGGTCTCAGACAGAGACTCAAGTCAGGTGCAGCACAAAAGCCAAGAATATGTCTTTCTTTCTTTTTTTTTTTTTTTGGTAACTCATTTGGAGGCAATAGCCGAAATGTATGGCTATGGCTATGAGGCTGCTTGTAATCTTCATTTACTACAAATGCTCTTATTTTGGCTGCAAAAATATTAAGAAAGGTGCGTGGTTTTGGGGTGCTACCCCAAGTCTTGCTGCCGTGTTCCTCCTAACAGCAGAAAAGCTGTGAATGAGCCAGTGCTCTGGCGAGCTGCACAGAGGATGAGCTTGTGTGTAAGGCTCTGGCCCGAAAGGGGTTCCTTGAAGACACAGACGGATGCCGACCCCTGGAGGCAACCGCACCAGAACTCCAGCAACTCCAGAAAGGAGGCGCTGGGGCTGTCCAGGCCAGGCCAGCCCTGCAGTTCTCAGGGACACTCACCTCTTGTAGTAGGCCAGCTCCTCCTGCAACAAGAAGACCTTGGACTTGAGCTCGTTCCTCTCGTGCAGCACATCCCGCAGCTCCTGCAGTGTGAACCGGGGGCGGTTGGGGTCCTTGAGATCCATGGCCATCTTCTCCGTATCTGAGACACACTCCTCCCCGCCCGGCTCTGTCTGGAGGAGGAGAGAGGCTCATGAATTCCTGGCAGCCGCCACCAGCGCCCACTCTGCGTCCTGATGCAGCTTGAAGTTCCCACCTCCTGGGTAGGAGCAGCTTGCCAAGGGCGCTATTTTAAGCCCCCGAGGGCGGCCTCTGCTCCCGTTCTGTACGGTCTCCCCTGGAGATGGAAGCTGCAGGCCACCTGTTCATTGTGCCCCCTCAGTAGCCGACTCGCATCCCTGTGCCTCCCCACTCAGAGTTCTGTTATAAAGAACATTCGAGAAGCCCCCGCCTCCAACACCACCACCCTCCTGCATCTGCCAGTGCTTCCCTTCCAGGTTCTCCACTCACACCCCACTAAGACCTTTGCTGATACGGCCAATGTGGTGGTTATCGCAGCCTACGCCTCCTTCCATTCATTTCCCCCTCTGCCACGGGGCCTTGCAGTTTGCCCCAGCAGGGGTGCACACGTGGGCATTTCTCTTCCACAAAGGCACACGTGGATTCCAGTGTTTCGCTAAGTCGCTATCCTGGGTCAGACCCTGTCCTCCCACCTTCTTCCAGAGCAAGGGGCCTTTTTCCTTCAAATCATAGTAAAATATACTTGACATAAATTTTACCATTCCTCCCCCCCCCCCTTTTTTTTTTTTGCAGTGCTGGGAACCAAACTTGGTCTTGCACACACTAGACACCCCCAGCTCCATTTTACCTTTTTTTCTTTCTTTTTTTGTGCCCCTGGGGATTGAGTCCAGGGGCACTTAACCACTGAGCCACATCCCAGCCCTTTTTAAATCTTTTATTTAGAGACAGGGTCTCACTGAGTTGCTTAGCGCCTCACTAAGTTGCTGAGGCTGGCTTTGAACTTGTGATCCTCCTGCCTCAGCCTCCGGAGCCACTGGGATTACAGGCATGTGTCACTGCGCCCAGCCCCTGTTATCTCTCTCGCTCTTTTTTTTTGTGGTGCTGGGGATTGAACCCAGGGCCTTAATGCGAGGCAAGCACTCTTACCAACTGAGCTATGTCCCCAGCCCCCCATGATCTTTCTTAAAGTATTCTTAAAGTAGCTTTCACCTACAACTCTCACCTCTAATCCCAGAACATTCTCCTTGCCCCAAAAGGAAGCCCCACACTCATCAAGCAATCACTGTCATTCCTCCATCACCCCAGCCCCAGTGGCCACCAGCCAGCTTGCTGCCTCTGGCTGTGCCTGTTCTGGATGCTACTCGGGAGGCCAAGGCAGGAGGATTCTAAGTTTGAGGCCAGCCCAGAGCCACTTAGCAGGACTGTCTCAAAATAAAATGAAAAAAGCTGGGGACAGAGCTCAGGGCTACAGTGCTCATGCAAAGACTCTGGGTTCAGTCCAGAGCAGAAACCAGCTCAGTTCCCCTGTTTGTGGGTGATACTCCTTTGTGGGCATAGACCACACTCTGTCCAGTTGAGGGGCGCTGGGCTGTTTCCACCTCATGGCTCCTGAATGGTGATGTTAACATACTTCCTGTCCAAGTATCTGTTTGAACCGCCATTTCCCCTCTTTTGGATACACACCTAGGTGTGAACTGCTGGATCTTCTGAGACCCTATGTCTAACTGAGCTGGGTTTTCCATGCCAACCTGTCCCCTGCAGTGGCTGCCGACTTCACATTCCCACCAGCAAAGCACAAGGTTCCAGTCTTTCCACATTCTGGCCAACTCTTGTTACTTCCTGTATGGGTGTAAGTAGGGATCCCCAGTCCTTTTTATTTTGAGACAGAGTCTCACTAAGTTGCTGAGGCTGGCCTCAAACTTGTGATCCTCCTGCCTCAGCCTCCCCAGTTGCTGGGATTACAGGCGTGTGTCACTGTACCCAGCCATTTTCCATTTGGGAGGTATTGCGAGCTGTCCCCAAGTCACCTAGCCAATCTACAGGTGGCCTATCCTGTCCAGGTGGTGAAGTATCTGACAGTCTTGCACCTCCAGTGTTCCACAGTCCCTCAGAAGAAATGGACAAAGGCTGGGACATCAGTGGAGACCCTGGAACAGGGAAAGGGGGATGCACACAGACAGCCCACCCACCCACTCCAAAAGGAACTCCACAGCGGCCCAGGGAAAATGGGACTCGAGCCAGGGTGGTGGCACAGGGCCGAGAGGCCAAGGACTCCCGAAGGCTGAGCTGCAATGCTTCACATCCCGAGAGTCTAGGATGGGCTGTTCTGGGAAAGGACACGTGAAAGGAGACACCACCCACAGGGCAGCTCAGGTGACAGAGGAGCCACAGGCGGGTGCTGGGGGGAGAGGGGTTCTGACCACACCAGCCTCAGAATGGGGTGGGTGGGCACCAGGGAGGCATCTCCAGCACAGGAAACTCTAACCCGTCACATGTGCCCCCAAACTCCAGCAAATGGGCCTCTTCCCTCCCGAGAGCTAGCAGGACAAACTCCCAGGAGTCCATGCCCCAGAGGGTCCCCAGGATCTGCTGGTTCAACAGGTTCAGGTGGGCTGTGTTGGCAGGAGCCTCCAGGGCTACTCTCACACCACCACAGCCACGTACTCAGACAGCACGCTCCTGAAGGACACCTTCAGCAAGTGACTGCCACCCGCAGGCTCCCACCCTGCCTGGGCTCCCCACGGAGTCAACCCGGTCTGGCATTCATCCAGCCCTGACTGAGCACTAACTCTGTATCTTGGTGTCACTGAGCTCAGTCCTGGGGACAGGTGCAGGCAGACACACAGAAACCGACCAGCTGACACAATAAAAGAGGAACGGAGACACCAAACTCCAACTGGCAACAATCCGGGAAGGTCCTGGGCTGGAGGTGGTCTCTGTGCGTGGGGTCCTGACAAATGTGAGGAGTTTGTCATGGACTCTGCGCATCAGGGGCGTGGACCAGAGATCGCAAACCGGGGGGCCTCCAGACCCCCACTGCTTGGTGAGGCCCTCGCTGCATTCTAGGACGATCGAGCCAGTTACCAAAGGCGAAGGGTCAGGAGATTGCACGCTGAAGTCGGGGTTCGAGACTTCCTTTTAGAAAAAGCATCCGAGGACCCGGCCACCCTGGGCTCAGCTGCCCAGAGCGCCCCTGGGCTGGTGAGGAGCAGCAGCGGCTGACTCTTCGCCTCCCTTTTACCTTCGCAGCCTGGACACTGCGCCACAGCTTCAGCCCCTCCCTCCCCAGGAGACACAGGGCCTGCCCTGTCTCTGGAGGCCCGTGGGGCAGGGACAGAGCCTTTCGAGGGACTGTCCACTCCTCAGCACCCAGGAGGGCTTCGTGCAAGCCACCAGCTCCTCACCGGCCTTCATTTCCCTTAGCACTGATGACCAGGTCCCTGCTACACATGCCAGGGTCCTCGGGGCACAGAGGGTCTAAGCTCACCGCAGCACAGAAGGCAGTTTTGAGGGGATGAGACCCTGACCCCCCAATGCGGAGGGGATCCCCAGCCAGGTGCGCAGGCCCTGACTCAGGCACCAAGGTGGCCAGCGTGGGGGAGGCAGGCCTGGGGCTCTGCTTTTCCAGAGGCCCAGGTGGTGACCCCAGCACCATGGGCAGCCCTGTCCTGACCAGAGCCTGAGAGGCTCTTCCCACGATGGCAATCGGGCCAGCCCAATAAGCCTTCTAGGCTTATCCCACGAGGAACCACAGAGGTGGCTCTGCTTATCTTGGATAAGCCAGGCCTCTGCCTTGTTCACGGGTCCCTGGAGGCTCTCTGGGCACAGCTAGAGGGATAGAGACACCTGGAGGCTTCAGCTGCTTTACAGGGAGGCCCAGGGGACGGCTGGCCAGCAGGGCCTGTCCAGGGGCCTCCAGGAGGCAGCACCTTGGATCAGGGCCTCCGTTCAGAGGCCTGGCCTCCCAGGAGTGTTCCCGCTGCCAGGCTGTGGAGGTGCCCATGAACGTATTTCAGAGCAGTCCCTGGCCCAGCAGAGGGGACGACAGTGCTCTGGTCACACTCTGGACCCCTGTGCCTTCCAGGCTAGACCCCTTCAAACCCTGTTCCACACACCAGCCACCAGGCCCTCTTTTTAGAGAGGGCAGTTAGCAATCAAAACTGGTAGGTGGCGAATCCGAGAGGGCAGGGTGGACTTGCGTCTCCTGTGGAGCTGTCCTGTGGGACCTCTGCAAGGAGCCCACCTCCGCTCTCAAGGACACCTCTGAGGAAGCTGGATTCTGCCCACAGGAGATGCCAGCACAGGGCTGGAGGTGGAGGGGCAGGGCCTGCTGCTCCTGGGGGCTCCTCTCTGGGTGACAGAAACGGCCCAGAGCTATTGTCCACACAGTGCAGTGAGCCATTAAAACCCACAGGACTGTACACCTGAGTCCAGGCACCGGCTCTGCCACAAGCCACATACCAGTCTTAAAATTTTACTTATTTATTATTCTTCCTTTTTTGCAGTACTGAGGATTGAACCCAGGAGGGCTCTACCATTGAGCTACACCCCCAGCCGATTTTATTTTGTTATTTTGAGACAGTGTCTCAAAAGTTGCTGAGGGCTTTGCTAAATCACTGAGGCTAGCCTCAAACTTGCAATCCTCCTGTCTCAACCTCCTGGGTAGTGGGATTACAGACATGCCGCAGCCGCCGGCTGAACTGGATTCCTTAGACGGCTGAACTCTGTGGCGTACGGTCACACCTCAGCAAGGAGGATGTGAAAACACGCGAGGAGGGGGGAAGTCGCCTGCAGCTTACACTGAGTAGCATTGAAGGATCGTAGGAATTGGGGAAAACCAGAAGAGTCCTGGCTCTGGGATCCCCCACAGCACCCAACTCCCACCCCAGATGTGCTCCAGGATGGGCCCCACCCCAGTCACATGCAGCTTTTTCCAGCGGCTCCTGTGGTCCCCCTGCCTGCTACAGCCTGCCCCACATTCCACTGGAAACCCACCCACCCCATGAGGCCAGAACCCTGGGGTAGTGCCCTAGGCCCAGTGCTGCCTGTGGCCCCACAGGCCTCTGCCCTCCCTTGACTCCCCACTTCCTGCCCCCCCCCCACGTCTTCTCTCCCTGCTGCTGGGGTGAGCCTACTGGATCCCTTCCGGGTCACTATGCTCCTCTGTCCATGGAGGACGTTGGCCGCTGATCACCCTAGAGAGGCCACACAGAGCCAGCAATGAGGCCACAGAACCCTGGGCTCCTGCACCAACTGACAACCTCAAAACAGCAGAGCTCCCAGGGACAAGGATCGGAGCTGGAGTGAATGCTGCAGCCTGCTGCTGTCCCCACCGCTGTCCCTGCCCCCCACTCCCCACCCCTCACTGCCAGAAAGGGAAGCCAAAACCAGCAGGCGCTGGGAGGTGTGGAATGTCCCTGTCCTGTCCTGTCCTCGCCTGAGATCTGGGGCGGGGCCCAGGAGCCTCGTGGCTGTGGCAGGGATGGTGTCCTCGGGACACAGTTTGGACCAGGACTGCCTGGCCAGGAGACAGGCCTGAGTTCCGAGGGACCCACAGTGGGCAGGGCCACCCAGAGCGTGGCCCGTGGCCCTGTCCTGGAGCTGGCTTCCTTCCCTCCATTGCTGCCACAGCTCGTCCCACCCTCACCTTCTGCCCGCCCGGATCACGGCAACCATTTAATTTAGGTTTATGTTGTTTAGCTAAAAGCAGGGCCCTAACCTGTTTTTTTACAGACTTCCCCGCAGCCTGTGTGTCGTGGCCACACCTGCACTCTCAGCTATTCAGGAGGTTGGGGCAAGAGGACCACAAGTTTGAAGCCAGCCTGGCAAGTTAGCAAGACCCTGTTTCTAGACAAAAAGGGCTGGGACGAGGGGTGGAGCTTGGTGGCCGAGGTATTAGACCAGAAACCCCGCCATATTAGAAGAAAACATAGGCCCAAACGCCAACATATTGTCTCAGGAACTGACTTCCTTAACAAGTCTCCTACAGCACAAGAAGTAAAATCAATAAGCAATAAATAGGATGACATTCAAACTAGGCGAGCACAAGGCCCTGGGACCACAGATCAGCAACCGGCCCCAGGCACAGGCTACTCAATGGCTGCCCTGGGTCTCCACCCCCCTGACCCAGCCCACTGTGGCCAGGTGCCTGGCAGGGACTGCAAACCCTGACCAGCAACAAACCTCTGCAGGAGGGGAGGGCAGCTCCACTCCCCGGTTCACTCTGTTCTTCTCAAGCAGCAATCCACCTCCCGCACTTCCTATGGTAGACCTTGGCATGGGCTCTGGCCTCCAGCTAGAGGAGGCTCCTCCCCCATCACCACCTGCGGCCAGCTGTCCTGCCCTGTGCTCCTGACGCACCCTGGGGCTCACTGGGTGCTGGACATGCTAGTGCCCACTCACCTGGTGCCCACCATCACCTGAGCCTACCTGATAGTCCCCTCCACGCACTCAGGGTGCAGCGTCTGCCTCTCCATTTCTGCCCCAGGACCTGCTCAGGAGGTGGGGGAGATGACAATCTCAGGCCACCCTTAGCCACCTGGGGACCAACCTACAGAAAGCGGGTTCTGGGAGGTGCTCTAAGTGCTTCCTAGAGCTTCCAGGCCTGGGGCGTGACCTCCATGCCACACCCTCCAGTTCCCTTCTCCTCCTTCCGTTTCACTAGCCTGATTAACAGGATCTCCTCCAGCCAAGTCCTGCTCCCAAGCTGTGCTGTGAGGGACCCCAACTAAGACACCCCTCACCACTGGGAGTCCTCTCCCAAGCCCAGGTGGTTGCTGGGGCCCCGCCTGGCCCACCTGGCCCCACAGGCCTCTCCGACCTCATTCAGCCAACCTCCCTCAGCCTCCCTGTCTCTCCCACCCTGCACACCACCCACCCTAGCCTGTCTTTTTTTTTGGTAAAGGATGGAGCTCAGGGGCACTCAACCAACCACTGAGCCACGTCCCCAGCTCTGTTTTGTATTTTATTTAGAGACAGGGTCTCACTGAGTTGCTTAGGGCCTCACTAAGTTTCTGAGGCTGGCTTTGAACTCATGGTCCTCCTGTCTCAGCCTCCCCAGTCACCGGGATCACAGGCCCCGGCTTCGGACTCTAGGGCTGAGTCCTCCTGAATGGACAGGCCCATTAGTCCACTGAAGGATCACACTGCTATGAACATCTGTGAGTGGGTCTCCATGTGGATGCTCATTTGCAGCTCTCCAGGTGTGTCTAGAAGGCATTGCTGGGTCACATGGTGTGTGACCCTGGCCAATGTCTGTCTCCCCTGCTCAACTGTGAGCTCCACGTGGACAGGGACGGGGTCTGTTTGGCCCATGTGTCCTCCCCTGTGTCTGCCACATGGATGCCAATTATTTGAATGAATACGCAAGGCAGGTGCCTGGTGACCACCACTGACCTGAACACCCTGGACTGGAATGTTGGGAGTTCTAGGCCCAGCTCTGCCTCTGTTCTGCTGTGTGTCTTCAGGCCAGTAGCTGGTTCTCTCTGTTCCTCCCATTGTCTTAAGTACAATGGAGAAAACAAGGCAACTCTGCCTACCTCCAGCCAGCTCAGACTCACCCTCCCGCACACCTCAGGCACCCCTCCGCACCAGCTTCTGCTTACCTCTGGCTCCTCCTCCCCGTTCTGGCTGAACTCTCCCTGTAGCCTTTCTCGAAGCTTCCCAAGTTCTGCCCTTAGGCTGCCCATCTCCTGCTCCTTAGTCTGCAGATCTGCCTCCAGCTCCACCTTCTGTTCGATCAGGGCCTTCCCCTGGGCCTCTACCACGGTGACACGGTGCCGGAGGTCGTGGTTGATCTTCATCAGCCGAGTCTGCTGCTGTTGTAGCTGTAGAAAGAGGGAGGTCATTGTGTAGGGCTGCCAGGTACGGTGGCTCCGGATGGGCACCGCACAGGGGCAAATCCCCTTCAGGTTCACCAGGCATATTACAGATCTTTACTTGCTTGGAAGTTGTTCATGTTCTTATGACTCTGTTGACAGCAGAGATGGGCATTAGTACACTTACTGAGTTCACTTTATGGCAGATGGAAGCCAAGTGTCTTGTTAGAATCAATGCATCACGACAATTTTCCAGCAGATGGAAATAACAGGCCTCAATAAAGAGGCGTCATTTTTGATTCAGGTGGAGACACTGCAGGTTCCTGGGGCAGCACGGGGCCCATGGGGCCTGGCCTCACAGGGGAACAGAGCGGTGGGCTGGAGGAAGCCCCAGGGTCACAGCAAAGGGGACTCCTGGGCCTGCAGTGTAGACTCTGCTGAGGCTCCTCCACCACCCCTGATTTGAGGCCGAGCCTCCGAGGATGCCCAACCTTCGGAGCCCAGAGAACGAGATGGGAAGCTCCCGAGTGGAGCGTCCGGTCTCTGGCTGGAGCCAGCACTCGGGAGGAGGTCTGCCCGCCACTCACAGCCTCCACGTCCTCGTTCTTGAGGCCCAGCTCCCTGTCCTTGGCCCGGATCTCGTCACGCTGCTTGTCCACCACCTCCTTCAGCTTCTTCATCACCTGCCGCTCCCGTTCCGACATGCCTGGGTGGGGACACCAGCCCGTGACTCCACCTGCCCCTTTGCGTGGTCGCCCCGCAGCTTCTCCACCCAGACCCGGCCTCCCCCAGCCTTGCACCAGCTGCAGCCGACCACTGGCACCTGCTCTGTCCCCACCCCTCCCAGCCCATCCACCTCAGAGCCTTTGCCCTCCTGTCCCCTCTGCCCAGAACTCCCGACCTCCCCTGCAGCCTCCAGGTGAGCCTCCATCCAGCCACCTCTGCACACAGGCTCCCTCCCTGACCCCTGCCAAGCCGCCACCACCCCAGCGGCCCCGCAGTCCCCCCTTCTCCTGCTTCACCTTTCAGCACTTTTTACAACTCCCGTAATTCTGTCACTGAAGGGAGGGTGGCAGAGCAATGAGACCCCCAGGCCAAGCTCTGGCTCCAGGCTCTGCTCTTTGAGCCTCAGTTTCCTTATCTATAAAGTAGGGAGGTGGCTGTACCTCCCCCAGGGCTGCTGAGAGGCTGAACCAAGTGACACCGAGGACATGCATCATCTGACACCTGGCACCAGTGGGAGGTCAGGAGCTGCCACCCAGGGCTGGCTTCCTCACGGTTCATTCACCCCCACCCTGCCCCAGTCCCAGGCAGACCATGGGCCACAGGGGGACAAGGCTTCAGCTGACCCCTCCCTGTCACATTGCCGGGCCTCCACAGTGCCTGCAGATAGCAGGTCAAGCTACATGGGGAGTTTGCTGAACGGTAAGGACAGGGGCTGTATGAGTTTCCTACGGCTGCTGTAACAAATGATCTGCAAACTTGGTAGCTCGGTCCCATCCAGGTCTTCCCACCGACCTCCTCTCTCCCAGCAGGGATATTCCCCAGCAGGTTTCACCCACAACAATAACCATCCTCCCAGGTGTGTGTATTACAGTGTGTGACACCCGGTCACCAGACTAGGTGGGCCAGGTTCTGCCCTACAGAGCCCAGGATTGCAAAGAGTGACATTCCTGAAGGGGAGCCGTCCTGCCATTCCAGGCTTCATATGGGGTCTGCACTCAAGGCTGCCAGGGAATGGGGGCAGATTCCTCCTCCAGGATCCCAAAATGCAACTTCCTCCTGAGAGGCCCTGGAAGGATACCTGGACCCTATTGGCCTCATTTTACAGGTATGGAAAAATGAGGCCCAAGGTTCAGGGTTGCTCAGCCAGGAACTTGCAGAGCTGGCACTCAAACCCTGGTCTTCCTGTCCTCACCCAGACTCAGAGGCTCCCTTGAGGTCAGCAGACCATGTCACCAGGGCCAGACACCAGTCCACTCTCCCAGAGAGGACTACCTGCTTGAAGCGGCATTCAGCTTTCTGTACATGCACACACGTGCACACCAGATGTCCATCCTTCAACTACTCACTGAGCACCTGCTGCATACGTGATACTGAACCAATCATGGGGACACCACGGTCGACAGTGAGACTGGGCTTTGCTCTCACGGGCTTCTAGATGTCAGGCAGACAAGAACATGTGACAGAGAGACCCAGCGTGGACTGCGGGTGTGGGAAGCTGCCTCTGGGGCCAGGCACATTTACACTGAGCCCAGAGGACAGCAGAGAAAGAGGCCAGGTGATGAGGCCATGTCCCCGGTAGGCACCAGCAGGTGGGCAGGCCCAGGACTGGAAGTGGTACCCGGAGTCCAAGGGCAACACCAGGCTGCAAAGTAGAGGCCATCAGGAGATGCAGGCTCGAGCCGGAACAAGCCCAGACCAGAGGCCAGAGGGCCAGGCAGTGGGCCGGGCCAAGGAGGCCAGGAGGGGACAGTCAGGGAGGAAAGACCCCGAGGGCAAGGACTGGGAGGCCCCAAGGTGCAGAAAGTTCAGCTGGACCCCAAAAAGAAAAGAAAGAAAGAAAAAAAAGAAATAGAATCTCTGGAGATGCAGTTAGCTAAGAGGGACTCATGGTAGATGAGGGGAGGTGGACCCTAAACCCAGTAACTGGTGTCCTTAAAAGAGAAAGGGGTGGACATCAGACAGACCCTGAGGAGGCGGTCCTGGGAGCAGGAGGCAGAGATTCCAATGGCAGCGCCACAGGGCAAGAGGCGTGAGGTGAGCTGAAAGGGGCCAGGGAGGTGCTATGGTTTGGATTTGAGGTGTCCCCAAAACACTCCTGTATGTCAGAGGTGACAGCATTGGGTTAAGAGAGCTTCACCTATTGGGCATGATAGCGCACACCTGCAATCCCAGCAACTTGAGGCCAAGGCAGGAAGATCCCAAATTCAAAGCCAGCCTCAGCAATTTAGGGAGACCCTAAGCAAGTCTGTGAGGCACCGTCTCAAAATAACAAAATGAAAAGAGCTGGGAATGGGGTTTAGGGGTTAAGCACCCTGGGTTCAACTCCAGGAGCCTCCCATCCACTGACAGGGATGAAGTGGGTGCTAAGCGTAGGCAGCAGGGTGTGGCTGGAGGAGCAGGTCGCTGGGGTGTGCCTTGGGGTCTATGTTTTGTCCCAGTGAGCCGAGCTCTCTCTGCGTCCTGGTTGCCATGCCCTGAGCAGCTTTCCACACCAACACCCTTGCACCAAGGTGCTCTGCCTGACCTCCGCCCTCGCTGGGGCGTTCGCAGATCACAGACTGAAACCGTGGGCCAAAGTAAACTTCTCCTTGGCCTCATCCTTTCCAGGTCCAGCAAGGAAAAGCTGACTGAAGCAGAGCCATCTCCCCTCAGAGCCCCTGGCCCTGCTGGCACACAGATTTTGGACCTGCCTGCAGAGCTTTGAGGGGACACGTGTTGCTGTCATAAGCACCCAGTTTCCCGCAGCAATGGGTCACGGCAGCCCCTGGAGACAGTAGACGTCAGAGAAAGGCCCAGAGAGGGTGCACACGCGATTTCACTGAGCTGAAGTTCATACTGAACGAGACTTGGTTCAACGCGGAGGAAAAGACGCCCTTGGGGACATCTTTTACTGAGCACTGACCCTGGAAATAACTTGAGGGTTGGACTAGTTAGTGACCTTCCCCAAATGACCCAGGCGGTAGAGGCGAGGCTGGGACTGGAGTCGGGTCAGCAGCCTCCACACCTGCGTGGTATAGAGTCTCAGTGTTGCGAGATGAAGACTCAGAGGGTGACTGGCGGTGGCAGTGGCAGCAAGTGCTCTGAGTGTGCACATCGCCATGCACTTGGCAGCGGCCAAGGTGGTATACTTTATGTTGCACGTATTTTCACAACCACCCTGCCCCCGCCCCAAGACTTAGTAGGAAAAAAAATGCAAAACACCCCACGGATCATCTTCGGATCATCTTCACGTTGATTCGTGTTGCAGGGCAGTGTTTGGGATCTGCGGGGTTTAACTGAATATAATATCAAAATTCCCTTCTCCTGTTCCCTTTCACTTTTCTCTCATGTGCCGATGAGAAAAATCCCAAGAACTAATCCTACTGCTCGGCAGAGACGCCTGCGCTGGTGGTTTTCCTCCACTCCCAACGACGCCTAATTTGTTCCTGCACAGCCCAAGGACTTTCTGCAGACCCGAGAGTGTCTCTTCACACCTGTCTCCCAGGTCCAATGTCTTGGAGATCTGTAATTCACTCCCTGGGTGCTGACAAGTCATTTCTACTCCCTGCTTTCTAAATGACAAGAGAGATTCCAAAAAACAGGCAAAGAAGTGCTTTCTTTTTTCTTTTTTGGTACTAGGGATGGAACCCAGGGGTGCTTAACCACTGAGCCACATCCCCAGCCCTTTCTTGTATTTTATTTAGAGACAGGGTGTCGCCGAGTTGTTTAGGGCCTCGCTAAAATACTGAGGCTGGCTTTGAGTTGGTGATCCTCCTCCTGCCTCAGCCTCCTGAGCAGCTGGGATTACAGGTCTGCACCACTGTGCCCGGCTAAGAAATAGCTTTCTTGTTTTATTTTGTTTTTTTTTTACAGCGGAAACTGAACCCCAGGTGTTCCACCACTGAGCTACATCCCCAGCCTGTTTTGAGACAGGGTCTCACTAAGTTACCCAGGCTGGTCCTGAACTTGCAATCCTCCTGCCTCAGCCTCCTGAGAAGCTGGGATCACAGGAAGAAAGTGTTCTATCATCTAGATGCTTCCAGAGAGTGGGAGAGAGGAGACCCCCCCCAGGTAGCTCTGAGAAACGGGGCGCCCCATGCTAGGAGCTGAGAAAGCCATGCTGGCTACCCTGGAAGGCTCCCCTGAGAACCCCCCACCTCCCCAGGATTCAGACAGCTGCACCCCTAAATCGTCAGCATGCCCAAGCCTCTGCCCAGAGTCACAGCTGGCACAAGGTGCAGCCCGATGGTCTCCCCGTTCCTTCTCTGAGGGACTTCAGCAGCGGGAGGGAGACCACCGGCCCAGTACCTGCATGGGGCCTCTCCACTCACGGCTGCAGCCTGGCAGGAGCCCAGGGTCCTCACTGGGACCCACTCCAGCTGGGATCCACACTCCAGCTGCTTCCTGACAAGCCCAGCAGGGGACAGGAGGCCACAGGGACAGGAGGCTGTGGGGACACAGCGAAGCTCCCCACGCTGCAGCAGATGGAACCCAGCCAAGGGGCAGCTCAGAACTATGCTTTCAGGCCCCTGGCCCAGGCCCTCGCGCCTCTGCGGCTTCAGTGGGGCAGGCAGGACAGTTCCCAGGTCATCGGCAGAGGCCTCTGTGTGCCCTCAGAAGTGTCACAGGCAAGAATAAGGCATCAGGTCCCTTGGATAAGTACAACTTAGTTCCCGCATGGCCCAGCATCCCCTGCTGAGGCACCTGCCTGCGGATCTGAGAACACACAGAAAGACTTGTGTACAGGGGCACATGGCAGGGTGGCAAGGGGGGACAGCCCCAGAGTCCACACAAACCGCTCCATCTGCAAAATGGAAAAGGACTCAGCCATAAAAAGGAACAAGTAGCTACTGACACCTGCTCAAAAAGGGGCAAAGCTGGAAAACATGACCCAAGTAAAAGGAGGCAGACACAGGACCACGCAGGGTGACCCCCCCTGTGCAGAGTTCCGGAAGAGACAGATCCATGGACCCAGAGAGAGCAGCGCCATACTAACTCCAGAATGCCAAAGCCGCAGGCAGCCATCCCCCTCTGCTCTCCACCAGTCTAACTTAGTCTTAATGAATCGGCCTGCTTTGGACATACTTCTATTCACTTTTAAAATATGGATATGTATGTAGGTATGTGCATATATATTTTTTGTTTCTGGGAATTGAACCCAGGATTGCTTAACTACTGAGCCACATCCCCAATCCTTTTTATTTTTATTTCTTTAAAAAATATATATTAATTTGCTTGTATTTAATTTATACACACACACACACACACACACACACACACACACACACACACACATATATATTTTGCTTGTTGATAGACCTTTATTTTATTTGTATGTGGTGTTGAGAATCGAACCCAGTGCCTCCCACGTGCCAGGCAAGCGTGCTACTGCTGAGCCCCAGTCC
This sequence comes from Ictidomys tridecemlineatus, assembly GCF_052094955.1. Taxonomy (NCBI): domain Eukaryota; kingdom Metazoa; phylum Chordata; class Mammalia; order Rodentia; family Sciuridae; genus Ictidomys; species Ictidomys tridecemlineatus. The sequence goes on from NC_135478.1 coordinate 93,256,628, forward strand.
CAACCCTTATTTTTTATTTTGAGACAGGGTCTCAATAGGTTGCTTAGGGTCTCTTTAAATTGCTAAGGCTGGCTTTGAACTTGTGATCCTGCTGTCTCAGCCTCCTAAGAAGCTGGGATTACAGGCACAGCCACCATACCTGGCTAAAAATATGCTCTTAGGATGAATTATTAAGCGCATGCAAATTTGGAAATCACCAGATCGTCCTAGAACACTGAATTTTTTATCATCATTGAAGTAACCCTTTAATAGTGTTTTTGCCTTAAAATACATTTTTCTTTTCTTTTTTTAATTTTTTTAAATTGTAGATGGACAATACCTTTATCTCATTGATTTATTTTTATGTGGTGCTGAGGATGGAACTCAGTGCCTCACCCGTGCAAGGCAAGCACTCTATCACTGAGCCACAACCCCAGCTCCCAAATAAATTTTTCTTACATTCCTACAGCTCCAAGGCTTTCCCTTGGAGTGTCATTTCCCAGCTTTTTACTCAATCTCTGTAACTGATAAAATCCATGTCTTTGTGTGTGTGAGTCACTGGGGACGAAACCCAGGACCTCACCCACGCCAGGCATGCACTGCACCACTGAGCCACCACACATTTTTGGTACTGGGGATGGAACCCAGGGGCATTCACCACTGAGCTGTATCCCCAGCTCCTTTTATCTTTTATTTTGAGACAGGGTCTTGCTAGTTGCTTAGGGTCCCACTAAGTTGCTGAAGCTGGCCTTGAAATTTTGATCCTTCTGTCTCAACCTCCCAAACAGCTGGGATTACAGACCTGTGCCCGGCTGACCCCAAGGGTTGTCTCAGGCTAAAGAGATGATTCTGAGATCCCTCAAGGTGGGAGGCAAGAGGCAGCTCTGATTTGCAGGGGAAGAGGCGTTGGCCAGTACAGGACAGAGGGGGCTTAGGAGGCCCAGCTCAGACCCACTGTCCATTCTTGTATCCCAACAGCAGCTGGCGTGAAGGTTCTGGGTAGCTGTTCATAGGATGTGACAGTGGAGTGGACCCAGTGCCAGTCAGGCCTGGGCTGCTGTCCCTAGTTGCCCCCTATAAGAGCCTCAAATCTCTTTCCAGAGACCACAGCTTTGTCTAAGGGGCCGTGTGATCTGACCCCTGCTGGCCCTGACCTCATCTTCAGCCACTCTGGCCTGGGTCTTCTTGTACCCCACCCCAGCCTCCCGGGTCTCTCACTCTTGCCCCGGGGCCTCTGTGCTACTTGCTTCTTGCGTTAGGTACTTGCAGGGCCCACACTGTCACCTCATTAGGCTCAACTGTGACAGCCTCCGTCTCTAAAGAAGCCTCAGGTCACTACCTGCACCCTGGTCAGCTCCTCTATGGTGCTGCTGGCCTCTGGAACCAAGCCACTGTCAGTCCACGTGCTCATCAACCATCTCCTCCTTCAGGAGGGCAGGGTCTCTGTCCTGTCTAAGGTGTCCCAGGGCAGGGAGGGAACCGGGGGCAGCCTCCTAAGCAAACCTGTGTCGCCATCTGCCAACCCGGGCTCCCCAGCTTCTTGCAGAGCAGGGATGAGAGTCAATGTGGCACCAGGACGCGGGCAGCAGCTCCGCAGGACAGTCCCCCTCGCCCGGGCGGCCCTCTTACCTTCATGCTTCTGGAACTCCTCCTCGGAGAAGCTGACGTCCTTGTGGGAGAGGTTGGTCATGAGCTGCTTGTTCTCCTCCTGCAGCTGGGCGATCTGGGACAGCAGGTCCTGCGCCTCCCCCCGCCACACGTCCTCCACCAGCTCCAGCTCCTGCCAGGGCAGGGACGGTGGTGCAGTCACAGCGTGCCCAGGGCAGTGGCCTCACCCCCGCTGCCCAAAGGGAGCATTTCAGGTGGCTGAGGCTCTGGGCCACCCTTTGGCCTTGGGCAGAAGGATGGGAAAGGCCGCAGCCACCCCCCACAGGCACCTGGCCCCTGGGCCCAGCTGAGACTGCTCTTCAGCGATCACCGGGGGCCACAGGTCCCAACCACTTCTTGGGGGGGGGGACCCTGGGGAGGCCCAGGCTGCCAGCGCCACTGGCCCAGAGTTTCTCTTCAGGCCTCTGGAGCAACTCAATAAGCCACTCAGAGGCACCAATTCTCTCATCTGGGAACCAAAACATACAGGCAGATGTGAGGAGAAACAAGATCAGTCCATTAAAAGGATTCTGTGGCTGGGCACAACTGCATGTGCCTGTATCCCAGCTACTCAGGAGGCTGAGGCAAGAGGATCACAGTTAGAGGCCAGCCTCTGTAACTTAGCAGGCATACATCGGGCTCGGCGAATCAGAGAATATTCTGTGTAGCTGTCTTAAACTAAAAATGGGGGCTGGGGTGTGGCTCAGTGGTAGAGCGCTTGCCTAGCAAGCGTGAGGGGCTGGGTTTGATTCTAAGTATCCCATTAAAAATAAATAAATAAAATAAAGGTATTGTGTCCATCTACAATTTTAAAAAAATCATTAAAAAAGTACACACACACACATAAAAAAAATATAAAAGGGGGCAGGGGATGTGGCTCAAGCAGTAGCGCGCTTGCCTGGCATGCGTGCGGCCCGGGTTCGATCCTCAGCACCACATACCAACAAAGATGTTGTGTCCGCCGAGAACTAAAAAATAAATATTAAAAATTCTCTCTCTCTTTAAAAAAAAAATATATATATATATAAAAGGGCTGGGGATGTGGTTCAGCAGTAAAGTGGCCGGATTCAATCCCCAGAACCTCAAATAACAACAAAAAGAGTATTTTGTGGATGACTGTAACCAAAACCACAGATAATCGCAAATGGTAACAAGGATGTGAAATGGGAGCTCAGACACGTGGCTGATGGGACAGGAATAGCAAGCACTCAGAGCAGCCTGGCTGCTCCCAGCACAGCCAACACAGAGGGGCCCCAGCTGCCCCAGGAGCCACGAAGACACACATCCACACCAACACACATGGGTGTGGACGTGCGTGGCAGCCTGAGGTAGAAACAACCTCTGTCCATCAACTGATCAGCAGGTTAAAAAAAAATGGGGTGTATTCAAACACGAAATACTGCATGGACATAAACAGGCCTCGTGCTACACGAGCTCCTGTCTTTCTGTTCTTTTGATACTGGGGACTGACCCCAGGGGCACTATATCATGATCCACATCCCCAGCTCCTTTTACTTTTTGAGACAGGGTTTCGCCAAGTTGCTGAGGCTGGCCTCAAATTTGCAATCCTCCTGCCTCGGCCTCCCAAGGTGCTGGGATTATAGGTGTGGGCCACCACAATAGGCTTTCATAGTCTTATTTCTATGAAATATCCAGAACAAGTAGATTCCCAAAGTCAGAAGGCACAGCTCTGGGGATGCGGGATGAGGAGTGACTGTCATGGGTGTGTGTTTTCTTTTTGGGGTGATGAAAATGTTCTAAAATTGACTGTAATGACGTGCACAGCTCTGAACACGCTGGCGACCTCTGAGTGGTGCACTTTCAATAGGTGAGTTGTATGTGGATCACACTCAATAAAGCTTCCAAAAAGAGGAGTTTGGTAAAACCATAAACTAGTCACAAAGCACCCTTGCAGCTGTCAGATGCAAGTGTGGTTAGGGGCTCAGATCCTGGGGTCTGTCGCTCAAAGTTTGAGTCCTGTTTCTGCTACTCACTAGCTGGTCGTGGGCAATCTAACCCTTGGGTGCCCTGGAGACAGGTTCTCGTGAGGATTAAGTGGTCACTCCCTGCAGAGGCTGGAAACAGTGCCTTACCCCAGCAGGTCCTGATGACCCTGGTCCCCCTGCCATGGGCCACAAGCCACACAAGGCCCAGACGCGCTCCCCAGTCCCATCTCCTCCCTCGGAAAGCCTTGGCACTGGGGAGACGAGAGGGAATAACTAAACATATAGGCAGCTGGTTGAAGACCCTCAGGGGCTGGTTGAAGGCCAGGGGCTGGGGTGGAGGAAGGATGGACAGGTGCAGCCTGGAAGCTGACCAGGATGCGGCAGCCCTGAGCCTCTGCCCCCACCTGGCACAGGCTGGGCATATAGCAGGCTTCGTGAATCAGAGTGTTCTGTGTAACTGGCTAGGACAAGAAAGCAATGGTCCGCAAAGGTGACCACACCCTCTTCCCCTATTCCCCAGAATCTGACAAGGTTTCCTTACGTGGCAAAAAGGACTTGGCAGCTATGATTAAGTCAAGGATTTTTTTTTTTTTTTGTACTGGGAATTGAACCCTGGGGCACTTCACCACTGAGCCACACCCCCAGCCCTTTTTATATTTATTTAGAGACAGGGTCTCACTAGGTTGCTTAGGGCCTCACTGTGGCTGAGGCTGGCTTTGAACTTGTGATCCTCTTGCCTCAGCCTCCTGAGCCACTGGGATTACAGGTAGGCGCCACTGTGCCCGGCAAAGTTAAGGGTCTTGGGATTGGGGGGATGGTCCTGCGTGATCAGGGTGGGCCTGTGAAATCACAGGGTCCTCAAAAGAGGGAGGAAGGGGAGCCGGGGTCAGAGTTTGAGGCCACACAGCCTCGAAACAGAGATCTGAGTTAGATCAGAAGATGCTGCCATGCTGGCTGTGAAGACGGGGTGCGTGTAGCCGGGGTCCTGAGACTGGACATGGTAAAGGAGAGAATTGGCCTCCAGAACCTCCGGGAGGAAGGCAGCCTTCTTATGCCTTGGTTTTACTTTATCATCATCATCATTATTTTTGTGCACGTGGTACCGGGCATCAGACCCAGGCCTGGCTCGGGCTAAGCGTGTGCTCTTCCCCTGAGCCGCGCCCTGGGCCCTGACTCCTGGATCTCAACCCAGTGCGGCCCAATCCTGACTTCCCCACTGCAGAACTGTATCCAGAACTATCCACATGGACAGTATCACGGGGATCCACAACACTGTATCACATTGTATCCACGTGTGTTCCTAAGATGGCTCAGTCCAGCAGCATAATAAATTTAGGCTGGTTTTTTTTGGGGGGAGGGGTTAGCTGTGGTGTTTATTTTTATTTTGTGGTACCAGGGATTGAACCCGAGGTGCTTTACCACTGAGCCACATCTGCAGCCTCTTTTATTTTGAGACCCTCCTCCTGCCCACCGGAGATGAAGACAGATGTCAACTTTCTCTTCTTCTGCTCCCTTCTCCCAGTGAGCTGAGGTCAGTGTTAGAGAGCAGGTTCTTGCCTCTGGGAGGACCAGGGGGAATTTAATCCTGCCTCACACAGCGGGAAAAGGCTGCTGCAGGGAGTTACTGCTGACTCATGAAGTTCTTGGGCTTCTCTCAGCCCCAACCATCCTGAAACCCCTTCTCCAGCCTATGAGGGCCAGCACCTCCCTACCTCCTCTCCCATTCCCGTTTCCCACTCCCTCTGTTCCTCCACACTGGTCTTATTTGTGCTCCTTGCAGAGCCACATGCACTCCTACCTCAGGACCTTGGCACTTGCCATGTCTTCAGCCTGGAAGCTTCCCCCAGAGCTCTCTGTGGCTGGCTCCTACACTGCACTTGGATCTCAGTTCAGAGGGCACCTCCTTGGAGAAGACTTCCTGTCTCCCCAGCTGGTAGACCTCCACCAGTCAGTCCCTTTCATGTCTCCTTGTTTTATTTTCTTTGTGCCACTTAATCACAACCTGATTTTTTTTTTTAATTTATTTCCTGGGCTGAGGTTATAGCTCAGTGGTAGAACACTTGCCTAGCATGTGTGAGGTGCTGGGTTTGAATCTCAGCACCGTATATAAAAATAAATAAAGATCCATTGACAACTAAAAAAAATATATAAAAAAAAAATGTACTTCTTAGCCATGTGCCACTCTCCTATAACCCCATCTACTCAGGAGGCCAAGGCAGGAGGATCACAGGTTTGGGACCAGCTAGGGTAACTTAGTAAGACCCTGTCTCAAAATAAAAAGGGCTGGGAATGGAGCTGAGTGGTAAGTGCCCCTGAGTTCCATCCACAGTACCAAAAATAAAATTTAAAAAAATCCACCTTCTCACGTTAAAACTGTACCATCTCACAGAGTAGCCACAGGCCTCTGTGGCCATGGAGCCTCGAGATGTGGCTGATCTGTACTGAAACACGCAGTGGGGGTCAAGCACACCTCAGATTTCAACAAGGCACCGGAAGAGTAGATCGCAGAAGTATCTCATGAACAACTTTCACACTGAATATATGTCGGCATGAAAATACTCCGGATATACCAGGCTCTAGAAGGTGCATCAAATTTCACCTCGTCTCTTTCTACTACCACAGCCGGCCACAGTCTATATCCTTCTTTCTTTCCTTTTTTTTTTTTTTTTTTTTATTTAATGGTGCTGAAAACCAAACCCAGGGCCTCATGCGCGCCAGGCAAGTGCTCTACCACGGAGCCACATCCCCATCTGCCAAATTCTGTCTTTCTTTTTTTTTTTTTTTTGGTACTGAGGATGGAGCCCAGGGGTGCTTCACCATGGAGCTCTGTCCCCAGTCCCCCCCCCTTTTTTTTTTCTGGTAGTTATAGATGGACAGCCTGTCTTTATATTTATTTTCTTTATTTTTATGTGATGCTAAGGATCAAACCCAGGGCCTCACACGTGGTAGGCAAGTGCTCAGCCACTGAGCTAAAGCCGGAGCCTCCTCCCCTCCACAGTTCTTTTTATTTTTATTTTGAGACAGGGTCTCACTGAGTTGCTTAGGGCCTCACTAAGTTGCTAAGGCTGGCCTCCAACTTGCAATCTTCGTGCCTCAGCTTCCCAAGTTGCTGGGATCACAGGTGTGCACCCCTCTGCCTGGCTGCCACATTCTACTTCTATGAGCTAAAAGGCTAGGGCCACCAGACTAAACCCTCATCTGTCATGGTCACTGCAGCCTCCCCAGTGCCCAGAACAGTGCCTGGCTCATAGTAGGTGCTCAAGAAACACCTGTGTTGAATGAGGGCAGGCATTGCTCATGTCTGTGCCTTTGCATCCACACAGCCACTGTTTTCTAAAGATGGCCTGTTTCCCCTGTCTTCTGTCATCCCCATCACCCTCCTGCTGCCTGACGTGAGACCCAGTTTTTCTCTGCTCTGCATCACTGAGGAGAGCACCCTGCACGCCATGGCCCATCAACAGTGTTGCAGACTGAGTAAGGAGAGAACAGGTCTGTGGCCTGGGCTGACTGAGTGAGCCCAGGTGTCTGTGGGTGGAGGGGCGCAGGCTTCCCTGCAGTCAGACTGGCTGGCTGGTCGGGGGAGGGAAGGAAAGGAGGAGGGGGGAGGACAGGACATACCAACGCTCACTAACAAGATTCTTGTGGAAACAGCACCTTGAAGAATCATCAAAGCTGCAGAAGAAACATCAGAGGAGTCTCTCGCTCCTCCAAGAATAGCAAGTGCAGAGGCCTGGGCTGGGCAGGCGGGCAGCTGTGACTCCCTGTTTACAAACAAGCCTGGGCCCTGGACGCCCAGAGCTGGGGCGCTGACCGCATTCCAGAAGCAACAAGTGCAGGTGGCCTGGTGACCTCCGGGTGCCTGCCTCCCAGGCCAGCAGGGGCAGAACCAGAGCTGGGGTGGGGGGGCGGAGGCGCCCCAGGACTTCTGTGGGACCTGGGCTGAGCCCTGCAGGCCCTGAAAATAAAGCCAACTTCCTGGGAGATGGCCAGTCCCTTCCCTCCCAGGCCCCGGCAGCGAGGAGGTGCCGGGGCAGGAGCAGAGGTGTCTGGGGTCGGGGGTCCCCGATATCATCCCGTGGGCACCTAGGCGAGGGTTCAGACCTAAAGCTCCTACTGCCTAGCCCCTTCTGGGCAGGCTCCGGCCCTAGCCCTCTGTGCATATTAACCCCCACCTACAGGCTGGGGGCCATGGTTACCCCCACTTTGCAGCTGAGGAAACTGAGGCCCAAAGTGGCTAGGGGGTTTGCCCACGCTCACATAGCCTGTGAGTGCTGGGATTTGAAACCGGCTATCTAGCTCCAAAGTCCCTGCTCCTAGGAATCTTGAAATTAATTATAGGACTTGGGCCTGTCCAAGTTCCCGGTGTGACCTTGGTCACCCAACTCTTAGGAGCTCCAGTTTCTTCCTGGCCCCAGGGTATAGGATCCCCAAGGACAGAAACGGTGAGCCCTGGAGCAAGGGGTCTTCACCCACCAGCGGACCTGCCCTCAGGTCTAGGCAGCACACCCAGCATAGAAGAGATGATGTCCTGCCAGAGAGGTTCAGAGAGGCCAACTGAACTTCCTGAGGCCATTCAGCAAGCCAGAGCCTGCTCGGCACCCAGATCCTGATCCCCCAGGGAAAGGCGGTTTCCTCCCATTCTCGGTTTGAAGGGTCTGCCAGGCGCTCCAGGCCTGAGGTTAGGGCAGGAAACCACATGTCTCCCACTTCCTTTTCCTCAGGCACCTCGTCTGGACAGTGGGGAGGCCCCGATTTAAAAAGCTTCAGCTCCCAGGGCAGAGGCTAGACCTTGGAGCATCCCCTTCCCCCAATTCCAGCAGAGTGGGGAAGAGACACTGGGATTACCTCCTCTAGGCCTGGGACTCTCTCATGGCTAATGGGACAAATCCCTCCTGCACTCTGACCCTCTGTTTCCTCATCTGTAAAATGAAGTCCTACCTCCTAGAGTTCTGTGAGGATTCAAGATAAAATCAAGGCAGAGAGAGCACTTCGGAATACAGGTTAATAAACTAAGGGAAGGCTAGGAAGAAAGTTGCAAATATAAGCCCAGAGGCTGAGGGCTTCGTGGTTAAGAGGTCACACATCTCTGCTCTGGGGGAACTTGAGGTAGAACAAAAAAGGGGCCTGGTGTGACTGGTGTAAGGTCTTCTAGGGTCACACTGAAGGGCAGGGGACTTATTAATTTGTGGAAGAGAATAATATCCAAGCACTTTATCTACATCATCACATTTAATAAGAATGGTGGATTCTATTTTGATTATTATTTGACAGATGAGGCAACAAAGCACACAGAAGTTCAGCAACTTACCCAAGGTCACAGAGCTATTAAGCAGGTGAAGGTGGCACTGGAACTCAGGTCTGACTCTAGAGAAGTGCTCTTAACCTACTGGTGGTACATGCCGACTGCCCATGGCTGGGCAGAGAGGGTCAGGGGCCTCCCTCCCTCATCCAGGACGGACTGGATGTTTCCTGCCAAAACCTCAGCCCTGGACGCTCCTGGCAGACCCTTCAGACTAAGAATGAGAGGAAACTGCCTTTCCTTACTCTAGTCTCTGTCACACATAAACATCCACGGCCACCTGCAGTTGCCCGAGGCTGAAGGGTCCTTGGGTCCCAGAGCCTCACTGCCCAGGTGGGCAGACTGAGGCCACTGCCCACCTTCTGATGCTTGCGCTCCTTCTCGATGCGGTCCATCCTCTCCAGGCGCAGGCGGTCCAGCTCGAGGCGCAGCTCGTCCAGCTCGGGCGCGACGTGGTGGCGACTGACCAGCACCTCCAGGATCTCCAGGACCCTCACGACCTTGGGCATGAGGCGCGCGATGGCCTCGCAGCCGTGCTGGTCAATGACCCGCTCGAACTCATGGCCCACGAGCGACGCGATGTCGTACACGTCCATGACGGTCAGCTCGGCCACGTTCTTCTCCAGCGCCGACTCGGCCGCCAGCGGCGACCCCCGCTCCTCCTCCATGGCCGTTCGGGCCTCTCCGCCCGCCAACTAGTGCAACTCGCAAACTTACGGCGATCGCCGGCAGCGCCGGCCGGGCCCACCCCGCGCCGAGCCGGCTGCGCGCAGGGGCCAGCGGCCAGGGCGCCCCGGGGGCGCGGGCGGGCGCGGGCGGGGGCCGCGCGAGCCCGAGGTCAGCGCCCGGCGGCGGGTCTGGGCGCCGCGCGGCCGGCTCCCGCGGGAGGAGGACGAGGACGAGGAGGAGGAAGGCGCGCGCGTGCGCAGGCCGGCGCCTCCCAAGTTGGGAAGCGAGTTGGGCAATGGAGGCGCGGGTCCCGCGGCGCGCCCCCGCCCGCGCCCGGAGGAAGGGCGGCGCGGCCCCTCCGGGAAACTTTGGCAGCGCGGGCGCGGCCCGGTGGCCGCTCCCCTCGGGATGCCGCGAGCCCCGCCCCGGCCCGGGCCTGGCGAGGGGCACGCCGCCCTCCTGCGCCCCGGGCGCGCCGCGGGCCCGCGCTTCCCCACGCCTCCTGCGCCTCCCGCGCCTCCCCGCGCAGAGCCTCCCCGAACCTCCCCGCGCTAAGCCGCCCCCCCGCGGCAGCCCCGCCGCAGCCCCCGCGCCCGGACGCGCCGCTTGCTGCTTCGGCGCGGACCTGGCTCCTCCTCCACCCGCCGCCGGGAGGGGTCGAGGCTGGCCTGGAGGAGAGCGGGTGGCGGGCGCCGCCTGTCTCGGGCCCGACTCGCTGCTGGAGGGCCTGGGACGTCCGCCTTGGGGAGGAGCGGCGGGGTCAGAAGGTGGGCTCCAGGATGCGGCTCAGCCGGGAAAGAGAGTGCGGACCCCGGCCGCAGACCCTCCCGCTGCTCCGTCGCCAGCAGGACCCGGCGGCGCCGTTCCGCGCTCCAGTCGACTGACCCCGGAGAGGGGCAGTGGAGCGCGGGGTCCTCCGTCCCCAAGGCCACGGGGCTGCCCCGCCCGCCGATCCACACCATTAGCGGCTCCTGGTGACAGAGACACCACTCCACCGCGAAGGAGAGGCCGGGGTTTGAATCTGAGAGCAGAGATTTCTTGTCCCAAGTCGCCTCTCCTTTGGGCCTTGCTAAGTACACTTGTCCATCAGACACCAACCCACCGGGAGAGCCTTTTCTGAACACGCTTGGTTATATAAGGGCCCCTGGAATCCCGCCATCCGCCCCCCATGTAAATTGCTCTCAGAATCGGAGTTGTGACACTCTGGCTACAGATTAGCCCTCACGCTCAGGCCGTGGGGTCCTTAGTCCTTGAGAACAGAAATCTCAAGACTTTATAGCCATAAAGCCCATCCCAACCTGGCACATATTTATTAGGAAAAAGATTTTAAAAGGTGTGGGGGCTGTGGCTCAAGATCACAAGTATGTTCAAGACCCTAGTTCAATCTCCAGCACTGAAAAATGTAAAAAAAAAAAAAAAAAAAGATAATGTTTTAAAGTTTAAAACGTATTGAGTATTTGCTTTACATTTAGCTAAAAAATATGTAGTGCTAAATAATATATATGCATATATATATATATATAAATATAATATTTACCATGTGCCAAGCACTATTCTGTGCTATACAGATGTCACCTTGTTAAATCCTTATTCTATGGGTTCTCATTGTGGCTCGAGGCCTGCCAGGGGTCCACAGTAGCCAAAGGTCTCAATGAAGTTGTCCCTTTCCCAGCAGATAACTGCCTGAGGCTGGATGTTCTTCATGTAGATAAATACCAAACAGAGCCCAGCAGACAGGATGCCAGAGCAGACCCAAGGGTCCAGTGCCCTCCTGATGAGCTGGACCTGGTACAGTCTTGTAGAAAACATAAAACATGCTGCACATGGTGGCGCCTGCCTATAATCACAGCAAATCAGGAGGCTGAGGCAGGAGATTCACAAGCTTGAGGCCAGCCTCAGCAATTTAGTGAGACCCTGTCAAAATACAAAATCAAAGGGCCGGGATGTAGTGCAGTGGTAGAGCGCCCCTGGATTCAATCCCTTGAACAAATGTATATATATATATTACACACACACACACACACACACACACACACACATATATATATATATATATATATGTATTATATACTTTATGTATAATCTACCTAACAAAAGCTTTTTAGGGCCTTCAGTTTGATTTTTTGTTTGTTTGTTTGGCACAGGACCTCTGAGCGCCCCTCCAGCCTCTTCAACAGTTTTCAGGAGCATAAAGGAGTCCTGACACCAGAGAGCTTGGGAACTGCTGCCTTAGAGCACCCTAGAGGGGGGGAGTTATGACCCCTCTGTACCAGTGAGGAAGCCCAGGCTCCCAGCAGTTAGCAGCTCACTGAGGCCAGGCTGCTTGCAAGTCAGGGAAGGCCTGAGGGGTGTGGGCTGGAGGTGTGCAGAACACTCCTCCTTCCTCCAGCCCCACCAAGCCTGTGCCACCTGTGTTCAGAGCAACCCGGGCAAGGTGGGCATGGCACTGCCCAAGGCCAAGGCCAAGGCCAGGAGGTGAGGGGAAGCTATCTCCACAGCAACAAGTTGCCTCAAAGTTCATGTCTTAGAAACTTATTCTCTCGCAGTTCTGGTAACCAGTCAAAAAATGGAAGTATCCCCCAGTCATGGTGGTGCACATGCCTGTGATCCCTGAGGCTCTAGAGGCTGAGGCAGGAGGATTGCAAGTTCAAAGCCAGCCTCAGGAAAAGCGAGGCTCTAAGCAACTCAGTGAGACCCTATCTCTAAATAAAATACAGAATAGGACTGGGAAGTGGCTCAGTGATCGAGTGCCCCTGAGTTCAATCCCTGGTGCCTCTCCAAAAAATGAAGGGTCATCAAGGCCACATTCCCCACCAAGGCTGCAGCGGTGCCCCCTCCCCCCAATCCTTGGAGTTCTGGCGGCTCCAGGCGCTCCGGGGGTTCTGTGGCCACATCACTCTGCCTCTTCCCACTTGACCTTCCTCTGCATGTCTCCTCTGGCTCCTGCCGGGTACCAGCCACTGGCTTCAGGGCCCACCTGGGTAGCCAGATGAGCTTCTCATCTCAAGGTCCTTCATCCATCCATCTGCCAAGGCCTTTTGTCAAACAAGGCCACCATCACAGGTTCCAGGCATTATGAGAAGGTTACCCCCTGTTACGGGGAGGAGATGCTCATGGACCGTCACTACAGCAGATCCAGCAACCTGTCCCACAGCACTGGGAGCTGAACCCAGTTTTGCCCGGGGTCAGTGGAAGAGTCCTGAGCACCTGAGTCCAGGCAGCTTTGCCTCAAGGCAGCAAAGATCACTGAGTCAGCTGGGACAGGACAAGGATTCAGGAGCCGCTGTGCCAGCCGGCAGCCTGTCCCTCAGGATGGGAGCAGGAAAAGAACCAGGGGGTGCAAACCAAGGGGAGGCATGCCGGGTGCAGACTCTAAATAAAATACAAAATAGGGCTGGGGAGGTGCCCCTGAGTTCAATCCCTGGTACCTGCCCCCTCCCACAAATAAAAAGATGGGGAGGTAAGAGTCAGAGATGACCCCAGATGGTGACCTGAGTTCTTAGAGAAGAATTAGATGTAGACAGAAGCTGGGCTGGGGCTAGGGCTCAGTGTTGAGCACTTGCCCAGTCTGTGTGAGGTACTGGGTTCAATTCTCAGCACCACATATAAACAAACAAACAAATAAAGGTCCATCAATAACTAATAAAAATTTAAAAAAAAAAAAGAAAGAAAAAAAAAAGTAGACAGAAGCTGTTGGGCCCAGCTGGGAACCTCCAGAGCCACTATTCACATTCCGATTAGCACTGCCACTGACCAGGTATGTGACCTCTCCGGCAGGTCATGTGACCTCTCAGCACCTCACCTTTCCCTCCTATACAGTGGGATGTACCTATTGAGAGGGTAAATGTTATTATTAAATAAATCACATTTGTACCAGCCATACAACACGCTATGAAAATCTAATATTATTATTCTCGAAATCTGTAGGAGTTGTTGGGTGTTGTGACGCACATCCGTGGTACAGGAGGCTGATGCAGGAGGATCACAAGTTCAAAGCCAGCCTCTGCAACTTAGAGAGGCCCTAAGCAACTTGGTGAGAACCTGTCTCTAAAAAAAAATAAAAATAAAAAATCAGAAATTAAAAGAGCTGGGGATGTGGTTCAGTGGGTATGTGCCCCTGGGTTCAATCCCTGGTACAAAAAAGAAAGAGAGAGAGAGAGAGAGAGAGAGAGAGAGAGAGAGAGAGAGAGAGAGAGAAGAGAAGAAAAGAAAAGAAATCTGGAGGAATTCTCTGGATGTAGATACAAATGTAGACGTGTATCTCAGAACTGTAGACAGATGTGAGCTGAGTGTGGCGGCTCACACCTGTCATCCTAGCCACTCAGGAGGCTCAGGCAGGAAGATTGAAAATTCAAGGCCAGCCTCAGCAATTTAGTGAGGCCCTCAACAATTTAGTGGGACCCTGTCTCAAAATACAAAAAAATAAATAAATAAATAAAAAGGGCTAGGGAATGAGCTCAGTGGTAGAGCATCCCTGAATTCAATTCCCATGAAAAAAATCCAAATAATATTTACTTATTATAATTAGTCTCTCTTTGTCCTTAGTGTGTCTCCGTCTCTGTCTCTCTGTTCCTGGAGATGGAACTCAGGGTGGCTCTATCACTGAATTACATCCCCAGCCATATTTATTTATTTATTTATTTATTTAAATTTTGAGATAGAGCCTGGCTACATTGCTGAGGCTGGCCTGGAATTTGCGATCCTCCTGCCTCAGCCTCCTAAGTCACTGGGGATTATAGGCATGAGCCACCTTGTTCAGCTTTGATTGGATTTTAATTAAATTTATTTGGTGATCTTGTGTTCTACCACTTCTTTTTTTCTCTTCTTTTGGAGGAGGAATCCATAATTATGCTTTTTTATTTATTTATTAGTTGTAGTTGGACGCCATACCTTTATTTCACTTATTTATTTTTATGTGGTGCTGAAGATTGAACCCAGGGTCTCGCATGTGCGAGGAGAGCTGCTCTACCGCTAAACCGCAGCCCTAGGCCCCCGTTTTATGTTTTCTTATTTCAATACAAATCAGGAGTGATGCTAACCTCCTCCTTTTTTTAATATAATTTTTTAAAAGATATTTTTTAGTTGTCAATGGAGCTTTTATTTTATTTATTTATCTGTGGTGCTGAGGACCGAAACCAGGGCCTCGCAGGTGCCAGGCAAGTGGTCTATCCCTGAGCCACAGCTCCAGCCCCCAACCTCCTAAAAGGGAGGTTAGATGATTCTTGTTAGATGATTCCTGTTGTTTTACCAGGATGCACAGACAACATTTCTCTCTGGTTTCTGGTTTTCATTACCCTGCCCCAACCCCTGCTTCAAAAGAAAACCTTGGTAGTGATCATGAATCCTCACTTTCCATTCTCCCCTGCTCCGGACCCTAGGTAACTACTAACCTGCTTCCCGTCTCTGTGGAATGCTATTTTGAACATGTCCTGGGCACGGAGTCATACAACACGTGGAATTAACATGTGTGACTTCTTTGGCTGAGCATCCTGTCTTTAAAGGTCATCCACGTTGTAGCCGGTCTCAGTACTTTATTCCTTTTTATGGTTGAAGAATATTCTATGGCAGGACTATACCACATCTTGTTAGCGGCTCATCAGTGGGTGGGCGTTCCCACCATCTTCCCCCTTTTGGCTCTTATGAATCACGGTGGATGTTTGTGTGACCATGGCAGTTTTGTGTGGGTGGACATTTTCATTTCTCTTAGAAGGGACACTGGGCCCAGGACTAAATCTCTGGTCACATGGGAATTAACGTCTCTACTGAACCTTTTGGGGACCTGCCAGACTGCTTTACAGAGGGGCTGCGCCTTCTCCCTGCCCCCAATGATGCCCAAACATCCCAACTTCTCCATGTCTCACCAGCTCTTGCGTTGTCTGTCCTCTGGACTGTAACCATCTCTGTGGCTGTGAAGTGGCATGGCACTGTGCTTCTTATTTGCCTAGCATTTTTTTTAATATTTATTTTTTTAGTTGTAGTTGGACCCAATAACTTTATTTTACTTGTTTATTTTTGTATGTGGTGCTGAGAATCGAACCCAGGGTCTCGCATGTGTAAGGTGAGCGAGCACTCTACTGCTGAGCCACAACCCCAGCCCCATTTGCCTAGCATTTTAAAAAAAGAAATTAAGCGAGAAAGCGAATCAACTTAAATTCATATGTTACATAAATAATAGGAGACATGGAACCTGGATATGGCAACAATCTTGAAGATGCTACTTCCTTCTTTTTTGAGATGGAGGGTCTCACTGAGTTGCCCAGGCTGACCTCAAACACTTGATCCTCTGCCTCAGCCCTAGTGTCCAGAGTTGCTGAGATCATGGGCATGGGCCACTATGCCCTTCTGTATGAAGCTGCTACTTAAATGATTAAAGATCGCCTTTTTATTTTTTTAAATATTTAGTTTTTAGTTGTTGTTGGATACAATATCTTTATTTTTATTTATTTATTTTTATGTGATGCTGAGGATCAAACCCAGGGCTTTACACATACTAGGAAAGTGCTCTACCACTGAGCCACAATCCCAGCCCAAAGATCACCTCTTTAATAAACAGTATTTTTAATAAGCTTAGGCCTATAATACCTGCAACTCTGGAGGCTGAGGCCAGAGGATCACAAATTTGAGTCCAGCCTCAGCAATTTAGTGAGATCTTGTCTCAAAATTAAAAAAAAAAAAAAAAAAGATCAGCCAGGCACAGTGGCACACATTTATAATCCCAGTGGCTCCAGAGGCTGAGGCAGGAGGATGTGAGCTCACAGCCAGCCTCAGCAAATATGAGCTGCTAAGCAACTCAGTGAGACTCTGACTCTAAATAAAATACAAATTGGGCTGGGGATATGGCTCAGTGATGGAGTGCCCCTGAGTTCAATCGCCAGTACCAAAAAGAAAGAAAAAGAAAAATAAAAAGAGAGAGAGGGAGAGTGAGAGAGTGAGAGAGGGAGAAAGTGCCAGACATCTTTTAAAATTTTTTAAAGTAAAACACACACCTGGGCTGAGGCTGTAGCTCAGTGGTAAAGTACTTGCCTCACCTGTGTGAGGCACTGGTTTCAATCCTCAGCACCAAATAGAAATACATAAAGATACTGTGTGTTCATCTACAACTAACTAAATAAATAAACATATATATATATATGGTAAAACACACAGCTGTTTAGAAAAGTAAATGTCACAAGAGGATATAGGACAATATACAGAGGAATGTAAATCATTGCCAGACATAAGCCAGGTTTGACTCTTCCCAGAATACAGAAGTGTTACACAGACAATGACCAACCCCGCAAGCCAACACCACGTCCAGTCTTACACACCAACCTGTGTGGCATGGTCAGGGACGGCTTCCTGCAGGAGGGAGGCCTGGTGGCACAGAAAGGAGGGGAGAAGCCACAGATGGCAGGCCTGAGGCTCAGGGCAGAACCCACTCTGTATGTGTAAGTCCACAGTCTGGGGCCATGGGAGGGGGCAATGACAGGAAAGAGAATCAGAAGCTCCCCTTGGGCCAAGTCAGAGAATCCTTCTGTGTTTCAGTTTGTTTCATTCATAAAATGGGAATCATCTCAATCAGCACCTCTCCCCAGGATTTTTGTGGGGACTGAGTGAGTTAAAATATGTGAAGTGCTTAGCACTGTTTCCCCACTCTCTAAGCACCAGGCACCCTGCTGTGTGGGAGGCCAACCTCCCAGGTGATTGAGTTACACTCCCCAGCTGGGTGCTGAGGCGCTCAGTCACAGAAATGGATGTGTCTTGCTACAGTCCCATGGGTGAAGCTATGCTCACCTGTTCCTTTGTAATATAACCCCTTGCCCTGTTTAGGATAGAATCTTCCATGGAAGTGCCTTGTGTGTGTCCCCTTCTCTTACTGTGCCTTTGGGTGTGGCCTACCCAGGTGTCAGTCAACCTGCTGACAGTGGACATCATGAAGATAGACTCATCCCCCTAAACCCTGACCCCTTGCCTCATTTGAATAGCTTCTCCTCAATAAAAGGGGTCAGCACGTGTGTGTGCGCGCGCGCACATGCGCTCTCTCTCTCTCTCTCTCTCTCTCTCTCTCTCTCTCTCTCTCTCTCTCTCTCTCTCTCTCTGCGGACCCTTAAAGTCAGAGGAGCCTTCACAGCAACCCCAAAGAAAAAGGTATTTGTGTCTCTTGTGTGGTTATGTCGTGCAGCCCAGTTAGCCCAGTTTAACTAGAGTGACCCCTGAGCCTTTTAGTCTTGAGAACAGAAACCCAGCACATTTCGGGGGAGGGTGTGTTTCTGCAGTACTAGGGACTAAACCTGGAGCCTTATGTGCACCAAACAACTGCTCTACCACTGAGCTATGCCCTTAAACCAAGAGTGAGAACAGAAACCCGGCACTGCTGGTCCTTTAAGTCCTCTATAAACCATGCCTGTCAATCCCAGAACCCCGTCTTAGGCAGAGAGCATCCACATGGCAGATTTAATTTTCTCAGAGTGTTGGGAGGCGGCTCTGGGACTCGTTCTGGGGGTCCCCATAGTGAGGGTAGCAGGAAGAGCTGCAGGCAGATGACATGCTGTTCCTCACCCTGTGAGCCACCTGGGCTGGGCACATGGCAGACAGAAGCAGTGATTCTGTGGAAGGAGAAGTCACTGCTTCCTGGAAAATGAGGCCACAGGGCCTGGGAAACCGCACCAGGGCTGGAGAGGAAACTGGGGGCACCCGGGGGCAGCTGGCAGTGAGCTTGCCCAGTGCTCCTCCGTCTGCTGCCCTGGCTGGTCCCGGGGACAGATCCCAGGGGCTGGGAATATGAAACAGCCTCACAGCTTACACACCCATCCACCCGCACCGCCTCTGCTTTCCACAGTCACTGCTTTGGATTTGCCTTTTCTCCTCCATCTCCCGCTCCTCCTATTCAACGTGGTCGGGGGGCCATGGGTCATGTTGACATCATCACTTTAAATGGAAGAAATGTCACTCAAGACTCGTGGTCATCTGCACTGACTTCTGTTTGGTTATCACACCCCCTGCCACCAGGGGACATCTCATCAGAGAAGCGATCTGATTCCCCCAAATCCATCTTGGGTGGGGTGGAGTTGTAGCTCAGTGGGGAAGTGCTTGCCTTGCAGGTGTGAGGCACTGGGTTTGATCCTCAGCACCGCATATAAATAAAAAAATTAAACAGTTGTCCATTCACAACTGAAAAAAAAAATTAAAAAAAAAAAACTCATCTTGGGAAACAAAAGATCACACCTTAAACAGCATTTTTTGAGGGGTGGGTTCACAGGGACTGAACCCAGAGGTGCTATGCACAGAGCTACATCTCCAGCTCTTTCTAGTTTTTATTTTGACATACAGTCTCGATACATTGCCCAGGCTGATCTCAAACTTGCAATCCTCCTGCCTCAGCCTTCCATGTCACTGCTGGGATTATGGGCATGCCCTATCGCCCCCCCCCCACAGCAACAGGATTTGACCCCTACAGTATATGCTCTGCTCTGAGTCACAGGGCTCCTTTCTTCCTGCAGAGAGATGACGTGCACACCCTACGTCTGTATGGAGTTTCCATACAGCTGTAGCAACCTAGTTCCATCTTCCTGCTTCAGGAGATCCTTTGGCTGACCTGTTAAGTACAATATATATTTTTTTAATTTAATGTCATTCCAGCAGCTCTGGAGGTTGAGGCAGGAGGATCGTGAGTTCAAAGCAAGCCTCAACAATTTAGTGAGACTGTGTCTGAAAAAAAAAAAATATATATATATATATATAAGGGCTGAGGACATGGAGCAGTGGTTAAGCACCCCTGGGTTCCATCCCCAGTACAAAAGAAAAGAAAGAAAAGAAAACAACAACAACAACAATAGAGACAAAGGTATTGCCAGGGCAGTGATGGAGACGTAGAAAACAAGTGAGACCTGCTTCAGGCACAAGCGGCCCCGACTTCTCACAAACCCCAGCTGGTTGCACTGTCTGTGGGATGTCTTGGGGTGGCTGTATGAAACCAGGGAATTTAAAAACAGGTCTCCAGTGGAGAGAGAGGTCCTTGGAGGGAGTGGGCAGGCCGTGTGAGGGAAGGTGAGACATTGTCCTGCCAGCTCCTGCTAGTCCTATCAGCCCTTCCCGTGGGGGACTGGCCTCCCCATTTCCAAATGGACCCTCTCTAGTCCTGGGGCTGCTGCTGGGGCAAAGACACTGAGGCAGTGGGCAGGGATTTGGGACCCTGGGAACAGCTGTGCCAATGCTGGTCATGCCAGAAAGCAAGGCTGGTCTCTGAGCTCTGGGCTTGGGGAGGTCCCCGGAATGAATGGATCTGGGCCCACCCTTCCCACAATCCAAATATTTTTTAAAATGTTAATTTAGGAGGGCTCATCTTCTGTTCACTCCCAGGTTACTACAATGGACAGCATGGTCCACGCCTCACCTTTTTTTTTTTCCTGAGATTATTCATATTTACCATTATTGGTATGTATATATGTGTGTACATATTTATCTTTCATTTCATTTCACTTTATTTTACTCACTGCTGGGGATTGAGCCCAGGGGCACTGTACCATCAAGCTACATCCCCAGCCCTTTTTATTTTATTTTATTTATTTTATTTTGAGACGGGGACTTACTAAGTTGCTGAAGCTGGCTTTGAAACTGCCATCCTCCTGCCTCAGTTCCCTGAGCTGCTGGGGCTACAGGTGTGTGCCATCGTGCCTGGCTAACATACGTTTATTTTATTTATTTATTTTTTGGGGAGGGGACCAAGGAACCAGAAAATGCTCACGAGCAGCTTACTCAAAATTTTTCAAAATGAGAAATAAATTGAATGTCTGTTATCAGTAGAATGAATCAATAGATTCACACAACAAAATGTCATGCATCGATGATGTCATGTACCTGACCACTGTGCCACATCCTCAGCCCTATTTTGTATTTTATTTAGAGACAGGGTCTCACTGAGTTGCTTAGTGCCTCACTTTTGCTGAGGCTGGCTTTGAACTCAGGATCCTCCTGCCTTAGCCTCCCAAGCTGCTGTGATTACAGGCATGCTCCACTGTGCCCAGCAAATAGGTTTATTTTAAAGATGGGAACATAACACTCATATTAGTACACTATTTGCTTTTTTCACTTAATATACCCTATAATTATTTCTCCAGCTCAGTGTAGGTAAACCTATCTCACTCTTAAGAAAGAAAGGGAGGGGTAAAAGCCCGTCAGCCAATCAGCCAATATCTGCCTCATTCTTTTCTCTCTCATTCTTTTATGATTGACAGTTTTTTGGTCTACCAATTTACCCACTCATTTTTCCCTTGATAGACATTCAAGCTGTTTCTTGGTTTGAGATTTTTTAAACAATGACTGTGCAAACGGACACTTGATTTTGACACTTAATTTTCGTTTTTTTTCTTTTTTTTTATTTTTATTTTTTATTTATTTTTTAGCTTTCGGTGGACACAACATCTTTATTTTATTTTTATATGGTGCTGAGGATCGAACCCAGCGCCCCGAGCATGCCAGGTGAGCGCGCTACCGCTTGAGCCACATCCCCAGCCCCCTCGTTTTTTTTTCAACTTCATGAAAAGTAGGGGAAGGGGCTGGTGTTGTGGCTCAAGTGGTAGATGCAATTTTGACCATGTAGATTTCAGACAGATCCTTCCCGTAGTTTTCCGTGGTTTCTGTTGCTCTTTGGGGACTGGGGCTGGGGACAAATCTAGCTTCTCCTTCCTCTTCAGCCTCATCATCTTTTGCTCTCCACATTTCAACCTTGAGAGCCCTTTTCCAGTGTTCAGACTCGCCAAGGTCAGAAGCCCCCCACTGTTCAGACAGGAAAGCAACTGGAAAAGCCACTTTGGGAAAACAGTGGTGTCAACCAAGTCTAATTGTGCACTTCCCCATGACCCAGCAATTTCACTCCAAGGTTCAAATCCAACAGGAACCAGAAAATGCTCACGAGCAGCTTTACTCAAAATCTTCCAAAACAGGAAATAAACTGAATGTCTGTCATCAGTAGAATGAATCATAAATTCACAATGAAATGTCATGCAGCGATGAAAGACCGCAGACGATTCCTAGACGCAACAGCATGAGTGTTTGTCACAGCTGTAAGAAATCAGCCAGATATAAAGAAGCACACATTGCCTGTGGTTCCAGCAGTTCAGGAGGCTGAGGCAGGAGGATCTCGAGTTCAAAGTCAGTCTCGGCAAATTGGTGGGGCCCTAAGCAACTCAGTGAGACCCTGTCTCTAAATAAAATACAAAAATGGCTGGGGATGTGGCTCAGTGGTTAAGGCCCCTGGGTTCAATCCCTAATACCATCCCCCGCCAATAAGCACACATTGTTATGATTTTTTTTGGGGGGGAATTGAACCCAGAAACCTAACACATACTACACACACACTCTACCAGTGAACAGGGCATCCTGTTCAAAAAATTTCAACAGACGAAACTAAGAAAGCTTCTGGGGTCAGAAAGTGAAGCAGGAAATTGAAGGGGAGACTGCAGAGAAGCACAAGGAAACTTGTGCAGGACGTGTTTCTATCCAGATTGGCAGTGTGGCCACCCCACTGGGACGTACTGGCTAAAATGCATTAACCCCTACACTTCCAATGGGCACATTTTGTGATGTGAGGTCAACCTCAGTGAAGCTGATTGAAGCAAATCAACCAGACAAGGTGTCCTGTTGTGTCTGAACCGAGCTTACATAGTGCAGCAGGGGGCATTTGGGTTTCAAAGGTCTGCAGCAGCAAGTCTTTTATGCCTTAGTCTGGGTGGCAGATTCAGGGACCTGTGCATACATAAGAATTCACAGCACCATACCTTAAAATCTATGTGCTGTTTTGCATCTAAGTCATACCTCAATGAAAGGGTCAATTAAAATAACAGAAGGTTATTTTAATGACCTTCTCCTCCCCTCAGTTCTGAGAATCTGGAGCGTTCCTTTCCTCCTCCTAACCTTCACCTTCCTAACCTCATCTAATCCTCTGGACGGAAAGGTCCCTTCCTCTAAGGAAGCTTCTCCAGATCTCAGACTGTGGACTGTCGCGCTCTGGACTTTGCTCTCATAGTAAGGGACATAATGGTTAGTGCTCCATCTGTGACGATTTATTAATCCCTGTAATGGTCCTCTGTTGTCGCTGCCAGCAATAACCATTCACCTGTTTAAAGGAACCTCGATGGTCCTCAGAGCACCTAGTCTGGGCTTTGCTCCAAGTCCTGCTGCCTCAGGTGAGGGGGCGTCACCCCGGGCCACCAATCAGAACAGCAGATTCCTCCTTGCGCAGTGAGTGGTCCTGGGGCGTTTGACCCAATTAAAGCCAAGGGCATTTTTCTGGGTCCTTTCTTCAGGTCTGTTCTTGAACTTGAGACTGAAAATAAGACCTGCCGGCAGCCCTCTGGCCATCCCAGGGACCTCGAGACTCAAGGGCATCCGGAGGGAAGCAGGGTAGGGAGATGGTTGAAGGTCTATGCCTTGAATTTTCAGTACCTCCAGCCGCTATGGTCCTTTTTATGTACCCTAGCTTAGGTCAAATCTACAACCCAAGGTGTTAACTGACAAATTCCTTCTCACCATTTATTGTTAGACTGGACCAGGTCCTGGTCTGTCCTGTTCATCACTGTATTCCTCCCTTCTAGAACTGGGCTGGTGACTAATTTTACTATTTTAATGCCCCTTTTATGTCCCCTTGTCCCATATATAGGACGTTTGTAAAAATTTCAATTGAGCAACACTCAGTTTTTCATTTTTCTTTTTCTTTTTTCTTTCTTTTTTTTTTTTTTTAATTTTTTCAGACAGGGTCTCACTAAGTTGCTTAGAGCCTCCCGGAGTTGCTAAGGCTGGCCTCAAACATGCAATCCTCCTGCCTCAGCCTCCTGAGTTGCTGAGAATACAGGTGTATGCCATTGCACCCAACTCTCAATTTAAATTTATTTAGGACTTAACTGAGAGGTGACACAATGGGTTAAATGTTTTCTGCAACACGTACAAAGTACTCATGGAGTCAGGTAATTCAGGTTTTATTCTACTTACTAGTGAATGCATCATCAGGTGAGGTAATCTCTGTGAGTACTCTTAGAATTGTCCCCAGGGTCCCCAGGTTTGAGCAGTTTTTCAGACCTAGCTTTCACCAGCAGCTGAGACTCAGGCTGGAACTAGGCACCTGGGGTGAGGGAGAATACAATCCACAGGAGCTGATGAGAGGAGATGGCCTGGGCCTCACAGGTGGCTCTGGATGGCTCCTTGCAAGGACACCCTCCTTGCCTGGCTCACTGCTTCGTGCCTCGTTTCCTCATCTGTAACACGGGAACCCCATAGTCCCAGGGTCATGTGTTGTCCTGAAGGGTAAATGAATGGATGTCTGTTAAATAACCCAACACATTAAATGCTGTAGCAGCCCAATCAATATCAGCTGACATCGACTAAACTGTTCTATGTGCCAGGTGTCGTGATAGATGCTTTTCAGCCATTATCTCAGCAGTTCTCGCAACTGCCTCTCAGGTGAGTCCTTAAGCACTGATTAAGTGTTTGCTGAGGATGTACCAAGGGCCAGGCACTTTCTGGACACAGGGAATAAGAGACTCTACCCTTGAAGTATTTTATTCTAGAGGGTTGAAGCTAGACTTCTCATGTACCGTCGACCTCTGTGAGATTTCCCTCTCCATGAGAATATTCCGCTGTGTTGGATAGACCTCTTTCTGCTTATCTGTTGATGGACGGTGAGAACGTGATGTTGAGTGACCGAGTGGACACAAAGGATCATTTATTTTGCATTCCTATTTATGCAAAATGTCCCAGGACAGAGAGTGCATCTGTGCTTATCTTGGGCTGAAGTGAGAGTGGGAAAGAAATAGGGAGTACCTGCTAGGGGAGTTTCTGTTTAGGATGATGAAAATATTCAGAATTAGCGGTGAGCCTGTATGTATCTGTGAACATGCTAAAATCCCTCAATTGCACTTTTAATCCATGAATCATCGGGGATGTGAACAGTAGCTGAACAAAGCTGCTTAAAACAAACAACAAAAATAGGGAAGAGTTTCCCACCATCCGAGGCACAGTCTGGAAACAGCCAGACTGGCCCCACTGGAGTAAGGTGGTGGAGAGGGCTCCCAGGAGAGTTTATATCTTTGGGATTTGATCAGGTTCCAAAGCTGGTTGGGGGTGGGTTTTGTTATCTCCTGGATCGTTTCTCTGTCGTGAATATCAGACAGATGTCAGGGCTTTGAGGAAGAGAAGAGGAGCCCTGGCTGTCCAGGAACTGCCCAGTGCTACCAGGTGGTCTTGATGTGCTCCTATCTATATCAGCCATGCCATAGGACACAAAGTTCAGACAAGGCCCCTCTTGTCACTCTTCCTGGACTTCTTACAAAGGTGAGTTTTGTTTTGCTTGTTTATTTTTCCTTGTTGGGTTGCTAAGAAAGTAGGCGGGAAGCCTGGGGAAGGGGAGCCGGGGGAGATGTGGGAGAACAGCCCTCGTCCAGGGCCCATTGGAGCAGCCAGATCAAGCTGTGTCTGAGGTTTTGCTGCTACTAGGTTTTCCAGTTGCATGAACCAATGATCTTTTTTGGGGGTGTGGGGGTGGCAGGGATTGAACTCAGGGGCACTCAACCACTGAGCCCCATCCCCAGCCCTATTTTGTATTTTATTTATAGATAGGGTCTCACTGAGTTGTTTAGCCCCTCATTTTTGCTGAGGCTGGCTTTGAACTTGTGATCCTCCTGCCTCAGCCTCCTGAGCTGCTGGGATTTTAGGCATGTGCCACCCCGCCCGGCCGGTATGAACCAATAATCTTTAAGAATTTTAAAAAGTTGATCATGATGAATGATGGTGGCACGATTCTCTTACCTAACACAATTGAATTGTACCCTTTATTGAATTCTACAACATACATATTATACCTGAATTAAAAAATAACACAAGAGAAGCCCTATGACAGAATCACACTCAGAGGGTTTTTCTTGAAACGTAAATAAAAGAAGTTCACCCAGTCTGCAGAGGGTGGCAGACACATAGCCTCCCTGAGGAGACACGTGTCCATTTTATAGATGGAAAGATAAACACTCTCCCAAAAAGTAATTCAGCATGATCCTCTGCATAAATGAGTGACGAGGCGATGAATTAAAGTGATTAATACTTTCTAGCCCATGACCTAGTCTTTGAAAATACCGTCTCTCCTTATGCCCTGTCCAGATGTCAAAACCATGCCACCAGCTGATTGATCTAAGTTATTCTGACACATTAGGCCTGCTTATCTTTGAGCCTGGCCTGTTTGAGGATCAAACCCAATGCCTCACACATAACAAGGCAAGTGCTCTACCACTGAGCTACAACATTTCCAGTCACAAGCATCTCAAAAAAGGTATGGGAAAGTCTCTGTAGATGTTACATCTCTTGCTTTGGATTTTTATAGCTTATCCAAACTTTTCTACAGACACCAGGGATGTAGCTCAGTGGTAGAGCACTTGCCTACCATGCTTGAGGTCCTGGGTTCAATTACTAGGACCATACAACAAAATAAAAACAAAGACAAAAACAAACAAAAGCCAACAAAACCCAAACCAACAAGTCTTCTTTTACAACTCAAAACTGGCTTAAGTAAAAAAGTTATAAAAATATGAAATCCAGGATATGGACTTCAGGTAGAGCTAGATCCAGGGTTCAGCAATATCTTCTGACATCTTCTGTTTTAATTTCCTCAGCTCCTAGTTTGTACAAGGTAGATGTCACTTTCATGCAGGTGCTGCTCACATGGTGGCAAAGGTAACCTCAGAGACTTCTAGAATTATATCCTCCCAGTTCCACGACTCGGTAAAAAAACCAATGGCTTTTCTTTTTTTAAAATATATATATTTTAAGTTGTAGATGCTCACAATACCTTTAATTAATTAATTAGTTTACTTATTTATTTTTGTTGTGCTGAGGATTGAATCCAGTGTCTCGCACATACAAGGCAAGCGCTCTACCACTGAGCTACAGCCCCAGCCCAATCAATGACTTTGTATTGCTTACCTGAGAACATATGGCTTCCCCAGGTCCAATCACTGTACTGGGGGAGATGAACGTTGTGCATTGGTCAGGCTTAGCACATCCTCCTTAGCACAGGAGGATGAGGGCAAGCTACCTGAATGATATGGGATAAGAGAGAAGGGTGGTGGATGTTCATGGAAAATGAGGGTGCTCTTGCAGGGGAGAAAGAATGTTGCAAGGGATGTTGAACATTTTTTTATATATTTGAAAGTCATCTGTGTTTCTTCTTTTGAGAAATGTATGTTTAGTTATTTTTTAAAAATATTTATTTATTTATTTATTTTTAGTCATACACAATACCTTTATTTTGTTTATATATTTGTATGTGGTGCTGAGGATCGAACCCAGGGCCTTGCATATGCTAGGCAAGCACTCTACTGCTGAGCCACAACCCCAGCCTGTAGTTCTTTTGCCAATTTATGATTGGGTTATTTGGTGTTAAGGTTTTTTATTTCTTTATATATTTTGGATATTAATCCTCTGTTAGAAAAGTAGCTGGCAAAGACTTTCTCTCATTCTGTAGGCTCTCTTTACACTCTAAATCATTTCCTTTGGAAAAGGTTCCATGAGCTGCTAAGAAACTGAGTTGAACAGTTTTTGGGTGAAATATTTTGTAGATGTCTATTAGGGTCAGTTGATTTGTAGTATTATTTAGGTTGGAAATTTTTGTTGTTGTTTTTATGCTTGGATGACCCATCTACTGGTGATTATGCTGTGTTGAAATCACCCAATATTATTGTATTGGGGTTTATTTGGGATTTAATGTCAAGAAGTACTTTTTCCATATGATTAGGTACACTGACATTGGAGTGCAAATATTTACTATCATTATATTTTCTTGTTGGATTTATTCTTTTGCCAATATGTAGTGGCATTTTTTGTCTCTTTTGATTAATTTTTGCTTTATCAGATATGAGAATAACTACTCCTGCTTGTTTTTGGATTCCATTTGCATGAGTTCTGCCCTCACCCCTATCCTTTTAATTTCAACCCCTTGGGTGTTTTTACCTATGAGATGAGTCTCTAGACATTGTTGGAGTTTGATTTTTTAATCCATTCTTCTGACCTATGTTTTTTAATTGGAGAGTTGAGACCATTTGCATTCGGTGTTTTTAAGGATAGATGTTCATTATTTCCTGTCATTTTGGTAGGTTTGCTATATTTAATTTGGTCTTGATTTAGGTTTAATTTGTTGCTCTTCTAGTGAACCTGAGAACATATGGGAGCTTTGGGAGCTTTGGGTTGGTTTTTGAGTTCTTCTTAGTGCAGTGAATCTACAAGCGTTCTTTGTAGTGCTGGCTTAGTGGTCCTGAAGTCTTCTCATTTATTCTTATCATGGAAAATTTTGATTTCTCCGTTGATTCTCAAAGATAACTTTGCTAAACACAGTAATCTTGGCTGGCAATTGTTTTCTTTTAGAGCTTGTAATGTCTCATTCTGGGCCTTCCTTGATTTTAGGGTCTGAGCTCAGAAGTCAGCTGTGAGCCATAGTAGTCCATTTATTTTGTTTTGAGACAGGGTCTTGTTAAGTTGCCATCTAAGTTTCCTCAAACTTGCAATATTCTTGCCTCAGCCTTCTGAGTAACTGAAGATAGTGGCAGGTACCACTGTACTTGGTTCAGAAAGTCATTTCTTTGATGTGCTATACATTTACATATCAGAATACTGTTACATGCATGTTGCTGGATCTACTTTCAAAGAAACACTTAGGAACCCAAAAAGCAAATCAATTAATTTTTTGTTTTATTTTTTCAGTAGTGGGAATTGAGCCCAGAGCCTCAAGCATGGCTGTTTTACTTTGTGAGACAGGATCTCACTAAGTTGCCCAGGCTGGCCTCATACTTGCAGTCCTCCTCCCTTAGCCTTCAGAGTTGAAGGGATTATACCAAGTGCAACATGACTGAATTCTGACCGTGGAACATGGACAGAACAGATAGTCACCAGTTTTAGGTCTTGCCCCTCAAATCCTCTTCTGTGATCCTCCACCCTCCTTCATGCCTCACTTTCTATTTTATTTTATTGTGGTGCTGGGGATTGAACCCAGGACCTTGTGCACGTGAGGCAAGTACTCTACTAACTGAGCTATATCCCCAGCCTAATCATTCCTCACTTTCCATATGGGTTTGGTGGCTCTCATCATGGACCCTGAGGTTTTAGAAAGTGGTGGCCTACTCAGTGGGGGAAATATGGGTTCCTGCATCTCTGTGGGGAAGGCTCACGTTGGACTGCACATTCCATTATGACACAAATAGGACATAAGTTTTTTCTGTGCTGAGCAACTGAGATGTTGAGGTCATATTTACAGCAGCTTCGTCAGGCTAGACTACCCTAGGTTGCAATAACAACCTACCCTCTAAAATCTCAGCAACTGAAGTGAAGATTCATTGCCTCTCCCATCCGTGTCTTTCACAGTCACTCAGAGACTCAACCTGAGTGAGGCTTTCTTTTGACATATGCTTCAAACCATGAAGATGAGGGGAAAAAGGTGTGGTGAAACAGGAGACATTAAATGCTTTGTCACGGAAGTGACATGTCACTTCTGTCCATAACGGGTTGACCACACCATGGCCTAACTGAACCTGAAGTTCTAACACTCCTGTGCCTGGATGGAGAGGGGTGACAGTGAAAAGCTCTAGCAACCATCCTGACACAAGGTTCTTCAAGCTGGTGCTGGTGTACACACACACACACACACACACACACACACTTTTTTTTTTTAATTTATTTTTTTGCAGTATTGGGGATTGAACCCAGGGCCTTGCGCATTTTTTTTAAATATTTATTTTTTAGTTCTCGGCAGACACAACATCTTTGTTTGTATGTGGTGCTGAGGATCCAACCTGGGCCGCACGCATGCCAGGCGAGCGCGCTACCTCTGGAGTCACATCCCCAGCCCCCACATATACGTTTTTTAAAAAAATTTTTTTGTGTGGTGCTGGGGATCAAACCCAGGGCCTCATGCGTGCTAGGGAAACACTCTACCACTGAACTACCTGCCCACAGCCCACTCACCTTTCCTTGATTCTATGAGCAGAAACTTCTATTGTTTCTTAAAGGCAGAGTTGGTTTCTGTTGCTTGCAATCAGAGAAGTTTACTGACATATCATGACAATTGTTGCTGGCAAAATTGTTCTAAGGGGCAGCTATGATTGTGTGACTCCTGGCTAAGATGCTTTCAATGCTTTCCCTTTGTCTATAGCAGGGGATGGCAGCCTTTTTCTGTAAAGAGCCAGATTGCACCATGCTGTCTCTTTGGCAGTTACTCTACTCTGCAACTGTAGCTAGGCAGACACGGATGAGACGTAGACAAATGGATTTGATTGTGTTCCAATAAAACTTTATTTACAAAACAGACCTTTGGCAGTAGCTTGCCAACCCCTGGTCTCCAGAATAAAGTGAGAGCTTAGCACGGTGTGGAGTGCCCTCCTCTGTCTCTGGCCCTGGTTTTCCAACTGGGCATCTCCCTCTATTTCCCTCCCTTGCACTCACTCTGCTCCTGTCCTGTGGCAGCTGCACATCCTGCTTGCAAATCCCTTCTTATTGTTTGCTTTAAGTCTTAGCTTAGTTGTCACCTATAGCGTACATTTTGTTTTTTGGGCTTTCTAGCTGTTAACTGCCTCTTGGGGAGATCACTTCTCCCTCGCTCAGACCACTGGGTATTGGAGATTGACCCCAGGGGTGCTTTATCACTGAGCTACATCCCCCACCCCCGGTCCTTTTTATTTTTTTTAATTTTGAGATGGGGTTTCACTAAGTTGCTGAGTCTGGGCTCACACTTGTGATCCTCCTGCCCCCAACCTCCCAAGTCACCTGTATTTTGGGTCCCCTGGTAGGCAGGTACTAATAATCGTCATTCGTTATCACTCAAGGCTTGGACAGGTCCACAGTTTGGGAGTGACTTGGTTGAGAAGTTCTGTTCCAGGGTGTTTCAGTGCTGCAGTTTGGACATCTTGTGGGGCTGTAGTTATCCGAAGGCTCAGCTGGTGCAGGACAATCCCCTTCCAAGATGGCCCACTCGCATGGCTGTTGGTGGGAAGTGTCAGTTCCCCACCTTGCTGGGGCCTCTTCCAGGCGATGACAGCTAGCTTTCCCAGATTAAGTGATTCAGGAGAAAAAGGTAGAAGCAACAGCACCTTCAGAATCCCACATCTGTTCGACACCAGCAAGTCCTGAGTCCAGCCTACCTCCCATCGCAGGGGAGCAGCACCGGGCTCCACTTTCTGAAGGGAAGAGGATCAAAGAAGTTGTGGATGTATTGGGAACCACTGCAATGGGTGATGATAGAGATGAAGAGACAAACAGGCTATCGTGAGAGAAGCCAGAGATGAACAAGCACAGAAACACACTAACCTGCTTAGGACCTGAGGAGCCAAGGAAGGAAGTGGGGTCCCCAGAGCCCAGGAGCCAGGACCATGCAGTGGCAGCCAGAAGGGGCTGCTGATGGGAGCTGGAACCATGAAGAAGCAGTGCCCAGTGCAGGTGCCCCAAGGCACAGAGGAGGAGACAGAGGCTTTGGCTAATGCTTATTTCTTCCTCTCTCCCTCTTCTCTCTGGCCAGAGTCTGCATACAGCAGGGAAGCAGAGTGCATGTGGCAGCTTGGGAAACAGAGTTCTCTGTGATGCAGGGGTGAGCTGAGAGGGCTGGGAAGGACCTGAGAGCAAATAGAGCCAGGACTAGCTCTGGGTTCCTTGCAGCTCCCGGAGGTGGCTGGGTTGATCGGGTGATGACATCATAGTTAAATCTGTCTTGAGGGGCTGGGGTGGTGGCTCAGTGGTGGAGCGCTTGCTTCACGTATGTGAGGCACCAGGTTCTCTTCTCAGCACCACATATAGATCAATGAATAAAATAAGGTTTATCAATATTTAAAAAAAATTCTTTCTTGAATTTAGATTAATTTTTCTCTTTCAACCTTTTTATTGGTGCATTATAGTTGTACGTGACGGTGGGATTTGTTGTTACACATTTATACACACACAATATGACAGTATAATTTGGCCAATAACACTCCCCAGCACTCCCCCCTCCCTCCCCACCTTACCCCCTTCTCTTTTTCTACTGATCCCCCTTTGATTTTCATTAGCTTCTCCCCACCCCCCCTTTTCCTTTTTCCTCTCTAGCTTCCACATATGAGAGAAAACATGACCCTTGACCTTCTGAGTTTGACTTATTCTGCTTAATATAATGGTCTCTAGTTCCACTCATTATACTGCAAATAATAATTTCATTTTTCTTTATGGTAGAGTAAAACTCAATTGTGTGTGTACACCACATTCTGCTGAGGGACACCTAGGCTGGTTCCATTGCTTGGCTATTGTGAATTGTGCTGCTATAAACATGGGTGTGCATGTGTCACTGTAGTGAGATGACTTTAATTTTTCAGGATAAATACCAAGGAGTGGTATGCCTCGGTCAAATGGTAGTCCATGCCTAGTCTTTTGAGAAACTTCGATTTTAATTTCCACAGGATTGTACTAATTTACAACCCCACCAACAGTGTAAAAGTGTTCCTTTTTCTCCACATCCTCTCCAGCATTTATCATTATTATTATTAAAAATATTTTTAGTTTTAGATGGACATAACAACTTCATTTAAAAAATATTTTTTAGTTATACATGGACTCAGTGTCTTTATTTTGTTTATTTACTTTTTTAAAATGTGGTCTGAAGATCCAACCCAGTGCCTCACATGTGGGAGGTAAGTGCTCTACTGCTGAGCCACAGTCCCTATAACTTTACTTTTTATGTGGTGCTTTGGATCGACAGTGCCTCACATGTGTTAGGCAAGCCTTCTACCACTAAGCCACAACCCCAGCCCTTCTCAAGCATTTATTATTATTTATGTTATTGATGAATGCCATTTTGACTGAAGTGAGATGAAATATCAATGTAGTTTTGATTTGCATTTCTCTACTTGCTAATGAGCTAGTGATGTTGAACATTTTTTCATATATTTGTTGGCCTTTTATATTTGTCCTCTTGAGTATTGGCTTAATTCATTCGACCATTTACTAGTTGGGTTATTTTTGTGTGTATGTGTAAGTTTTTTGAGTTCTTTATATACTCTAGTTATTAATCCTCTGTCAGAAGAGAATCTAGCAAAGATTTTCTCCCATTTTGCAGGTTCTCTCTTTACATTCCTAATTGTTTCCTTTGCTATGCAGAAGCTTTTTATTAACTCTTGGCATTATTTTATTAAGTCTTTATTTTATTATTATCTTATTAACTCTTGGAATTCTTTCCTGAGTTTTAGGGGGTCTATGGAGGAAGTCTTTGCTTGTACCTATTGGAATGTTGACCCTATCTTTTCTTCTAGGAGTTGCATGGTTTCTGGCCCAGTTCCTAGACACTTTTTCCATTTTGAGTTGACTTTTGTGCAGAGTGAGAGACAAGGGTCTAATCTCATCATTCCCAGCACCATTTGTTAAAAAGGCTGTCTTTTCTCCAATGCAATGTTTTTGGAAGTGTTGTCAAGGATCAGATGACTGTATGTGTGTGGGTGTGTCTCCGTGTCTTCTATTCTGTACCATTGGTCTGTGTGTCTGTTTTTATGCCAGTACCATGCAGTTCTTGTTACCATGGCTCTGCAGTATAATTTGAGATCAGAGATTGTGATACCTTTGCATTGCTTTTTTAGCTTAGGATTGCTTTGGCTATTCTGGATCTTTTATTCTTCCAAATGAATTTTAGGACTTTTTTTTTCCCTAGTCCTGTGAAGAATGTCATTGGTATTTTTCTCAATGAAGTATCATCTTAAAACTAAAAATTTAAAGAAAAGGAGTAAAAGGAAATTCTTCAGAGTGCTTTAATCTTCCCTAATATTTTGACTTCTCTGGGGCCCAAAGGGAAAGGGAACATTAATAACCAGGCAGCAGAGAGTTTTGAAGAGAATTTCAAATGGCCTTTTGAAATTCTCTTCAAAACTTGCCGGCCTTTGAGGACTGACCGATGCTGTGGACACAAACTCCTCATCAGTTTCTGGCCCTGTTTCCTTGTCCCTGCATGTGCCTTCTGATTCCAGGTAGAAATATTCTATTTCGTCCACTCCAGGTATGTAGGCAGGAGGACTGAAGATTCATGTCCTTACAGACACGTGTGCAGGGACATCTATGGCATGGGGGAAACAACCCAAATGGCCACCAACAGGAGGACGGAAATGCAAGGTGGCGTCCACACATTCAGATGCTCTTTCTCCATCAATAAGGTCGGATCCCTGACACATGCTATGATGTGGATGAGCCTTGAAAACAGGATGCTGAGTACCAGAAGTACCGTAGGCCACGTGGTGTCACATGCCATTCCAAATCCAGAAAGGTGGCAGGCAGACTGTGGGCTAGGCTCAGGGGAATGGGGAGTAAATGCTGATGACTACGAGAATTTTTATTTTTAGGGTCTGTAAAATGTTTTGGTGATATTTGGACAACTCTGTTAATATGCTGAAACCCGCTGAGTTAATGCACTTTACAAGGGTGAATTCTGTGCCACATAAATTGAATCTCGTTTTGCAGGAGGGAAGAGAGGAAGGGAGGGAGGGAGGGAGGTGGGCACATTTTGGATTGCACCTCACTGGATGCCGAGTGTCCCCTGGTTAGTTTGGAGTCACACCCCAGTGGACAGGTTTCTCATCATTCAAGTATGGCACAATTGTTGGTTGTGCTGGTTTTCCTGTGCACAATGGCTCAAGACCTCTCGTCAACCAATCTGTGTGGATAAGTGTAAAAGTGCACATTGACTACGCTGGAATGACAGCTCCTGCCTTTGGAGTGCCAGCTACTCCGCAGGCTGAGAGAGGTGTTCAAGACCAGCTTGAGTAACATCCGAAGAGTTGGTCTAAAATCAAACAAAACAAAACAAAAACACATTTACTGTCACTGTGGGTGACCTGACAAGCCCCTGAGAGTCTGTTGTTCTTTGGATTAACTTGACTTCAGATCCTGAAACAGTAATGTCAAAAGACACTTGGTGACTAATTACGGCTTCAACAACACAAAAATTAAATGAAAATTATGAGAAGAAACACAACTCGTGGTTGGTAGTAATTTTTTTTATATTTCTTTTAGTTGTCCATGGACCTTTATTTTTTATTTATTTACATGCAGTGCTGAGAATTAAACCCAGTGCTTCACACATGCTAGGCAAGCTGCTCTACCACTGAGCTACAATCCCAGCCCCTGATAAGTGATTATTTTAAAGTACTATGATTAGCCTTACCTTTATCTCTTTTCCACTTTTCTACTTGGACATAACATGGACAATTACTTTCATAATATAAGAGGTAAACTTTCTGGGCACATGCTTGTAATCCCAGTGAATTGTGAGTTCAAAGCCAGCCTCAGCAATAGAGAGGTGTTAAGCAACTCACTGAGACCCTGTCTATAAATAACATACAAAATAGGGCTGGAGATGTGGCTCAGTGGCCGAATGCCCCTGAATTCAATCCCTTGTATCAGTCAATCAATCAATCAATCAATTAATCAATAAAGTAAACTTTCAGATGCTTTCCTGCTACATCTTTAGCCACTAGTATGTTTTCAAAAATTGGAATTGATTGTATTTTTATTTTTTTGATCCTGGAATTCAGTCCAGGTCATTGTACCACTGAATTACTTCCCTAGCCACTTTTTAAATTCATCTAGACCAGGTCTCACTAAATTGCTGAGGCTGATCTCAAATTTTCCATCTGCCTCTCCAAGACTCCCAAATTGTTGGGATTACAGGTGTGCACCACTGTGCCTGTCTGGAACAGAACATATTTCGCTACAACATTCATGAGATGTAGATTGTCACAATCCTCTTTACTCCCTCTTGCTTAAGCAATAAACTACCTGATCATTGAAGGCATTTGAGTTAGGGTCCCCTCATTTATATAATAAAACCCCACAATATGCAATTCAAACTAAGTGTGGTGGCACACACCTAGGCCACAGGCCCAGAAGTCTGAGGCAGGATGGTCTTGAGGACCAGCCTCCCCAATTTAGGGAGACCCAGTCTCGACAAACAAACAAAACAAAGTACAATAACAAAACCCCCTACAATTGTGTTCCACTGAGATGCTAAGTGTCCACATTTTAAATCCCTGAGAGATGTAGTTAAAACGTTAATTGGTGGGGCTGAGGTTATAGCTCAGCGGTATAGCGCTTGCCTTGCACTTGTGAGGTACTAGGTTCCATCCTCAGCACCACATAAAAATAAACAAAATAAATAAAGATCTTTTTTTAAAACATTAATTGGTTCAAAATTAAAAATGAGCATTGAATTTATAGATTATATAAAATTGTTCTTGTCACTTTTCTATATAACTGACCTGCCAGGGAAAGCAGGCTCTCTGAAGGCCTGGAGACTGGAAAAACTGGGCCACTGTGGGAACCCTCAAGTCTTCCTCAAGGAAGCTGCACCTGATATCTTGACTCAAGTGGGACTGGATGTTGGGCCACTACTGCCCCCTATTGCCTGTTGGGCTTTGGGGAAAAAATCATTTCTTTGTAAAAAAATTTGCAAGGCATGTGGTGTCAATCCTTTTCACAGAGAAGGAAACCGAGGCTCAGGAGATGGAATATAATCAAGTCACATAGCTGTGCCCCAAAGGGAGCAGCAACCCGGGTTCCACTTTCCAGGGTTAGTTTGATGAACTCAACTCACATGTAATGAGCCAAGCCATTTGTGGCGGGGAAGTAGGGACTGAGGGGACATCATACTTCCAAGACTGGAGCTTAATACCCTACTGGCACAGATTAGTAAATAACCTTAGTCCAGTAAGAACAAATCTGTGTTGCAAGCGCCGAGGAAGGGACTCCTATTGGGCAGAGGGATGTCTAGGAACATTTCAGAGAAGAGTCGGACATAGAGTTTTTGAGGGACAAGTAGTACAACGCCCTGAGGCAGAGGTCAGAAACGACAATCCAGCAGTTGGCAAGAGCTAAGGGGGTGTGGAGAGGTAGCAAGACTTTGGGGGAATGGGGAGAATTCTATTTTGAGGGAATTTAAACATGGTAATTGTTTTTGTCAGTGAAGATCTTACATGCAAACAGCAAAATAAGGTGCATTAGTGTTAACCAAACGCAGTTTCTTTTTTTTGCGTTGAATGGGGATCGAACTCAGGGCCTCAGGCATGCCAGAAAAACACTACTACTGAGTCACACTCCCAGTCCCTAAAACACCCAGGAATCCACCATGTAGGTGTATTTCTGTCACCCAGGGAGTTCGCCCCGGAGGTCCCTCGGCGTCTGCACGCGTCCCCAAGCCTCCCATCCCCAGGTAAACAAGGTGATGAAAGTGGGTGGGGGGCAACAAAACCCTTCATAGCTTTTGGCTTCTACCTCCCATTCCCTTCACTCCTATCTCTGCCTTCAAATCTTTCGCCACCTTTCTGGAGAATCTTAAAAAAAAAAAAAAAAAGAGAAAGGGGAAATTGGGGAACCTCTTGATGCTAACACTTTCTCGGGAAGTTCACAAAAACTTTTCTTTGAACGCGAAAGGACTGGGGATGATGATTTTTGTCCTTTTAAAGTCGCCGTCCAGACGCGGTGCGCACGGAGCCTGTAAGGCCCTCGGCGGCCGCCGTGGTGCCGTTACGTGGCAGCTGCCGGTGCCCGCCAATCCACGGCGCCCGCATCAGCCCCCGCGGGTGGCGCAGCCGGAAGGGGCGGAGCTAAGGCAGCGGCGGCTGTGGAGGCAGCGGTGGCGGCGGCGGCGGCGGCTTTGGAGGCCGCGGTCCGGGTCCTGGCTTCGGCCCCAGCCCCACCATGGTGACGGTCGCTGAGCTCCTGGTGCTCCTGGCCGCTCTTCTGGCCACGGCCTCGGGCTACTTCGTCAGCATCGACGCGCACGCCGAGGAGTGCTTCTTCGAGCGGGTCACCTCGGGCACTAAGATGGGCCTCATCTTCGAGGTGGCGGAGGGCGGCTTCCTGGACATCGACGTGGAGGTGCGGGCGCGCTGCCCGCGGCCCGGGCCGGCTCCGGCGCCGCTCGGGGGTTGGGGGCGCGCAGGGCGCGGCCGGGGCGTCAGGGCGCGGCGGGGGGGGCCCGCGGCCGGCCACCCCCGCGCCAGCGACCCCAACGGTCCTGGCGACCCGCCCGCGTTCCGGGCGACCCTGGGCACCGCGCCGCTCCCGGCGGCTTTGCGTTCTCAGCTGGTCGACGGGTTCCGGCGGGGCTGCTCACCTAGCCCGGTGGACTCAGTGCCGCGTGTCCGCTGCGGCCCGGGCGCGGCCGGGGCGCTGTGCGGCGGCAGATCCCCGCGGCCGGCCCTGCTCCCCTCTATCTGGCGCGCTCACCGGCAGCGCAGCGAAGAAGCTCCTGGGAAAGTAGTCGGAGAGCTGTCGGGGAAGCGGCGCGAGTTAGGCTTTAGCGCTCCCGGTCCGCAGCCCCGGGAGGCGAGCGGGGTGGCACGTCGAGGGTTGTGGGTGCCGTGAACTGTCTGGAGGCAGAGTGTCGTGGAGGCACCAACAACTCCCGAACTCCAACCACCACCCCCCCAAAAAAAAAGGGAAAATTTGCCGCTAAATTTTTCTTTCCAGGAAACCAAGTGTGATTGATGTTTGAGTTCTCCTGCCAGCGTGACTAGCTGGATTAATGGTTTTCCATTGGACAGTAGAACTGGGCACGCGCTGGGCACAAGTGTGATCCAAAAGCAAGGAGAGGCTGTTCAAATTAGCAAAGATTTAGGAGGACAGTTATCTGGGCTCCTGTTTCATAGGTGAAAGAGACTTTCTATTTTAACAAGCTGAGATGAGAATTTGGGTCTTCTAATTTTAACATTAGTATTTTTTTTCTTTCCCGAAGCCGTCCAGGGCATATCAGATAAAGCACATTCCTTTGTTTTTTCTGGCAGTAGAACCTTCAAACGCGACTTTGTAAAAATTACACATTTCAGCTGGGTGTAGGTGGCACAGGCCTGTAAGCCCAACTACTGGGGAGGCTGAGGCAGGAGGATTGCAAGTTCCAGACCACCCTGGCAACCCAGAAAGACCTTGAATGAAAATAAAAAGCTCTGGAGAGGTCGCTCATTGTTAAAAGTGTTTACCTGTCACATATGTTGTTCTGAGTTCAGTCCGTAGTACTTCAAAGAAAATAATTCTAGAGAGATTTTTTTTTCTCTTGGATTTCAACATCAGCCATACAAGTGACATATTATTGATGGCATTAGGCCAGTTTGAGATCATGGGTGAGGTGTGGTTTCTGTTTCTGATAGTTGCAAGTTTTAGTTGGACAAATAAGACACAAATGTGGTAGGAGCTAAAAGGTGCTTTAGAGTGCAGTCTAGTTCACCATTGTCTCATTAAGTGGGAGAATTGAAATTGAGTGGTTACTGTAATTTGAGTTAAGTGAAAGTTACATATTAGTAAATTTCCTACTACTGATAGATCCTTCTTACAAAGTTTGATTTTTGAGATCTTTTGTGACATTTTATGTATTTCTCTCCTGCCTCCAGATTACAGGACCTGACAATAAAGGAATTTATAAAGGAGACCGAGAGTCCAGTGGGAAGTACACATTTGCTGCTCACATGGATGGAACATACAAGTTTTGTTTTAGTAATAGGATGTCTACCATGACTCCCAAGATAGTGATGTTCACCATTGACATTGGGGAGGCTCCAAAAGGACAAGACATGGAAACAGAAGGTGAGATGAATAGTTGAAAGATGGTGTTACATTCTAATTTTAATTCTATACACTTTTATCCATCTGAATGGAGTACTTATTTTTTTCTTATTCCAGGTTCATTAACTGTTAAACCAAAAACCTTATGTGAAATGTCTTTACCTGTGCACGTCCCCTAATTAACATAATTTTTCAAAGTTAATATTTAGTTTTTCATTCTTTATGGTTGCCCCTCTGGCAGCTTTTCTGTCTCTGTGTTCTTGTGATTACTTAGTTTGTATATGTCTTATGTTGTTCTGTTAATTTGTTAATACTGGCATATATATTTATATATCTTCAATTGCACAATTGTGGACATGACTAGATTAGCTAAACTTTCTGTTGCCTTTTCTGTTCATATTTTACATTTTTCTTTAGGTGGTGGAGATACCTGGGATGGTATGTGGATTGTTTTTTGATAGCATCCTGTCTTTTTGCATCTTTTTGTTTGCTAATGTCTAATTTATGATTTCTTTTTCTCTAACCTCAGTTTGTGGCATGAGAGTGTTTTTTCTCTTAAAAAAAAAAGTACAACTAATTAGGTTGTTTTTTATTTCATTGACAGGAGATATAGGCTAGGTTATTTTAAACTAATGACACTAAGTCCTTAGCAGCTGATGATTGACATTTTGGTAGGAACATCTTTGTTTCTTTAAATGAATATTCAAAGATGGAAAGATTCAATTGTAACTAGATAAGAAAAAGTCTTGATTAAATATAGCTTATTGCAAGAGGTGCTTTTGACATCATAGAAGATGTTTTATATGCTTGTTTACTATTGAAGTTTCTAACTTGGTTGGATATAAAATGCAGTTGGGTGCTGGGGTTGTGGCTTAGTGGCAGAGCGCTTGCCTCAAGCATGTGAGGCAGTGGGTTTGTACCACATAAAAATAAACAAAGATATCATGTCCATGTATAACTAAAAAAAAAAAAAATTATAAAATTCATTTGGAAGCATTTGTAGTTAAGATGAGAAATTCTTTGGTCATATGTTCAGTTAGGTTGTTCATTGCCCAACTGACCAGCAGTGAACCCTGATTAGGATAAATTGCTTGCACATTTAAAAAATTTTTGTTGCCACAGTACATGCTAGATTTTTGGAAACCAGCAGTTTAACATGGATTATAGTATTAGCATGATAACTTATATCGCAGATATTGAACAGTTAGTAGAGTACTAGCATCATAAAGAAGGTAAAGAGTTTTGTTAGAATTTGAAATCTTCAGAATCTAGAGAATCGTACCACGTAGTTCTTTTGTTCATTCTTTTGTTCATTTTTCAGGACTATTTACAAAGTTAGGTTGGTTAATTCTTTTTTTTTCCCCGTGTTTTATTTTGGTACTAAGGATTGAACCCAGAGGTGCTTAATCACTGTGCCATGTTTCCAGCCCTTTTCATTTTTTATTTTGAGGTAGTGTCTTGCTAAGTTGCTTAGGGTCTTGCTAAATTGCTGAGGCTGACCTGGAATTTGCAATCCTGCCTCAGCTCCCCTAGTTGCTGGAATTATGAGTATGTGCACTGTGCCTGGCAGGCTCAGCCAATTTTTAAAAATTATTTATTTTTTAGTTGTAGTTGGACACAATACCTTTATTTTTATTTTATTTATTTTTTATATGTTGCTGAGGATCGAACCCAGGGCTTTGCCCATGCTAGGCGAGAGCGCTCTACTGCTGAGCCACAACCCCAGCCTAGGCTTAGCCAATTTTTGAAGAGAGAAGTTTTAAAAGGCTTTGAGTTTGTTTTCTGAAAATTCGTCCTATTTAAATGGTTAAAAAATATTGGCTGATGAATATATAATAAGTAATCCTTTAACACAATGTATAAAATTTTGCTTTTGCTTGTCAATGAATGGCAGCTGTCAAATTGAGCTTTCCTCTAAAGCAGTGGTTCTTGAGTAGAGATGATCTCTGCTGCATAAGGATCTTTGGCAATATCTGAAGATGTTTTTGGTTCTCGAGACAAGATGGAGGTGGTTGGATGTTACTGGCATCTAAGGGCTAGAGACTATGGATGCTGCTAAATATCCTCCAGTGCATCTGCTGGCTCTTATAGTAAACATGGGACACTTGGTCCAAAATGTCATCAGTGCTACTCTGAGAAACCCTGCTCTAGAGGTTCCACAGAGTGCATGGGGGCTTCCATAGTGAAGCTGGTAAGGGGTGACTTAAGATTCCAGTTGAACTGCCTCAAATGGTGGGGGTCTGTGATTTTTCTTAAACCTAGGATGATCCATTGTAAACTGGAATCCCAGATTTGGGCAAGAGTGAAGAGATTCTCCCCTTCCCCTTGGAGTTTTTCCTTGTGCTATTTCTTTCCTGCCTGTTTTTTCCTTGTTCTAATATAGCACTACCCAGAAGCATATTTTTAAGGAACAGTATCTTGTTTTCATTTTTGATAAAAGAGGGTACTTTGTTGCAGACTTGTGCAGCTGAGAGACTTGCTTTACTTACAGTGCTTGCTGTTCTTCACTATAGTGACATAATTACTTTGTCACAGATGAATGTTAGAGTTGGTTCCGAGTTTCCTAAGTGTGTCTTCCTGTTTTTCCCTGTCCAGTTAAATAGAGTTTAAAAGTCTTGTTTGGGTACTGCTCCTAAGTTAACATTAGAGTTATGTTATTCTTTTTTTTGTACTGGGGATTGAACCCAGGAACACTTAACCACTGAGCCACATCCCCAGCCCTTTTTATTTTTGAGCTAGGGTCTGGCTAAGTTGCTTAGGACCTTGCTAAATTTCTAAGGCTGGCCTGGACCTTGTTAATCCGCCAGACTCCCAAGTCTCTGGGATTTACAGGAATGTGCCACCATGCCCATCAAGTTAAGTGATGGCACTGGGTTTGAGTCTCAGTACTGCACATAAGTAAATAAAGATCCATCAACAAATTAAAAAAAAAATTTAAGTAGATTTCAGTTATATTTTATTGTTTCTTTTTAAAGTACCTTGTACTTTTTCTTATTGTCTTTTTTTTTTTTTTAAAGAGAGAGTGAGAGAGGAGAGAGAGAGAGAAAGAGAATTTTTAATGTTTTATTGTTTAGTTCTTGGCGGACACAACATCTTTGTTGGTATGTGGTGCTGAGGATCGAACCCGGGCCGCACGCATGTCAGGCGAGCGCGCTACCGCTTGAGCCACATACCCAGCCCTTATTGTCTTTTTTTAAGTGTTTTTGTAGTTGTACACAATAACTTAATTTTAGTTATTTATTTATTTTTATGAGGTGCTAAGGATCGAACCCAGGGCCTCGAATGTTCGAGGTGAGTGCTCTACCACTGAGCCATAACCTCAGCCCATTCTTGTTTTTTTAAAAATATTTTCAGTTGCAGATGGACACAATATTTTATCTTTTTATTTTTATGTGGTCCTGAAGAGCGAACCCGGTGTCTCACATATGCTAGGCAAGCGCTCTACCACTGAGCTACAACCCCAGCCCCATATTTTATTGTTACTTATAGGACTTACTTTTTTTGTGGCACTGGGTTTGGTTTGAACCTAGGGCTTCCCACACTAGGCAAGTAAGTGCTCTACCACTGAGCTACATCTTCAGCATGTCAATAATTTGCTCATGTTGGCCTTGAACTTATCATCTTCCTGTAACAACAGCAGCATTTGACTAGAAGAAATTTCTTAGGGAAATTTTTACTTAGGAAGCATTATATGGTATGTTTCTTACTCTGAAAGAGGTTTTTCTACTGGGAATGGGCCTTGGAAAATGCTCAGATAATTAATTGTCATCAGTGGTTTAATTGATGTTTGAACCACATTTCTGAAAGTTGCTTCCTTTCTATACCTTCTCTGAAGAATATTTTATTATGTAAAAAGTAGTTATCAAAAGAGATTGACAGATGTATGCTAATCTGTTTTCAAATCCTTCTATAGCTCACCAGAACAAGCTAGAAGAAATGATTAATGAACTGGCAGTGGCAATGACAGCTGTAAAGCACGAACAGGAGTACATGGAAGTCCGGGAGAGGATACACAGAGCCAGTGAGTACTGGTTTATCTTTGTGGCAGTATCCCATGTTGAAGGGCTGCATCCAGCAGCCAGCAGACATAATGTGCTAAAACTTTGACTTTAAAAAAAATCACCTACATAAAGATGTTTTTTGAATATACACATTTGTAGAACTTTATTCTAAACTAGTTTATTATTATCAGGACATTTGTTCTATATCACAAAATGCTATAAAGATTGAGTAAGGGGTTGGGGTTGTGGCTCAGCAGGAGAATGCTTGCCTAGCATGTGTGAGGCACTGGGTTTGATCTTGAGCACCACATAAAAATAAAAGTTTTTTTTTTTTTAAGATTGAGAATAAGGGCTGGGGCTCAGTAGCATAGTGCTTGCCACTGGATTTGATCCTTAAACAAGTTGTCCATCTACAACTACAAAAAAAAATTACAAAAAGATTGAGCATAAGCTTTAAAGAGCTTTTAAATTTTAAGAAAATTTAAAATCTTCTGATTAGCTAAGGAATAAGCAGAGCAGCAGGGAAAACCACTGTAAATTGATATTTTATTACTTTTTAGTCATGTACCTGAAACCTATACCAGACACTAAAATTTAACATATTTTATTCCCTAAAATTGAATAAGATTAACTCTAGTTAGAATAGGAAAAAACATGGGCTGCAGCTGTGGCTTAGTGGTCGAGCACTTGCCTAGCATGTGTGAGGCACTGGGTTCAGTCCTCAGCACCACATAAAAATAAAGGTATTGTGTTCATCTACAACTAAAAATTAAAAAAAAAAAAAAAGAATAGAAAACACCAAACATAATGTAAGCAAGTACCCAGAAAATCACCAGAAGATCAGTTTGGGATCACCATTTTGTAAATTAGAAATTTGGAATACATTTTTCTGTGGAAAAAGTGGAGTTTGTGGTAGGTTGCAAAAGTTTGATTGATACAAGATAGAGCATTAAATATTATGTTTTTGCATTTAAAATTAACAGGTGCCCTGTTGACACACTGACCAGATACCATATTTTATACCAGGTCCACACCTGTTCTTGTGTCTTTCATTGTCCAAGTAGCTCCTGGGGATAGATTTCAATGGGAGCAAGGTCTTATCTGTATGTGCACAGCAATTTAAATTGGGATTCTTTTTTCTGAATTTGGGATAGGGAGTGGAAGGAGGAGGAACTCAAAAAGGAGCAGTTTGTCTACATCCTCCCCTACCACTCTCCATCTCCTCACCCTCAGGGATGGCTAGGGACCTATTTGTTGGTTGATTTGCTCCCAGGTTGGAGCTAGCCCATTCTTGGGTGGGAAGGGCCCTGAAGAAAATCAAAGCGCTAAGGTCATTCACTGCTTTGCAGGTTTTTTTTTTTTTTAAATTATATATATATATATATATATATATATATATATAATTTTAGTTGTCAGTAGACCTTTATTTTACTTATCTATGTACAGTGTTGAGAATCAAACCCAGTGCCTCACACATGCTAGGCAAGTGCTCTACCACTGAGCTACAACCCTATCACTTATTTTTTATTTTTAAGACAGGGTCTCACTAAGTTGCTTAGGCCCTCACTGAGTTCCTGAGACTGACCTTGAACTTCGAGTGCTCTTTCCTTGGCCTCCTGAGCCACTACAGGCATGTGCCACTGCGTCTGGCTGGGACTGTGAAACTTTTTAAGCCTTGCATTAGAGCACAAATAATTTGGGGTTTGGAGCATTTCAGATTTTGGGATTAGGAATGCTCAACCTGTAGTAATTTATAGAATTGAACTTTCAGATATACATTTTAATTCCAACAGTATTGTTTTTCTTATATTTTTTCAACAGCATTGATTCCT
The DNA here is from genome assembly GCF_052094955.1 of Ictidomys tridecemlineatus. Classification (NCBI taxonomy): domain Eukaryota; kingdom Metazoa; phylum Chordata; class Mammalia; order Rodentia; family Sciuridae; genus Ictidomys; species Ictidomys tridecemlineatus. Next base: position 93,301,560 of record NC_135478.1, read on the forward strand.
CAGAGATGAACACAGTGAGATCTTTTGTTTACTTCAGTGTTGTAATACCTTTTTTTAAAAAATATTTTTAGTTGTAGATGGACAATAATATCTTTATTTCAGTGGTAAAACACCACTGGGTTCATTCCCCACTCACATAAAACAAAATGAATCACATTTTTCTGTGTCTCTAAAACATACTAATAGTTGCTTAATATTTTAAAGAATTTATTCAACCATTCCTCTTTCAGACACAATACTAAAATAGCATTCATTCACAATTATGATAAAAATTGTTTACTAGATTTTCAGCAAAAGTAAATTTCATGTCATGGAATTAATTCTAAAATTTTAGTGATTTTGATAGCTTTTGGAGTTCTAGTTTATATTTTTAATTTTGTATCTGTTCTTACTCTTATAAATGCACAACTTTTGAGGGAACCATAAGGTTTTCCTTTTGGAAAAATGTTAATTGCTTTTCACTTCTTTTTGAATGATGGTCCAATAACTGTTACAATCTAGTTGATCTTTTAATAAACAGTGTATATCTAAGAGTATGTCAGTTAGCTGATTAACATAATGTTGCTAATTGTGATTGTTTTCAATATTTGGCTATTTGCAGAAAAGTGGAAATACTGACTAGCTTAGTAACAAGTCACTCTGACTTCAAAGATTGTGAGAGAGTGAGTAGAGTAAATGAATAGTGTAGTCATGGCTTTTACTTTAAGGGTCAGATTTTTAGCTTTAGAATGGGATAAATGGTGAGAAGTTTGTCTTGTATTGACAGTCTGATAGTAACTGCTCCATGAAACTCATGCCTCTAGGTACATGGTAGGTGCTTAGTAAATATTTGTTGAATAAATATTTAAGGAAAAAGACACTTAGGTTCACATATTTTGGCTTAGTGTAAATAGTGCATTTTATAGAAATCTATGTTCTTGATATAAATCCTTAAATTTTTAAAACAATTTTCTGATTCACCAAAAAAAGTTTATAATGCAGGAGAACATTTCCTATCTATAGATAGAAAAGAGGTTGGGTTGGGTATAAACCCTAGAAGCATGACCTGGGCAAGTCTCTTTTCTTTCCGGTTTGCTATACATAGTGCAGTTGGCTTGCCCTCAGTGAATGTTTAAGGTCCTTTGTAAAGCTAACAATCTCTGCCTCTGAGAGTGTTTAGTTGGTTGGGACAGAAGTGTTTAGAGTACTGTGAATGGTGTGCACCTGTTACATTCACTCACAACTAGGAGCTAGTTGATGATGCCTGTGCCTTTCTACAGAGTTATTAAATTTTGTTTGTTTGTTTGTTTGTCCTCAACAGTCAATGACAACACAAACAGCAGAGTGGTCCTTTGGTCCTTCTTTGAAGCTCTTGTTCTAGTTGCCATGACATTGGGACAGATCTACTACCTGAAGAGATTTTTTGAAGTCCGGAGGGTTGTTTAAAAGGCCTTTTCCTGATGATCCCAAACTCACAATTCACTTGTTTACCAAACATCTTGGTCATAATAATGTCATTAGTTTCTACATTTTTATTTTCTGAACTGTACATTCACAGCTTATGTTTCTTTGTGATTAATAGATTTTGGGGGAAAAACCTTCTTAGGAAAGTTGTAGTGAAAATTTGACATTTGATTGGCATAAAATTTCTTATTTGAATGTTGCCTCTATCATACAGGTCCTTCCAGAACTCAAACACTGTAAATGAAATATAGGAGTATAGTCTTTATTATGTCTTATTTCCCTTTTGTAGTAAATGCAGGAAAGCAACACAAAGCCTGATGGTACTTTACTAAAATGGCTGCATTCTTTGGACTCCCTCATCCTGTGGTTCAAGTCGTTAAAGTTTCATTTTGTTGACTCATGGAGTGAAGCAACAGTCTGAATCTTGACATTTTCTGCCCAGCCTAATGGCAGTGCTATCTGACTGAGGAGTGTACTATCAGGCTGGGTGTGTTTATATTTGGTCTTTTTGTTTTGTTTTACACATAAGACTTACCCCAAATTTTTACATATGACCTTAGGACTCAATCACCTCCACAAATATTGATGACACAAGCAGCTAATAATCTTTTCTTTTTTTGTTTGTTTCCGCCTAACCTCATAAGAAGTCTTGATTCTCTGGGTATTTGAGCAAATGCTAGCTTTTCTTTTCTGCACTGGCACAGCCCCTTTTTCAAGCTTGGCACATGGGAAGTGTTCATTCACGTAATTGGAAAAAATCTGGGTTTCTGATGCCAAAGGGTTAAAGCCTCTTGGGTTTCATTGCAGTGATATACAGCCACTATTTTATTTTTGAGAGTGGCCTTTGGGCCACTTTAAGACACTGAGTATCAGTGTCAGCACTAGGGTTTTTGTTTTTGTTTCTCCTGGGTCTTTCTTTTTTGGTACATGTGAATTTCGTTTTATATAAAATGAAAAGACTTTCTCTTGATCTCTCATGATGGGTTTAAAATTAAAGGAGCATCTGGTTTTGTGTGGAAATGATCCAGGATTATGTTGTGACCGATGTATATTAGTTACTTGTACATTTTTTTTTTGAATCTTTGCAAGGAGAAAACTACAAGTAACAAGTTTTATATAATTAATTTAAATTTGTTACAGGTTTTCATGTTCAGGACACAATTTTTCAGCCTTGGGTGAAAATACTTGCAACAGTTTATCAATAAGGTGACTGTTTCACCTTAGGACAACTGTTGCATACCAATTTCTTTTTTTGTGTGTGAAAACACTTCAAAATTGAATTAAAAAATGTAAATTTAAAATTGGTTGTGTATCTAATATATGCCCCAGGTTCAGTAAATAAACAATTCTTTTTAAAAACAGTATTCTGTGTTTTATATGTTAATGGTTATTAATTCACATTTGTCAAATACCAAATTTCTTTTATGTATGAGACATGTCCATGTTTTATGAGCTGCTGTAAGCTTCTGTTGTTTTTTATAATCTTGAGGATAATGAACAAAAGGCATCATTTTAGTTTCCACATGGTATAGTTTCTTTTCATCATTAACATTTTAAGTACTATTTTGGGGGGGAAATATGATTATTGTTACTATGGATGTGGAAATAGGTTTGAAAGAATAGATGATTTGCCCAAAGCTCCATATAAATAGAAGGTGGAATCAGGATTCTGTCGTTAGAAACTTCCTTTATAAAGTACTATGTAATGTCCTGGCTTGGTGCTAAGTGCTTTCTTTACATGGCCTGTCCTATTTATGTCTTAAAACTGCCATTACCTTGGGTAAAATAATTTTGGAAATTATTGGCTTGGAAAAGGTCCCAAGATCAGAAAACTATACGAGGGCAAAAGGCAAACAGTGCATTGCGATTACCCTGTGCCCCTGCTGTGAGTGCTGTCTGGCCAAGTTTGAACAGGTTGTTAGGGTTGTTTTGGGTCTCTGCTTATTTCAGTGAGAACGTTGCTCCAGGCTTACTTTGGGATGGCTGGAGTCAGCGCGTCGCTTGTTTGTCCCACGGGTCTGACCACCTGCGGCAGATGGAAGAAGTGTAGAAGACCCTCACCTCTCTGGAGGTGAACAAACGGAGTGCGTGGATGGTGCGTTAAGGGTGAACACTGCGGAGCGGAATAAAGCCGGGTAGAGGTTTCGGTGATCAGAATACGAGTTCCCAAGGGAAGAGGGCAGGAGGGGACTCGTGCTCCGAGCCCAGCTCCCAGAAGGAAGGTGAGCGAGGACAATAAGCCACGCAGGCAGCTGGGAGACGGAGCTCCATATTAGGGCTCTGGCCACCACTTCTAGGCGAACCGGCTGGAGTCTACCTGCGTCGGGCCCGCCTCCCGCCCTGCCACCGCCACCGCTGCACCCAGCGTCGTGCGGCCACCTGCCTCCAGCTGGCGGAGGGAGCTGGGAGCTGCGCAGAGCCTCTCGCGCAGCGGAACCCGCTCGGTGCGGTGAGCGCGGCGAAGCTCGGACCTGGCCGCGCGCTGGGTCCCGCTCTCTGCGCTCCGGAGGCGGAGCCTGCCACCGGAAGCGGAAGTGCTCGCCGGCTCGGGGGCGTTCCCAGCAGGAGGGCTGCGGAGCGCTATGGAGCACGTGACAGAGGGCTCCTGGGGGTCCCTGCCCGTGCCGCTGCACCCGCGGGTGCTGGGTGCGCTGCGGGAGCTGGGCTTTCCGTCCATGACGCCGGTGCAGGTATCCGTCCTGGGCCAGGTGGGAGGCGTCCGGCGGCGCGGCGGGCATCCGTGCCGACCAGCCGCTAGGGCCACTCCGCTGGCGCTGGGTTGTCCCCCCAGAGCCGCGGCTTTTGCCTCATCTCGGGCGGTGTCGGCGATGCGAAGCGGTAGATCAGACAGCCACGGTGGTCTTGGCCTCCGCTCTGGGCTACTGGGGCTTAGGACCTGGTTTCTATCCTGACCCTTCCGCTCTAGCTGTGAGACCTTGGACAATAACTTCACCTTCCTGCTTCATTTTCCTTCTCTGAATGACGGAGGTAACATGACCTGGCTTATAGGGTTGTGGGTATTAAATAAAGACAGCATGGGTCCATTATGGGAGCTCAGTGAAGGTTCCCTGTTGTTACTGTGGGAAAAGTGCACCGTACTGCACAATGTCTTTCTTTATTCAAGCAATATTTATTGAGGGCCTGCTGCGTATCCGGTACTTTTCTAGGCTCTGGGGATATTGCAGCTTTGGTACCTATTCTTAATGCAGGAGCTAGAGAAAGAAGTAAGGGGGGGTGAGATATTTCAGCTGCTCCTGTGTTAGGAAGGAACTCTAACAGACTGGTGTGATAGGAGCAGGGACAAGAACAGGGTGTTAGAGAATGCCTGTTTGAGGTGTCATGAGCTGAGAGCTGAATGATTGAGAAGGGGCTGGCTGGAGGTGTTTGGGGGCAGTTTATTGCAGCAGAGAGAAATGCCAGTGCGACTGCTCCGGAGCTGGCTGGAAATGAGCTTTGAGCAACAGAGAGATTTGCAGCTGAGTAGTTCCAGTCGTGATGAGCAGAGCAGGGGCTTGAATTTATTTATTTATTTATTTATTTATTTTGGTTTTGGGGTTTAAACTAAGTGGCACTTTACCACTGAGCTACATCTCTCAGCCCTTTTTATTTACTTATTTTTTAAAATTTAAAACAGGTTCTCATTAAGTTGCTCAGTGTGGCCTTAAACTTGGGTGCACCACAGCACCCAGCTGCTGGGATTGTATTCTAAATGCAGTGAGAAGCCCATCGTGTCTGGGAAGCTGTGTAGAGGATGAAGAAGCAGGGAAGTCCCTCAGGAGGCCGTCCACTGTGAGGAATGGAGGCGTGGAGTAGAATGGAAGCAGTGAACAGGGAGAAGTCAAAATTCAGGGTGGCATTGAGATTGCTGAGGGGCTGAATGTGGGGGTTATGAAGGAGCAGACTCTGGAAGGATCCTGAGGTTTCTGTAGCCAATATGAGGAAGGCTGGGGCTAGGGGTTAACAGGTTCAGAGGGAAAAATCAAGAGGTTTCTGTTTAAAATGTTGAATTTGTGCCTAAAACCACCAGGAAGGATGTCAGAGCAGGCAGAGCTGGGTGCCATGTTGTGCAGTGTAGCACAAACAAGACCCAGTCCCCGTCGAACTCCTCACCTAGAGTTGTCCATTCCTGCCCTAGTGGCTTTTTTTTTTTTTTTTTTAGTTGTCAATGGACCTTTATTTTTTTGTTTATGTGCGGTGCCAGAATTGAACCAGTGCCTCACACATGCTAGGCAAGCACTCTACCACTGAGCCACAACCTCAGCCCCCTAGTGGCTTTTGAGCACTTAGTCCCAACTGAGATGTGCTCTGTTGAAATAACAGACTTAATCCGAAAAAAGAATGGGAAATATCTTTAATTTTGTAGTAACGACTAAAGATTGAAGTGACAATGGTTGAATATATAGTTAAGTAAATTATTTAAATTTATTCCACCTGTTTCTTTTTACTTAATGTAGAAATAGGAAATTCAAAATCATTTATGTGGTTCTTATTATATTTGTATCAGACGACAGTGGTCTAGAGCAGGCTCTGTGGCCTTGATATTTCTGACATTTGATCTGGAAAATGCTTTGTTGTGAGGGCTGTCTGGGGTATCCTAGGATATATTAATATCCTTGGAATCTGCCTACCAAATGCCAGTAGCAAGACCTTCTCCCTGGGTTTTGACAATTGAAAATGTCGCCAGCATTGCTAAATGTTCCTTGGGGGAGGGAGGACAGAAACTTTGCAGGTTGACAAGCCCTGTGTAGAAGTAGTTGGAATGGTATGACACATGCTGTGGTAGGGCTGAGCCCATGCTCTGGAGACCAGGAGTGGAGTCCTGGAGGAGGTGACCTTAGGACCAAGACTTGGAGTCTGCTTCAGATTTAGCTGCTTTGGTTGCTGAAGCTACAGGGCCAAGCCTTTGGTAAAACTCGAGGAGCTCCTGGTATTTAAACTGGGGCCTTATTTGAATCCCTGTTCTAACCCGGACATCAGAGCTGGGAGATGCCTGAAGATGCAAAGTTTTTAACCCCTTTCTGGCCCAAGGAGGGAAAAAAGAGGGCTTGAATCCAGGACTCCTATCACATGTCTATGCAGATACCATTGCCCCGTTTGAGTTAAGCCCTCCAGGGTCCACTGCAACCTTAGCCCCCTAGTGTGCTCCCGGGGCCTCACCAGCGAGTTCACGGCATTCTTTAACTATACTTTGCAATCTCTCTCCTCAGTCTGCAACAATCCCTCTGTTCATGAGAAATAAAGACGTTGCTGCAGAAGCGGTAAGTTCCTCCTTCAGATAGAGCCTGTCCTCGTGGTTCTTTTCAAGTGCACTGTGTGGAAAAGCAGCACAAAGCTTGTCCTCCTTTACAGGTCACAGGTAGTGGCAAAACGCTGGCCTTTATCATCCCCATTCTGGAAATTCTTCTGAGAAGGGAAGAGAAGTTAAAAAAGAGTCAGGTGAGGAAAGCTAACGGGATTTATTGCCACTTCGTTACCAGACTGAATAATTATTACAGCTGAATAAGATGCTGGTCAGAAGCTTGAGAAGATTAAAGGTAGCTGACCCTCATTATCCCATTGTTGTTTTGAATTTGTCTGCTTGTTAAAACGTATGACCCCAAAATTGATGCTTGGGTGCTTTCATGGTCATTCATAGAAATTCTTTGAATTTCAGCCCTCATGCTGTGGAGAAGTATTATTTTTGTGATCTATTTAGTATTGCATGTTTGCACATTTTTGTGCTTTTTTGGGGTGATTTTGCTGTTTAATTGCCTGTAGTGTAGTGCTGTGGTGCCATGAGTGTTCTGAGTGTAAGGAGGCCGTGACATGCAGAGGTCTGTGGTAGATGAGTTGTAGAGCCGTGAGTTCAGTGTGAGTAAGTCAGCAATATTTATTTAATACGGTGTTTTTAAACAGAAGTCTGTATACAGTGAGGTTGCGTATTGATTTGGTTGGTGAAAATGTGCCCAGAGCTTGGCAAGACCCTGACTACGTTCCCCTGGAAGCAGTGGTTCAATGCTCACGGTAATGACAAATAACTGTGATTCAGAGCAGTGGACATGCCATGGTCTGAGGCTACCGGGAGTCCAGGATGTGCTGTTCCCCTGAGAATTGTCCCCTTGAATAGTGGGTGCTCTGGGGCCCTGGGTAATGCTAACCATGCTCCTCCCCTCCACATGGGTAGGTGGGAGCCATAATCATCACCCCAACTCGAGAGCTGGCCATTCAAATCGATGAGGTCCTGTCGCATTTCACGAAGTACTTCCCACAGTTCAGGTAAACTGGATGCAGTGTCCCTGTCACCGCAGACTGTTGTTTTGCTTGAATTGCTAAAAGACCTATTTCCTTTTTCAGCCAGATTCTTTGGATTGGAGGCAGGAACCCTGGAGAAGATGTCGAGAGGTTCAGGCGACAAGGGTGAGCTTGCTGCTTCTGCTCCTTTCCGTTGCCCTTGGCACTGCCCCGGAGGCATCTGCATGGCTGAGGCCTGATGGAGAGTCCAGAGGTGCTTCTGCAGGCAGGCTCCTCAGGTTAGGGAGGATGTAAGCCACCTGGTTGGCCTAGGCCATACCCAGACTCAGCTGATTGTGGTCTGAAGGACTCTGGGCCCAGCAGTGCCAGTTTTGGGTTTCTTAAGATGGAATTCCAGATGTGTGTGTTCCCCTAGTTCTTTACCTTTGTTGGCATATAATCCACATTGTGGAAGAGACTTCTTGGAGGTCAGTCATTCTGGGGCCTCTGCTGGCCCAGTCAGATTCTCTTAACAGTTGAGTTCGTAGGGACTGGGGCTGTAGCTCAGTGGTAGAGCGTTTGTCTCACACATGTGAGGCACTGGGTTCGATCCTCAGCACCACATAAAAATAAATAAATAAAGATACTGTGTCCATAAAATATTAAAAAAAAAACAAAACAGTTGAGTTCGTGGGGCTTTGCATGCTCCCTCACTTGGTGAGGTCAGACACCAGCAAACCCTTTCTCTCTGGGACATGTGGACCTTCAGTATTTGACGGTGGCTCAGCTGCTGTTTTGGTGTGAGAGCAGGACAGATGGTGGCAAGTGATGCGGTTGTGGTTGTATAGCAGTGACATACAAGACAGCCGGGGAGTTCTTGCTGTTCTTTCCCTGGCCACTTTTCTTAATGGAGGTTATGTGACTTTGGCGATGTGGAACTTGGTATTTTGGGAACCATCTCTGATATTTCCAAGGGCCAGAGTGTGTGGTAAATACTGACTTTCTTTCTAAGGGGAAATATCATAGTGGCGACTCCAGGCCGCCTGGAGGACATGTTCCGGAGGAAGAGTGAGGGCTTGGACCTAGTCAGCTGTGTGAAGTCCCTGGATGTCCTAGTGCTGGATGAGGCAGACAGACTTCTGGATATGGGATTTGAAGCAAGGTACCCCATTTTGGACTTCTTTGACTTTGGGGGTGTGGGTGATAACTGAAAGAGGAGAGCCAAATGAACCACCTTCATCACTTCATGACTGTTTGTTTACTAGCCTCACTGATGTTTCAAATTATGAGGTGGGTTATCCTTCAGATTCTGTCACTCAATTTAATTTCATTTCTTTTATCTTTGATCTTAAAATGCATTTCCCCCCATGATTTCCTTAGGTTTTTGTTTAATAAACAGACTTTGGCTGGTGAGGGGCACATGCCTGTAATCCCAGTGACTCTGGAGACTGAGGCAGGAAGATTGCAAATTTGAGGCCAGCTTGTGCAACTCAGTGAGACCCTGTCTCAAAATAGAAAGTTTAAAGGGCTACGGGTATAGCTCAATGGTAGAGAGCCACCATGTTCAATCCTCAGCACCAAAACCAAACCAGCAAGCAAACCCAGATTTTTTAGGGAACATAATTCACATAGCTTACAGTTCACCTGTATAAAGTCCACAGTACAGTGTTAGGTTCAAAAATTTTGTCCTAATTTCACATTATTAGTTGGCATCCAAGTATAAAAGTGTCATTTATGATTACATTGAGAAGCCTTGGAAAAATGAAAGTATTGCTGGGTTTCTGTTCGCTACTAAAAGACTCAGGGGTCATTCCAGGAAAACTGGGCTGATTGGGCTGCACAAAATAACCAAACGACACACAAATACCTTTTTCTTTGGAGTTGCTGTGATGGCTCCTCTGACCTTAAGGGTCCGCAGGAAGAGAGAGAGAGCACACGCTGACCCCTTTTATTGAGGAGAAGCTATTCAAATGAGGTAAGAGGTCAGGTTTCAGGGGGCTGAGTCCAGCTTCATGATGTCTGCTGTCAGCAGGTTGACCGACATCTAGGTAGGCTACACCCAAGGGCACAGTAAAAGAAGGGGACACACACAAGGCACTTCCATGGAACATTCTATCCTAAACAGGGCAAGGGGTTAGATTACAAAGGAACAGGTGAGCATAGCTTCACCCATGGGGCTGTAGGAAGCCATGCCCAGGCCCAAAGACAGTCACTCGAACCCTAGAAGAGCGGGGCAGTCTAGCAGCATGGGTGCCTGACACCACATCGCCCAGCAAGTCATGTGCAAGGTTGGCTCCCACAAAGTATAAATAAACATCACTCATACTCTCAGATTTCAGTAATATCAGGTGTAGATATTTGGATGGCTTCTTGTCCAATCTTTTTATATTTTTATTTTTAATTTATGTATATATATATATATGTATATATTTTATATATATATTTTTTAGTTGTAAGTAGACACAATACTTTTATTTTATTTGTATGTGGTGCTGAGGATCGAACCCAGTGCCTCACACATGCTAGGCAAGTGCTCTAGCACTGAGCCACAGCCCCGGCCCCTTGTCCAATCTTCAAACACACCTGTTCACTACTGCTTAGTGATGGAGTAACTGTAAGATCTCTTTTTTTTTTGCCCCAGCATAAACACCATTCTGGAGTTTTTGCCAAAGCAGAGGAGGACGGGCCTTTTCTCTGCCACACAGACACAGGAAGTGGAGAACTTGGTGAGAGCAGGCCTCCGGAACCCTGTCCGCATCTCAGTGAAGGAGAAGGGTATGGCAGCCAGCAGCACCCAGAAGACCCCCTCCCGCCTGGAGAACTACTACATGGTGAGCACTGGCTTGTCTTCTCCAGCCTGGGATTCAGAATGATGGTGGTGTTCTAGGAATGTGCTTGAGGGTCACAGGGAAAGTAAATGTGTAAAATGAGACTCTGGGAGCCAGGTGCAGTGACTCAGGCTTGTAATTCAGTGAAATCAGGAGGCTGAGGCAGGAGTATCACTAGTTGGAGGCCAGATTTAGCAACTTAGTGAGATGCTGTCTTAAAATTAAAAAAAAAAAAAAAGCACTTGGGATGTGGCTCAGGGGTAGAGTACCTCTGGATTCAATCTCCATTACCCAATTACTCCTCCCAAAAAAAGAAAAAGACCCTGTGGCACACTTAAAATGCATTTGGAGACAGAACTAGAACCAGTGGTCTGAATGACAGGTGGTCCTACTTGTTGAATGAGTGAGTAAGTTAACTTGGGCATAAGTATATTTTAAGCATGGAATCCCAATGACAGTGCCTCTGAACTTCCCTCCCCAAGTACCAGCTATTTTTATCACATTGGTCTGGGATGTGCCGGGGACTCATGGTTGAGCACTGTAGCTCCGGGCTAGTAGCATAAGCCTGTGTTGTGAAAGGGCACAGCTGGGTGCGCTGGCAAAACAGAAAATTAGGTGACAGGCTACAGGAGGTTTGTTACCTAAATGTTCTGTTCCAAGCCTGAAGGTTCCGCATTTCTGACCTGCATCTGATTGCGGCTGGATTTGTAGGTGTCAGTCCTAGTTGTTGTTTTCTGGGCTATCTCTGCAAGGCAGTGGACAGACTTTGGGAACCTGGATTATTCAGTACTGTGGCCACCTGGACCCTCTCAGGTTCTGTTCTCTCCCATTGCTGGGATGGGCCACAGGGGCTCTGAAAGCACTGGCAGCCAGGGAAGTAGCACTGGGAGCTGGAGGACCCACAGGACCATGTCTCTGTTTATGGGGTACATCAGACCGTCCACCTGGAGACGAGACTTTTCTTTTAGGCCCAGAAGAACACTTTGGCACTAATCACAGTTGCTGTTCAAAGAAGAGTTGGTTTCAAAACCAAAGGGTTCCAGTTGCTGTGGAGGGGTAGGTGGGTGTGGCCGTCCTGGCTGGTTGACCCATGGGCAGATGACAGATGACCTGTAGAAGGAGCTTGCACATCAGGCACTGCCCAGGGCGCCGCTGCCTGGAGTGCTGCTGAAGTTAGATAGACTTCTTTGAGGCGGGTGGTCCTGCTGCTGTGTTTCTGTCAAGGCTGGTTGAGGTGGAATGCTGGCTCTTCATGGGGAGGGAAGGACTCAGTACAGGATGAAGTATGTGGAACCTGGTACTAGAGTAAGCTGCCCTGGTGCCGGTCACACCTTTGTCCCTCACCAAGTCCTTGAGTGTACTTACCAGGTCATCACATGTACAGTGGGGCTTTGGGAGTCCCCATTGCTGGGCTGTTGAGGATTGATTCATTCACAAAGAGGGGTTTTGGATTGCTTAGGACATAGTAAATACTAGTGTTGTGGCTGTGAATACCCACTGTATGCACTGTTGCTTTCTACTTCTTTGCATTTATTAGATGGTATTTAGAGATGTCCAGGTGCATGAGAGGAGCGTCCAAACTGAGATTTTAAGTTTTTCTGAAAATCAGGGAGATGTGTTCCTGTCAATTTAATGTCTCCAGTGAGGGGCTTGGATAGAACATCTGGCTGGTTGTTAGGAGAGACTGTGGGGTCTGTCTGCATGGAAGTCCTTCCAGTAATCATGCACGTTGCTTTCTGGAAAGCTGTGTCCAGCTGAGAGCAGTGACTTCTATACCTGGCCTCTGACCCCAGGGAGCTTGTGGGTAGTGTGTCTTACTGGTCCATTCCAGACCTGCTGAGGCAGAATGTGCTTGTTGCCCCAGAATCGTGTTAATGGTGTCTCTGAGAGTTGGTGTGGAAGCCAGCATGCTCCCATTCCATTTGTTGGGATTTGGGAACAGTTGTGTTAGATGACGTTTGTTGTGCGGAGCTCAGACCCAGGAAATGAAGTGTGGGATTCAACAGGTGGAAGAAGATGCAAGATGCAGTTAGGATAGAAGATATGTTGTATTCAGAGGTGGCCACAGCCTCCAGCTTCAGCTTCAGCCCCCAGCCAGTTCCCTTTTGTTGCCCCTTATTTGCCCCATTTAGCCCTGAGTCTTTTTCATAGGCCCTTTGTATAAGCAAGCTAAACAGAGAAGGCACACTGCCAATAGGTTACATAAGGGGGCACGTGCTCACAAGTTCATGTTTATGACCTTGAGTCTATATGCCCAGCATGTTTCTGGCCTTGAAACCCTAACATAGCCAGTTCCCAGCCCTGGCTGCATACTAAAGCATAGCATAGCTTGCAAGAAGCCTAGGTAAGGGAGCCTAACTATAGTCATTATAGGCCTGCCTAACAACATTTCTCTCAGTTTTATGATTTTGTGACTTAAAAATGATGTTTATAGCTGGGTGTGATGGCATGCACCTGTAATCCCAGTGGCTCAGGAGGCTGAGGCAAGAGGATTGCAAGTTTAAAGCCAGCCTCTGCAACTTAGTGAGGCCCTAAGCAACTTAATGAGACCCTGTCTCAAGAAAGAAAGAAAGGGAGGGGGAGGGGCTGGGAATGTGGCTTAGTGGTTAGGTGCCCCTGGGTTCAATTCCCCAGCACCAAAAAAGATGCTTATAGCAGCAGCACATGTTAACATTTCTGAGCTAGGTAGACTGATTAATCTTCTGACTTCAGTCTCTGATTCTGGAGGAAATTATAACCCTTAAAACTTAAGGCTGGTATTCTGGGGGACAACTCCAAGGCTAGTCTGGGCAACTTAGCAAGACCCTATCTCAAAATAAAAGATAGCTGGGTGCAGTGTCGCACACCCATAATCCCAACAACTCCGGATGCTAAAGCCAGAGGATTACAAGTTCAAATCCAGCCTCAACAACTTAGAAAGGCCTTAAGCAATTCAGCAAGACCCTGTCTAATAAAATATAAAAATGTGCTGGAAATGTGGCTCCGTGGTTAAGTGCCCCTGGGTTGAATCCTTGGCACCAAAATAAATAAATAAATAAAAGGGCTGGGGAAGTAGTTCAGCAATAGAGTGCCTTCAGGGTTCCATCTCAGTACTGCCAGTATATATATATATATATATATTTTTTTTTTCTTTTTAAAATAGGTTTTTATTTTATTTTTCCTTGTATTTTACAGGTGTGTAAGGCAGATGAGAAATTTAATCAGTTGGTGCATTTTCTTCGAAATCATAAACAGGAGAAACATCTGGTCTTCTTCAGGTAACCTTTCGGGTTCTAGTTGAGAGGGATTCAGCTGCACCTAAAATATGCAGGTATAGGTGACCCTTGGGTCCTGAATTCTGTCTAGGATGAATTCTGTTCTCGGGGTGTGCTAGGCTGAAATAATTGAAAGCCCAACTTCTGAGGCTCTAATGGGAGGGTTATTTTTCTGTAGAAGCAGGTGCACATATGGGCAGTTTCTGACTTTTAAATGTCTCGGCAGTGGCAGGGTTAGTGAGTCTGTGATTGTCTTGGCCTTTCCCTCCTGAATATCACCTGTAGCTTCTGTAATCCCTGTTGTGTTTGCACTAAAGGCAGGTACGGGGGAAATATGGGGTGGAGTGGCAACATTGGTTATATCAGATATAACTTTTCTATCAGATAAGCAGAAAGCTTTCTCAGAAACTCCTCTGCCCTGGCTGACTTTGGCTTTGTAGTAGAGGCAGGTGAGGAAAGAAGTGGTTGGGAATGGCTTGGGCAGGTACCCGTCTGTCATGGTGGGTTTTGTCCTGTTATCCCAGAGCAGGATAGGAACATTGTGTGCATTCCTCAGCTGATTCAGCCCCAAGTCGAGACTATCTGGGAGGGAGGATCTGTTTGATCAAACTTGGCTTATTGAGGAAGGAGAAGTTCTCCAAGAATAAGAGCATTTTGAATCTTGCCTATTTATGTCTTCTGTCTTTGTTTTTGTCCTGGATGGGTACTTCATTCAGTTAAGCCTCTTTCAGGGACTGGGGGACCCCTTTGGTTGAATATCTTTGACAGTGGGCAAGACCCTCAGAGTTTTGGCTCGTGTCTAATGCTTTTCATTGACAGGGGATTTCCACTCTGGAGCTCAGTGGTGGGTGCTAGTCCTCCATCCATCCTCCCAAAGAGGGCGTGCCACCAGTCTTCCCCTCGTGCCTGTTGCTCACCACTCCCATCCCCATTTTAGGAGGACCAAGAGGGGCGTGGCCCTAAGCCCTCTTTTCCCCCTCATAGCACCTGCGCCTGTGTGGAATACTATGGAAAGGCTCTGGAGGCCCTTGTGAAGAACGTGAAGATAATGTGCATTCATGGAAAGATGAAACACAAGCGCAACAAGATCTTCATGGAGTTCCGCAAGTTGCGGGGGTGGGATGGCTTCATTGGCAGTATTAGGTCTCCAACCACTATACCTTTTTAAGGTCCCACTCTCACCTTTTCTCTCTTTACCTCAGAAACTTTCCCTGCCTGGAGCCCTCTTCCATCTCATACCCACTTACGGTATCTCCATAGAAATACCCTGCGCCCCATTCCTGCCCCAATTCCCTGTGTACTTCACTGGGGTCCCTGGTTTAGTCGTTGAATTTCCCTGCCTGCTTGTACCCTTGTATTTCATGTTTGTTCCTGAATTTGCTGGTGCCTGGCTCAGAGAAATTTTGACAACTGTTCATCTACTGGGTGAATATGGCAGAGCAGGGCACAGTAGGCTTGTTGGGACAGAAGCTGCCTGTAGGTTGTCAACATGATGGCCATACAGCAGGGAGCTCATGCTTTCCTGATGAGCATAGCTTGTTTCCGTTTTTTCTTAAGCACTGCACAGCTTCCTTAAAGTAGTCTTAAGGGCAAGGTTGAAACTGGTATTTCTCTACTTCTGCTGGCATGTGGGGTCTGCGTAAATGTGTTGCACCTCTTATGGTGGGCTCTGCCCTCCAGGGTTGCAGTAGACCCCAGCAGCTCACTGCCAGATTCTTTCTGGATATCTAAAGACAGAAATTGACAGTGGAAGGGGAAAGTGAAAGGAGCAGGATTTATTCAATAGAAACAACTCTGGCAGGGTCAGAGGGACCCGCTAGCAGGTTGCTACCTGGGTGTGCTGCTCTGGGGGTTTATGTAGTCATTGGGCCAAGCTCTTAGCCCATGATTATGCCGATGAGGGTTTGGAAAGGTGCCAGTGCTGTTGGTTAGCTCTGCAGTCTCCATTTGGCTTTGCCCCACCTTTGTTTTCCCACCACTAGTCGAGAAGCAGGACGTTGAGGTCGTGGGATTGTGAGTATCTGAGGGGTTCTGGGCTCTGGAGCTGTGTGCAGTGGGTATCTGCACCAGGTCCAGACTGGGCCACTGCTCATGCTTTCAGCCCCATTCCAGTCTACCCTGCCTCTGCTCTGCAGCTGCTGGACAAGGACTTGGCTTCAAAATGGAGTGAAAATATCACTTGTTTCTTGAAGTGGCTGCCAAGAGTTAGCCCACCACAGTTTTATTTTTCAATGGAAATACACTAATTAAAAAAAATTGCTATGTTTCCTAATCCCCATTTTCTTGGGAATTCGTCAAGTTCTGGAGATTCTTAGGAGCAAGAAAAAAATGAACTATTACCATCAAGAAGTATTTGCTTATTTTAATTTGGTCACTGGGATTACAGGCATGTGCCACTGTGCCTGGCCAGCCTGGGCAAAATAAAAAGGACTAGGGATATAGCTCATTAGTAGAGTGCCCTTGCATTTAGTCCCAATACTGGGGGGAAAACATCTTTGCTTCTGTGGAACCTCCAGAACCTCTGTGTTGCTGTTATTGCGATTGGTAGACCTCAATGGATTATTCTGCTATTGGTGATAGAGATGGTGACATCCTTACTCAGAATGCTCTTTTCTCCCGTTGTAGTGGGATTTTGGTGTGCACTGATGTGATGGCGCGGGGGATTGACATTCCTGAAGTGAACTGGGTTTTGCAGTATGACCCTCCCAGCAACGCCAGGTACTCTGATTCAGTGTGACCGTTCTGATGAGGAATTGAACTTAATGACCAGGAATGTAGGGGAAGTAAACACAATCTTGTTCAAAACATTATTTTAAATAGCAAAAATTAGATTAGTGAGTGAATAACCTTTGGTGTGCTTTTTTCTAAGTACATGATAGGCTGTTTTAAGGGGGGAAAGAAAAGCAATTCAAAGTACCATATGTGGAAATTGCGATTATTTTTCCCATATATAAAAAAATCCGTAACTAAGTTCCTAAGTGATGATAAGGATTATAGATAATTTGTTTTATTCTTTATAATTTTCATTGCTTCCCAAATTTTCTGAGTCTGCTCCCTGTATGATCCTAGAGAAAGGCACACGTTTAATTCGAGTTGTGCTGGAGTTTACCCTGGGCGTCTCGCCACACTCCTGGTGGTGTTGGTGTGATAGCTGTTCTCCCCTTTCTTTTGCTGGACAATAGGGTCCAGCTGTCCCCGCAGCAGTGCAGATGTGTCAGTGTGTGGCTGGGGCCTGGGTTCTGCTCACCGCCACTCAGCTCCCACCTTTGTCCTCACAGTGCCTTTGTCCATCGCTGTGGCCGCACAGCCCGCATTGGCCATGGTGGCAGCGCCCTGGTGTTTCTCCTGCCCATGGAAGAGTCGTACGTCAATTTCCTGGCAATTAACCAAAAAGTAAGCCGTCTTCTCTTTTCATATAGAACACCCAGTGATGGGGTGGCTACAACAGTTCTTGTCCCACATATGGTCAGAGGAATAGATGAGGGATGGGTAGTGTGCCCACCTCGGAGCCTAGCAGGCATTGAGGCTGTGGGGCCTTGGCCTCACCTTGGCCACTGCTGTGTCCAGGCCAAGGCCATGACTTGGGGACACAGAGCTAGTGTTGCTGTACTTTCCTGTCACAGCAGAATCATGTGAAATTTATTTTCAAATTTTCTTTTGAAAATGTAAAATACTTTATAGACCAAGGAAAATATTTGGGCTGGATTCAGACTTCAGGCTTTCAGATTAAAATGGATTATTCTGCTGTTGGTATTCTTGGACTGGTTCAGAGGGGGTCCCCTGGAGTTGAGGTGGCGTAAGCCAGGGAAGTGAGACTGGTCTCTGTGCAGTGCCCCCTGCAGGAGATGAAACTTCAGAAGAACACAGTGGACCTGCTGCCCAAGCTCAGGGCCCTGGCCCTGGCCGACAGAGCAGTGTTTGAAAAGGGCATGAAAGCCTTTGTGTCCTGTGTCCAGGCCTACGCAAAGCATGAGTGCAGCCTCATCTTCAGATTGAAGGGTAGGTTGGATCTTTGCTTCACATAATTGTGTTTCTGTTTTGATGGTTTTACACACATGAAATTGCTTTGTCTGTTACAATGTATGGGGTACATTAGTGTTTTCCAATTGTTTAAAATGGAGTACTTCCTAGGCTTCATCAGATACTTCTCAACTGAGTACTAGGTGCTCAGTATTTCTCTTTACTTTGTTAAACAATAATTACTGTGACTCTAATTCGCATGAATCTATTAAGTGCTTTGGTTAGAAAAATTGTGTTGTGAGGAATCTTCCTTGATGGTTCTGGTGACCAAGTTCTGGTGTGCTAACGCTGGTGTTTTGATTTAATTAGATCTTGATTTTGCTAGTCTTGCTCGAGGTTTCGCCCTGCTGAGGATGCCCAAGATGCCAGAACTGAGAGGAAAGCAATTTCCAGATTTTGTGCCTGTGGACATTAATACAGACACGATTCCATTTAAAGATAAAGCTAGAGAAAAGCAAAGGCAGAAACTATTGGAGGAACAAAGAAAAGAGAAAATGGAACATGAAGGGAGAAGAAAATTCATGAAAAATAAAGCTTGGTCGAAGCAGAAGGCCAAAAAGGAAAGGAAGAAAAAGATGAATGAAAAAAGGAAAAGGGAAGAGGTAAAGCTTACAATTTTTACTGGTTAAATTTAAAAATTCTGAGCAAATATAACAATAGAACATTTGAATACAATAGAACATAGGAGTTGTCTGAGGCTGTCACATTTCTATACTGTGTTGATCAGCAGGGTGGGAAGTTGTGTTTATGGGAGCTGATGTGAGAGCATAGCGTTGCGCAGTAAAAACTGCTGGGTGTGCTTTTGATCTTAGCAACCTGGGAGGCTGAGGCAGGAGGTTTGCAAGGATTACAACTTAGAGGCCAGCAATAGAGTGCTCCTAAATTCAATCTCAGGTGCTGCCTCTCCCCTGCCCATTGCCAAAAAAAAAAAAAAAAAAAGCCTGCTGGTTTCACTACACTGTTGCTGAGGAATTCAGTTTGTTGGTTTCTTGTTTGCATTTAGGGTTCTGATATTGAAGACGAGGATATGGAGGAACTTATTAATGACACAAGGCTCTTGAAAAAGTTTAAGAAAGGCAAAATTACTGAAGAACAACTTGAGAAGGGGTTGTTGACAAGTGGCAAAAGAAGAGCCACAACAGCAGATTTGGAGATGTCAGATTTGGACGATGACTGCTGATTCCAATGCCTTAGGTGAAGCACAGGTGGGCACAAGTGGCCTCTCACTCAGGGGACACTGAGAAGAGTCCATCCTGGAAGCTATTCTTTCAGACTGGGAAGCAATGAGGGGATTTCTCACTTGGGAATACTTCACTCAGAGCACACTAGTCTTGAAGAAAATCTGAGTGTAAATAATAGATGTCAGTGTTTATTTTGGTGGGTCACCTGTAGCTAACTGTAGCTAAAGAGCGTTTTTTCCTTCAGGGTTATTTTTGTAAGTATTTTTTTTTAACAGATACCGAGGTGTACTTAGGAACTTTAAAAAACCTAAATAAAGTCAAGTACACCTTGGTATCTTTAAAGTATTTTTAAAGTTCTTAGTACGTCCAGGCAGTGACCTTTCTGTGTGCCCATGGCCCCTGGATTTCTTATCCTTTGCCCTACACTGAGCACCTGCAGAGGTGGTGAATGTACTGGGGTTTCTTTTTTAATATTCTCAGGCTGCTTTATTAGTGAATATCTGAAGACCAGGAAACACTTCATATTCTGGGAATGAATTATTACATGGTTTTTCTTTCTATTGGATAAAGAGTATATCCTTGTCTAGTGCCTTCCTGTATGGCTATGGCTGATGGCCTCTCACTTGCTGTTGCCAATGTGTGGAGTCTGAGGTCAGCTTGCAGTATTGAGGCAATACTATATCAAAATCTTTCATATAATTTATTTGAAAATGCTGAATTTGTTCCCAAATATATTTTTAAAAAGCTGTTTAGGACCAAACACATTCAGAGGAAATTCACCTTTTACAGATTCGGAATCTAAGTTTACAAATACTCCAGCAGGAAGGTATCTTTATGATACCTGCTAAATGCTGCTCCTGCCTGCCTTGTGATGTAACTTCAGTATTTACTTACTGGCTAGGTCCTGTCCAGGAGGATGGAGCAGATGCAAGCCAGCAAGTGTCCCTTGCCTTTCTCATGAGCTCCACATGTGGTGCATGTCCTGCCAGCTGCTGTCCCTTACCATAGGGGTCTGGCTGTGGCACTGCTTCTCAGCCTGCCTTTCTTAGATGCTTTTGGCAAATTAGTGTGGAACAGCACAGGAGAAAAGGTGGTGGGCTTGGTCTTCCTCAGGGAAGCAGCCAATAACGTAGCTATTTCTGGACAATGAAGGTCTCTGAAAACTGTATGCTCATTTAGGTTTGGTGCTCATTTAGGTTTGGTTTCAGAACCAAGAACACATGAGTAAAAAAGATCCTCCAAGACATGTAATTTATATCCACAGTCCACGGGTCTTCCATAGAATGATTCCTTTTGGCTTGGCTCACAGGGGTTGAGAGGCTGCCCACCTTGCCCCAGGCAGGTACACTGGACACCGGGAAGACCGATGGTTATAGATAAAGCTTGATGAGTTCGTCACTGACTGCTGAGGGTGTGAGCACACCCAGGTCTGTGAATAGCAGGGTGATTAACGAAGGGGAGGTGTAGTCCACCCATGGGTGCTCCTCTCTCAGGTCCTGTCCAGTCTGTGCAGACTTCAGAGTATCTGCCTTGTACTGAGGAGAGAAGAACCTGTGTTAGTCTGCATGGCACAGCCAGTGATCTCTGCTGCTGAGGCCTTGGCGTGTGCAGTGTGCTGGTCCTGAGGCTGCTCTGGCCATGGGAGGGCAGACCCCCGCTGTGAGCCACACCATAGTGGCCTACCAGCCAAGGACAAAGCATAACAAGACAAATAAACCATGGGGCCCTCACAACTGCTAGACTCCCTTCTCTAGACCTCCCACGGCAGCTAGTTAGAATAACTATGAAGAGGGGCCTGGAGCCAGCCCTGCCGAAGGCTTCCTCTGTCAGGTAGTGCCATCCCACTCTACAGAAGGAACTGAGGCTCAGCAGAAGGACTTGGTCAAAGTGCATGGTTCGTAAAGGGTGGAGGTATGAGCTGAGCCTGGACAGTGCATCCCACAGCTTGGATTAGCCAGTGCCTCTCTACAGAGGGCTGCCTGAGGGAATTGGACTAGAGTGTGAGTTCTGGGGAAGGGACACATTCAAGTTCAGTAACCACCAGTTGATCTTTTTATCGCAAGAATTGGCAAAAATAGTAATGAGATGACTTTCTGGAATATTCTTAGCACTGCAGTTTTTTTAAAGGTTTCAGATTAGACTCAAGGACCCCTTTAGACAGGAAAATCTTGCCTTAAATTTATCTGGGACGTCTTGCTGGTTTAGTGGGAATAGCCGCACAAACTTGAAGCTTTCTGCAACCACGTAGAAGGGCTTGTTCTGTGCCTTGGCACACACGGCCATTTGGTGGCTCCCAATCTGGGGGTCAGAAAGCAGAGGATGAGCTCTGAGCACACTTGGAACTTGGGAGCAAAGGAAAGTGTATAAACGAACATGTAAATCTCACTTTGGAATCAAAGGATCTTTTAGAAAAACAGTGTTTTTCCAAAGATATGCAAATGATCCTTAAGTGAGCGCAAAATGCTCAACATCATCAGTTATTGGGGAGGGAAATACAAATGAAAATCACAATGCGATATCATTTTGTGACTCTTAGGGACTCAGATACCTGTTCACAGATATCCACAAGCAACACTATTCACACCAGCCAATGGTGCTCATAGCCTCATGTCCATCATGAAAACAGTAGATTGTGCTCGCTTTGGCAGCACATATACTAAAATAGGAACCCCTGAGTAAGGATGAGATATAAATTTGTGAAGTAGTCCATATTTGTGTGGGAGGAAAAATGAGTAGATAGCCAGGTATGGTGGCTTTCATCTATAATCCCTGGGGCAGGAGGATCTCAAGTTCAAGACTAGCCTCAGCAACTTAGGTCTTCAGCAACTTAGCAAGACTCTGTCTCAAAATAAAGGGAACTGGGATGTGGCTCAAGGTTAAGTGCCCCTGGGTTGAATTCCTGGTACCAAACAGGAAGGAATGAGATTCTGATACATGCTAGGGTGTAGGTGAACCTTGAAAACTGTCACAGTGAGTGAAATGAGTCAGAGATCACAGCGATAGTAAGGTATAGGTGGCCAGGGATGAGGGGAGGGGAAAGGAAGTTGGTGCTCAGTGGGTACAGATTCTGTTTGGGAAGAATATAAATTTTCCAAGCAGACAATGGTGACTGTATTTAAAAATATGTGAATGTACTTAATGCCACTTAACTGTAAGGGCTGGGATGTAGCATAGAGATGAAGTACTCCTGGGTTCAATCCCTGGCACCCCCCCACACACACACACCAAAAGTTTTTTTTTGGTTTATGTATTTTTTTGGCGGGGGTGGGGCAGATAACCAGGAATTAAATTCACGGGGACTCAACCACTGAGCCCCATCCCCAGCCCTATTTTGTATTTTATTTAGAGACAGGATCTCAGTTGCTTAGTGCCTCACTTTTGCTGAGACTGGCTTTGAACTGAGATCCTCCTGCCTTAAGCTGCTGGGATTTATAGGCATGCACCATATGCCTAGCTATGTATATATCTTAACTACAATTTAAAAAATTATTTCAGCCAGGCATGGTGGTGACTCCAGAGTCTGAAGAAGAAGGTTCCCAAGTTTGAATCCAGCCTGGTAACTTTAGCAAGATCCTGTCTCAAAATTTAAAATAATAAATAATGACAACAATAATGATAATAATGACTAAGAATGTAGGTCAGTGGTAGAGTGTCCCTGGGTTCAATCCCCTGTATTGAGGAAAAAAATATATATATGAAACTTTTCCAAGTTAAGCAACACATAGAGAAACTAATGAAATATACTGAGGTCACAAACATGCTTGATTAAATAAAACAAAAACAAAAACTGCATGTTCCAGTTAGATGTGTGAATACATATTACAGACTTAATTTTTGTAGCTACGTTTTCTTTTTTTGGTGGTGGTGGGGGGGTACTGGGTATTCAAGGGCACTAAACCACTGAGCCACATCACCAGCCCTATTTTGGATTTTATTTAGAGACGGTCTCACTGAGTTGCTTAGTGCCTCAATTTTGCTGAGGCTGGTTTTGAACTCATGATCACACTCCTGCCTCAGCCTCCAAAACCACTGGGATTGATTACAGGTGTGTACCACTGAGCACGGAAGGAAGAAAGGAAATCTGAACCAAATTGGAGTGACAACTTGATACCTTGCTGAAGTCCTGAGGCTAAGATTTGGAGTAGAACGCTCTCTGGCATTCTGTCAGTAATAGCCCCTTGTCTGCAGCAGGAAATGGGAGAACCCTTGCTCCTACCTTGTTAATAATCCCTCCGTTTTCAACGACTCCTTCAGCGCCGACTATGACGAGGTCTACTTTCTCCATGATGTAGCTGAGGAAAGAAGTCAGAAGCTTTTTATGCTCTTTTCTATGCTCTAGGTGGTAGCATCATTTTCTGATATCCATTTTTATCATGGCAAGTTCTTCCCACAACTACCTTTGCTCTAAAGGGACCCCTGGTATATTTCCAGTTCTGTTACCACAGGCATTAAAATCTCTGACCACCACCCCTCAATGATGGATACTTTACTGCCCTATGCATGCTCACAAGCATGTGCATCAGTACTCCCCCTTATTTGTATGGTGCGCTCAGTTCTGCTTCAACACAAATAAGAACATTTAAAAACCCAATCCAATGCAATCTGAGTTTGGAAACCATTATTCAATTTAAGAATATTCCTAGTATGAAGAAGCAAATTTATTTATTTACCCTATTTTTTTTTTTTGGAGGGGGAGGAACTGGGGACTGAACCCAAGGGTACTTTTACCACTGAGCTATACCCCTAGCCCTTTTAATTTTTTTAATTTGAGACAGGTCTCACTAAATTGCTGAATCTGGCCTTGAATTGAGAGATTCTCCTGCCTTAGCCTCCAAAGTCTCTGGGTTTGTAGCTGTGTGCTACTGTGCCAAGCAGAGTTTACTTTTAAAATGAGCAAAACAGGTAGAGTTGCTCAAAAATGTGCTCTTGAACACACTCCTAATTTTTTTGGGGTACTGGGGATTGAACTCAGGGGTCAACCACTGAGCCACACCCCCAGCCCTATTTTGTATCTTATTTAGAGACAGGGTCTCACTGAGTTGCTTAGCATCTCACTTTTGCTGAGGTTGGCTTTGAACTCACAATCTTCCTGTCTCAGCCTCTCAAGCTGCTGGAATTACAGGCATGCTCATGGCTGTAATTTTCTTGATCATCTGACTGAGTGTATGTTTCCTAAGAGATTATTACTCCTATTTTTTCTTATGAAATGCACTGATGAGTCCAGCAAAATGGGATTTTGGTTTGCGGAGAGAAACACCTGCATGAGAAACAGCACCCAGCACAGCTATGTTAGGGCTAAAGAGAACTGATTACCCAAGATGGTGATCAAATTCAACCTTTATATGTCACTCTTGAAATGCACAGACACTCCTACTCACAGTGCTAGGAACACAACCCTCACTAACCAACATTCCACAGTCCTACTTCCTGCATATGCTATGGAGACCTCATAATGGGCTTGCTGGTTTAGAGCAGCTATTAATTAAGATGCAGTGTAGCTTTAGGAATCGGAGTCAAACCTTAAATCTGAAAGCACTGCTTAGAGTCAACCCTGAGAGTAGGCAGGTCACGGCCAAAGAAGACAGGCACTTACCCAACAGCAGCATCCAGCACCACGGTGACTGGGACGTTGAGGTGAGAGAGCGCTTTGGCCATTTTCTTACTAAAGATGACATTTTGAGAAAATTAGGGAAAGTCCAAGAAAGTCCCATGGTGATGTTTGATGAGTCAGTTAAGACAGTGATTAAATCATGCTAGCTTGAAGCTCAGTTATTACTTATGGACTAAGGGGCAGCTCCCAAGACTTTTGGATTAAGGAAATAAGAATTTGTTTTTTTCTAAGAAAAAGCATGTATTTCAGGAAAAATATATCGGGTATTCTGGGGAAAAGATGGAAATTCTTACAAAAAGAAAAAGTTTTGCTTTGATTACCTTCTGAAAAGATAAGGGTGTGAAGTACCTACTCCTTAATAAAAACTTCTCAGCAACACAGTCTTGGTGTTCCTCCGATTTGACTACTTAAATAGAAACCTGGAGCCTGTACTCTGCCCTGCTGCAAATCCACCATGATTGTTTTTCCAGGAGCAGGAATGACAAGTTCGAAGGCCATGTCACCTGCCTGGCCAATGGGGGCATGTTCTGGTTCCTACTATGATGGATTCCAGTCCTTGGTATGCTCCATAATGACCGATCAACCTGTGACCAAATGGGAAGATACTTGCCCCGCCAGATCAGGCTGCGACTCTGTAATGTACACACTAAAGCGCTTCTTGGCTGCCACAGCTGCTTCAAGTACTCTCAGGACCACTCTGGAGTAGGCGTGAGTCAATATTCTCTGTGGATAGAGAAGGTTTCATGAAGCGGCATGCTCCCTGGTGACTGCCCACACCATCTGCACTGTGATGTGTGCACTATGTCCTGGCGCTCCAAGCTCCTCTGTAGGCTTTCCTCACAAGTCAACCATCATCAGAAGAGACCTTGAGAGTACATTGAGTTCCTGCTAGAGCAATGTAGTGTGGGTTTCCCTAGTGGAGCCCCCACACAGGGTCTGAGAGCCCATGGGGTTCCCTGCGTTGGTCTCCCTATCTCTAAGACATAGTTTGCACACTTGGGTAGACAGGTACCAGGCAGATCACATCAGTCAATGTAGCGGGCGAGGTGGCACCACTGGCTGTGGAAAGACTAAGGGGACCCAGGTTCCTTAGCTCTTACTGTTGTCATGTGGTTCCACTATTGCCAAAACATCTGATTTTTCCAGAGAATCTGAAAATCTAATAATTAAGTGTTAGCTAATAATTTGAAAATTTTATGAATACTGTCTGGGATAAAAATAAGCTGTCTGTGGTGCAGATGATATTTGTGGACATTTACATGTGGCCCCTGTTCCAAGGGAGAACATGAAGGATCATGTAAAACAGGACGGCAGACATGGCTCTCTAGCTCCTGTCAGTCCTATTCGACACATTAGAAATGCAGGTTCTCAGGCCCTACCTGGACCTGCTGCATCTGCATTTAATAAGAACCTTTGGTGACTCATCTGCATGTTCAAATGTGAGCAGCCCTGTTCTAAATGTAGTCTAAATCAGTGCAGAGAAGGGTGGTGCAGGCAGAGGATGCCTGCAGAATACTGACAAGCATGGCAAGTCTAGGGCAGGGCTGGAGAAGGCTTCGGCAAGAGGTGGCACAACCCTGTCTCCACTTGGCCCAAAAAGGCTTTGTTCGTGAATTGGCTTTTGTACGGTTTCACTCACACCTACTATGTAATTTATTTAATAACTTCTAAGGTTTGGAAAGGGATAATAAAAAAAGAGGACAAGATTTAAGAGTTGAAATGCAAGTAAAAATCTTTTATGGTCAGTGGAGGCTTAGGTGGCAAATAGGATGTAAGATGTATGCTGGTGGGAGAGACATCATAAAAGTTTTATGAGTATGACCCCTGTGCTGAGAGACTGGCCCAACGAGCAGTTCCTGTCTCTCCTTACTTGACTGATGTGCATCTGGCAGCCTTGCATTACTGCCACAGCATCTGAAACAAGATTAAAATCTCCACCCAGTGCTAACCTTCACCAGGAAGATGCTTCATGTTAACCCGTGACAAGAGCTGGTCTGTGGATTCAACCAACTATATATCCAATCATAAAAATACTTCTTTAGAAGAACTTCTTGTTAAATTAAGAACCACCAATGCTGTGCCAATGTCTTTCTCTGCCTGTTCACACCAACAAGCATTTATAATAATATTTATATATTGTTATATATAATAATTTATACAGCACTGTGTATTTTATATATATAATATATATAATTTTTATATATTATATATAAATATTTATACAGCACTGTGTGCCAGGCAGAGCACTGAGCCCCTATATATAACATTTCATTTAGTCCTCACAGTGATCCCATGAGGAAGGCTTTATTGTTGTTCTTATGAACAGATGAGAAGACTGAAGAACTTGCCCAAGGTTACTCATTAAATAAGTGGAAGAGCTGGGATTTTAGCCCTAATCGCCTGATTCCAATGTCCTTGCTCTGTTACCACATGTGATAGATATCTACTCACCGCCCCATCTTTGATGAAAGTATGGCATAGATCAGCAATTTTATTTCTCGACAGGGATATTCTCCTGAGAAAAAGCTCTCCTCGCTCAATCATGATCTTTTTACATTTAGAGTAATCCTAGGAAGAGAAGAGCAAAATGAGGAAAGAAGATCCAGGTAAAGCTGAGAATATCTGCAGTCAATCAGAGATGGCGGTCAATGGCTTACCGAGTACTCCAGGGAGGTAAGGCTGATGAAACGAAGGAAGAGCTCCCCACCAGAGGACACTGCCACAGAGGAGTCCACGCCACACAGGGTTTCTATGGCGCTGGTGAGATTTGCTCTCAGGCCCTGGATTGTCTCCCCTGGAATGATCAAAGGAGAAATTTGATGTTCCCCAGAGTGTCACAGTCCCTTGCTAGTGTGTGATTCATCCATATAGTGAATATTTACTGGTTTCATCTGTATACCAGACACTGCTCTAGATGACAGGGATACATCAGTGAAAAAGACAGGGCTCTGCTTCCTAGTGGAGGATGCAAACAATAAACAAGCATATAAATGAATTATAGAATGTAGTAGAGACAGAAATGAACAGAAGGATGAACAAGGTGCCTACTGGAAAGAGATGGCCTCTTGGAATGGGGACCATTTTAAACTGAGACCTGAATAATAAAGGATACAGCCACATAAAGACCCAGTGAAGAAAGTTCCAGGCATAGACCATAACAATGCAAAGGCCCCAATATGGGAATAAAATTGGCATGAAAAACAATGAGAAGCTAGCAGGGCTATAGCATAGTTTAGGGGCAGACAATATGGAACATAATTAAGTAGAGGTGAAGATGAGGTCTGACAGTACAGGGCAGCCTCAGATTTGAATGTTGTTGTAGGTATGATGCAAAGCCAGGGGAGGTCGTTGTAGAAACACATCTGTAGGCCAGCCCTTCAGTTTACAAAAGGTGGCCGCATCATCATTACTACCACCACTTTGTTATACCATACTCAGACACTTACATTTAGAACGGTGAATTAATAGATCACAATGAATGATATTTAATAACAGAATTTATTCTGAAATGTTCTCTGTAGCATCTGCAGAGAACTCAGGGCAAAGCCGAAGCTCAATAAACATGTATAAAGTTGAATTACTGCTGTAATTTAAGCATGGTTAATATGAGAAAAAATGGTCTTTTTTGATTCAAAGCACATTTCATTTATGGAAAGGATCCTTTCTGATGACAACTTGAGGGCTAGCTCCAGGTTAAAAGGCCTTAAATAAAGAAGTTGGCTTAAGGCTATAGACAAATATACATGTCTCATTTTCTACATTTCTAATAGTCATCAGAAGACTTTCCTAAGACCCAGAGTGTTCAAGAATGACACTCTTTACCTTTATCTCTCTTCAGGAACTCCAGCAAAGTCCGGATGGCAGCCACTGCTGAGGCCATGTCAGGATCTTCTTTCATCTGAGATTTGAAGTATTCAATTAATTCTGAGAAGGGAGAAAAAAGTGACTAATCAGATTCATTTAGCAGGATGTAAGGCTGGAGAGCTTGTTTATGCTTGTTGACCTTAAGCAAAGTCATTTTAAAAATACTTTCTTTTGGGAGTGTTTAGTTTTAGGGACATGATAAATGCTGATAGGCATAGAGACGACACCACTTTACTGTTACAAGATCTCTTTCTTATTTTAAGATAGTTATCTGTATGCAAGGCATAAATTTTAAGCCCTACTGTTAAGGTAATGAAAAGTCATTCTCCTTCCTACTCTTTCCTAAGTGTTGAGAGGATCTCAGAGTCATCTACCTTTCCAATTTCCCCTGCTCTCCCCCCAGAGTCTGTGCTGATTCAAGTTTACTCACAAATACACATGTATATGGAGAGTTCAATCCACTTCGCTTTATTTTTTTACATGACAAGCATTGTATTAGTTCGCCCTCCTTTGTCACTTAATAAGACACCTTGATAACCGTACAGGATGAGCAGACCAAAGATGCCTTATCCTTGTGGCAGGAAGCCTTCCTACTTTACGAGGTCCGGGTCTCATTTTTTACCGGAGGCCCGGGGACGGGGCTGTGTGGAGGGGCGTCTGGGGACGCTCTCAGGCCCATTCCCTGACTCGGGAGCAGCGAGGGGGATTTAATTGTGATTATAGGAAAGTCCAGCCGAGCGGCCGGAGAGTGGACAGCGACTCTCCCGAGCCCAGTCTGGCTGGGAGGTTGGTGGGGTCTTCTGTGCGGCTCGTCCCCCCAGCCCATCCCGACTCACCCCTGTCGTCCATGGTGCCTCTGGACCGCGGAGAGCTGGGGCCCCAGAGTCGCTCGCTGCTAGCGAGTCCCGCGACTGAGCCGGCCGAGTCACAAGCTGACAGCGCGCGGCGCACCCCAGACGCCACTTCCGGCGCTTCGGGGGCGGGGCCGTGAGTGCCGCGCGCGCCCGGGCCCAGCCGCGCTTGCGTCACTCGGCGGCGCCGGAAGTTGGTGTGCGCTGGCCCCAGAGCGCTCGCTCGACCGCTAGTTCTCTACGCAGAGGGACGGGGTCGCAATGGTGTCTGACGGTGAGGGCCGCGCAGGGAGGGACCCGACCTTGGGGCTGGGCGGAGTGGGCCTGGCCCGGACCTGTCAAGCAGAGTGCGTCTTTGGGCAGGATGGAACCCCTCTGGGTTTTAGCGGAGGAGCCCGTGCGTCCTTCCATTCATTCAGGAGCTACTTTTGGATCGCTTGTGCGCCAGGCAGTATTTTCTGCGCCAGGCACTACGGGTAGAGAACGTGGCGGACGGGGATGCTTGAGGAGGTCACTGTGAGCAAGAGGGGTATTCGGCAAGTAAATAAAATCCCAAAGGGTAACAAGAGTTGTGAGACAATGTAAGAGGAAATATAAAAGGACGTTGTGGGGACTATGATCAAGGAGGAGCTACTTCATTGGGAGTCCAGAAAAAAGCGACATAGTGGAACTCGAATGACTGTGAAATTCTGCGGGAAGTACATTTCAAATGCAAAGGCCCTGTGGTTGGTCGAATTACCAGTTTACACTGAGAAGAGAGAAACAGGGAGCTTGGTAGAAGGAAAGTGGAGAGACTTTCATCCATACATTAAACTACCAATTATAGGGCCATAATGTCTTGAAGAAATAGGAGTGAAATGAATGAGCTTGAGAATGAGCTGGATTTTGGTCATGCAAATCATGAAGGGTCTTGTGGGCTTTATTTTACGAAGCCGTTTCAGGGTTTTAAGCAAAGACTTTTGATTTGATTTCCAATTTTAAAAGATCACTTGGCTGCTGTGTGGAAGGTGAACTGTGAGGGGCAACACTAGACTTTGGGAGGTCCACTGAGAGGTGAGGACAATGGATCATACTCCCTTTATCCGTTTTCACTGGCCTCACAACCCTATGAAGGACACAGGCCTGGCATTTCTGGTTTGCAAGTAAGGTAGAGAAACAGAAGGAAATTTACAGGACATTGCAGTGTGTAGAGCCATACTTCTGACAGACCACATTTTTTTTTCCTCTTTCTCAAAATTTTAGGCAGTAGCAAGGACTGAAAAGCCTGAGGATTTTATGTTGGGGCCTGAGGGCAAATTAAGACAAAAGCTTACAGGCTGTGGGGTATGAAGGGGTCTGCAGCAGGCACAGTTAGCTTCAGGGCTTGGTGCTTCATTATGTGATTTACAGGGATTATCTCAACCTGGAATAGCAAAAGAAAAAAAAATCATTATTCCTTAAGGTGTCTAGTCCAGCAGGCAGTATTAGGAAGAGAAATCAGAAACACAGTTGGTGTCAAATGTCACTAGAAGAGAGTTAGTTAGTGGTGTTGGTGGTAGGCAGAGGTAAGACAGTGGGCCATGAAGTGTCAGTCTTTTTTTTTTTTAATAATTTTTTTAAGGAATATTTATTTTTTAGTTGTAGTTGGACACAATACCTTTATTTTATTTATTTATTTTTATGTGGTGCTGAGGATCGAACCCAGTGCCTTACACGTGCCAGGTGAGCCCTCTACCGCTGAGCCCCAGCCCCTGAAGTGTCAGTCTTTTTTTTTTTTTTTAATATTTATTTTTCAGTTTTCGGTGGACACAACATCTTTGTATGTGGTGCTGAGGATCAAACCCAGGCCACACGCATGCCAGGCGAGTGCTACCGCTTGAGCCACATCCCCAGCCCTGAAGTGTCAGTCTTTAGAGTCAACAAATTGGTTTTTCCACTTGCTAAGAGTCCGTATGACTTAGAACAAGTTACATTCATTTGCAAAATAGGGATACTATATACCATATTTATCAAAACTAAGATAATATGCATTATAAAATGTGCAATATCAGAAAAAAAAATGCTGCCAATCTTAATTGTAGGATACTATCTAGGTTTTTAAAAGGAGGGGGTTCATATTATAACTGATGAAAGACAGCAGTACTATGTCCCTTGCTGGGTTGCAGTCAGGATGGAATGGGGTTGTGGGATCATAGATGCCAGTGCCTAGTGTGGAGCAGGCTGGAACCTCCCATCCCCCAAGATGGGAGGGCCATCACCTCTGGAAGAAAGAGGTTACACTGGTTTGGGACTTTTTTTGGGGGGGTACTGGGAATTGAATTCAGGGGCACTTGACCACTGAGCCACATCCCCAGTCCTGTTTTTTGTATTTTATTTAGAGACAGAGTCTCACTGAGTTGTGTAGTGCCTTGCTTTTTGCTGAGGCTGACTTTGAACTGTGATCCTCCTGTCTCAGCCTCCGAGATGCTGGGTTTACAGGCATGTGCCACCACGCCTGGCTGGTTTGAGACTTTGAAAAGTAACTAGGATTTTGGATATGCAGAAACAAAAATGGGAGAAGATTATCCTGATATAGGAGAGGGAATCACAGGAAGGAAGGTGCAGAGGTAGGAAGGGCGTCACTGCTCTGCATATCACAGGAGCACCCTCGGCTTCTCATTCCAGTGCACTCAGGTGTTCACCTGTCTGCCACCTCAGTTAAAAGTCTAGCTCTGTGGACATGGATTCAAGACCCCAACAGCCAATACTGGTGCTTACTGTAAATGTTGAGTGAGTACTACGTTACGGTAGCCTGTTTAATTGTGTCTTGTCTTTCACAATTGGAAAGCGGCGTGATTCCTTTTCATAGTAAATTCTTTACACAGAAATTGATCTTCCCCTTTTGGTTTTTACTTTTTAAAAATTGGTTCCATGTTCAGTTGGCTTGCTGCGAGGTGACTGGATGATCGCTGAGCCAAGGTGACTCTGGGCTTCCCCTTCACCTCTGTGCCTGTGGTTCTCTCACTGGTGATTGAACTACTGGTTATTCAAGATTTTCTGTCCCTAACCAGGCATTTAAAGTGTGAATAACTTTGGGTTCATTGAGTAAATAGTTACTGATCACTTGTTGTGTGCTAGGAGCTGAGGATAAGTTGTGAACCAGACAGAAATCCCTGCCTTTGCTGAAAGCCATATGGTGTCCTACAATGAAGATGGCAGCATTTTTTTTTTTCTTAGTGCTACCTTAAATAAGGGCACATTTTGCCAGGTGTGCTGGAGCATGATGTAATCCCAGCAACTTGGGAAGCTAAGGCAGAAGGATGGCAAGTTCAAGGCCAGCCTCAGCAATTTAAGTGAAGTCCTAAGCAACTTAGATCCTGTCTCAAAAAGCTAAAAGGACTGGGGATGTAGCTCAGGGATAAAGTGCCCTGGGTTTGATC
The DNA here is from genome assembly GCF_052094955.1 of Ictidomys tridecemlineatus. Lineage (NCBI taxonomy): Eukaryota > Metazoa > Chordata > Mammalia > Rodentia > Sciuridae > Ictidomys > Ictidomys tridecemlineatus. Next base: position 93,334,220 of record NC_135478.1, read on the forward strand.
CCCAGCCCAAAAGGGGTGTGTGTGTGCATATTTCATAATCTATATTGCCTGAGGTTTGATGAAATATGGCTCATGGTATTCTAGAGCATGCAGCAGAGTAGGGAGCAGGCAAGGGCCGTCTGAGCTTAAATCTTTAAAACAACGTGGCTTTCTGTTAATCTTATGATTATAAGAGGATAAATATGGGGCTGGGGTTAATCTTATGATTATAAGAGGATAAATATGGGGCTGGGGTTGTAGCTCAGTTGTAGAGCAATTGACTAGCATGTGTGAGGCACTGGGTTCCATCCTCAGTACCACATAAATAAATAAAATAAAGGCATGCTGTCCATCTATAACTATAGAAAAAATTTTTTTAAAAAATAAGAAGATAAACATTTAGAGGCATGTAGTGGATTTATTGTACACATTGGGAATGTCAGCTTTGATTCAT